>NC_054376.1:56563495-56910995 GCF_017654675.1 Xenopus laevis
TATTAGATAAAATGAATGTGCCAAAGCTATAACAAGCTTGAGAAGACAACATCTGCTCTTATGGTCAGTCTTGAATTATCTTAATTTCTAAGTCTGCTATGTCTACATTATTTTCCCAAGAATCCCTTTCATGCACTTGAGCAACATGATGGAACAAGACTCTACTTTCCTCAACCAGAACCTATATAATAGATAATCAAATATCACTAATTATAAACCCTATACTGCATTATGGAATTGGTTTAGCCAAACAGGGTTAAACGTAATAGCAAGCTACTGTTTATAGATTTCTCTTTCATTAAACTTCTTATTGCATACATATTGGGAAATATAAAATAAATAAATAAATCTGGAACTAATGTTAGACACACTTTAGGAACACGTTCTTCAAGAAATACATTTCGGTAATTATGGAGGACAATAATAGTTGTCCTATTATTAGTGTTCTTGTCAGGGCCACTGGATAGAAAACATGAGTAAGGAATTTATATTATATGTATCTATACAGTGTGAGACAAAAAAATGCACTTGATGTACGATATAATGTACTTACTATTCCATTCTGTACACTGAATCCCAGCTGGTATTTAAGGTCAGGTCGTTTAATGAGGACAGTAGTGACAGGTGGACAACTCACTATGTTCAGTTTTAGTTGTGTTTGATTCTTTAGGCCCTGTATAAATAAATCCAATAAATAAATGAATGCATTAAACGCAAATAATAATTTACAGTTCAGCCATATTAGCTCTTAATTAGTCAATAGTTCATTATTCGTTTTGCAAAATCCAAATTACTATATTCCAATTATGACTATACTTCCTTAAACAATAAATGAAATGAACTACACTGAGCTCAGTATTTAATTTATAGGTTCTCAAAAACAAAAAAAATGAGACCAAGAACATTTTTGGTTCTACTACATGGCAGGGCCGCCATCAGGGGGGCACAGCGGGTACAGTTGTACCGGGCCTGGCGTTTTTTGATTCGTGAAGAAGGGCCCACAGTGCTACACTTCCTGGATTTGCAGGCCCCCTTAAGTCGCAAAGAATTGAAAGCCGCCAAAATGACCCGCTACTGGGCTTCAAACAACACTGGCAGCTGTGCCTGCGCTTAGCACTTTCGTTTATTACTGTCAAGAGGGTCAAAGTATCCATTCATAAGTTCTATGGACCCTCTCCTCATGTACAGGAGACACTCCACAGCACCTCTGTATACCTGTACCTGTGGTGGGGCGGGGCCCAGGAAATTTTGTTGTACGGGGCCCCGTGATTTCTGATGGCGGCCCTGCTACATGGCTATATTTTTCTAGACTTTTACACATTTTGCTGTCCTAACTACAGCTGTAAATATGTTTAAAAATTAAACTAGAAATTATCATACGCTTGAGAAACACAGAAAGTCCCCTAATTATAAGAGAAGGCACGTACAGAAGACAACAAAAATTACTTTTCCCTTAGTTTTACAAGTGAACAGATCCCAGTACTGGATAATCAAAGTCAACCATTTCTATAGGCAAAGTAATGAGATGGAGGAAAGTGCAAAGCACAATAACATGCCCCCATCCCTGTTTTGTGAACCAATACTTAATTCTATGGTTTTAACCCCCTGCGTTAGACATGAACTTTATCAAAAGAATGCCAAGGCTGTGATGCACTTGAAATTCTTAATAGATAACAGAAATATAGGAATTCACATTAAAAATATACAATGTATAATTGTATCTATGTATGTGTGTGTGTGTGTGTATATATATATATTTTCTTTTTTAAGATTTTCATTGGATTAAGATACCTTTATAATGCCTTGACAAGTTGCCAGAGGAAGACCAACTAAACTCGTCCCATTGATGGACATAATTTGATCGCCAATACTGAGCTTTCCAGAACGTGCTGCTGGGCCTCCATTCATCATATTTGCCAGAATGACAGTAGGTAGAATAGATCCCCAGCCAGACTCCACTATTACCACGCCTAAGATTTCACCTTTGAGCTTTTCCACTTGCAGCTGTTAAAGAAATAAGTGAATTTTTCTACATTGCACAAACTGTAAACACAACACACACAAATAGTTATGCAAAATACTGTACCTCTTTACAGTTGGCAGAATTTGAAAAGTGAATGAGGTCATCATTGTACATTTCTTGGGTATTGATGATGTCACTGTATTCTTTTTGACTGAGGTCTTCTGGATTAATGCCATTTGCTCGTAAAAATTCCTGATAGGCTACACTAAATGCCTGGCCAATGGACTGAGCAATAAGCTGTGCCTGTAAAAATATATCAACTGCTAAAATAACTCAATATTTAAAATTAAAAAACAATATTTGATACATTTTAAATAGCCTACAATTTTTGGCACACTATGTCCATGTAGATTTGCTGTGGCAAAATATAAATCTTTGAAAGTATATTTTCAAATTGACACTAGATGGCATTCTATCATCTATCATAATAAACCCCATTTTGCCAATTAACAGTTCAAGGAAGCCCATTTTTATTCCACAACACTACTTATTTTTTAGATTTATTATGTAAAGTATATTTGTTACAAACATACATACATATGTCTCATGGAGTAGGTAAGAAACATTACTCAATGGCTGATTATACCATTCCTGAACATTAAAAGGCATTTCTGAACCACAGATTGATGCAACTCATCTAAATCAAGTACAATCTATAAATGATCTTCACTTTCTGCTTTCAAATGATCAAAGGGGAACTTCACCCAAACATTGATTACAATTTTATTGGTAACAAGAATTCATGCTATCATACATATAATAAAAAAAATGGCCGGACTACCTTAATATACCTCACTAATTAAAACAATAAATAGCTGTAATACATACAGTGTGTTAAAAAGTTTTGAAATTAATATTAATCAAGGAGGAATTCATAACAATAACAATTCCATCAAATTTTAAAACCTTTATACAGTCATTAGAGATTTAATTCTCATAATTGGAGGCTGTTAAAATCAAAAGCCACTGCAGGTATAGTTTGTAGTTGTATATATAGTGTAGAACATTAAAAGGCATTACTGAACCACAGAATGATGAAACCAATGATGGTAACCATTACATACTTGGTGTCTTCAGTTAAAGGGGAATTACATTTAAATAATGGAAAAAATTAAATTTTGCAAAAGAAAGTATCATTCTAAACAACTTATATTTTCAGTGGTTTTAAATTATTTATTAAATGTAATTGCTGTTAAAAGCCACATCTGTGCATTTCTTTCTATTTTCTGCACTTCTTCTTTTGACATTATTTAGCACAATCCAGCTCACTTTCTGTGTGGTTGCTAAATTCATTCCCCTTAGCAAACAGTGATTTCATTATCAGGATGGAGGACAAGTAGGTTTCAGAAGAAAGGGAAGTAGTATAAATAATACACTATAAAAAAATTATTTAAATGTCTATTTAAATGTCTAACAGAACTTTTTGCAACTTGTATTAAAATTATTTGACCCCTTCTCTTCTAGATGGCCAATGCAGTTGGCAATTGTTGGGGGTGGCCATATTAATGAAGGCTATCACTAGGGTGTGAAACAATATTTCATCTTAGGCTTTCCCTCCATATAACAAAAACTACTAAAAAAATCAAACTTTACTTCTCTCAGAAATCAGTTACAATTTATGTGTTGTAAAGGGACTTCTGGTTACTCAACTTGTGGTGTTTTTAAAAATGGCCTGTAGACGTCCCTGTGCTCAAGATTTATACTGTGCATACTTTCTATACAACTTGTGGTGTTAGAGTTGCTTACTGTTGTGTAATGGCTGCATGAGCCTGCTAATAAAGCACTGTTATACTCTACTCATCCTCGGCTACCAAAACATAACAAATTGGCAACAAAATGTCTCTTCTACCTCTGCAGTAGCCTGCACCTTTTCTCCCAAACCCTGGTAAGCCTAGCATACCTTTTACTGCTTGGATCTGTATGTTTGAAAATTACATTATTGCTGCTGACCAAAGGGAAATTTCTGCTGCTAGAAAGCGTGCTTTACTTATTCACTGCCTGGGAGCACAGGAACAGCATATATTCTATACATTACCATTACCTGATGAGACTTATGAAACTTCACTTACTGCTATAAAGAACTTTTTCATGCCAAGAGTAACTGTGGTTGCTGAAAGATATAAATTCCACCAACGTGGACAACGTAATGGCGAATCCACAGAACAATTTGTAGCAGCTTTGAGAGAGCTGGTTGTTACCTGTGAGTTTGGGAATCTAAAGCTGGCCATAGATGTTGAGATTTTTAAAAGATCAGATCCTGATCGTGAGACCACGATCTTCTCAGAACGATCGTACAATCGTAGGAATTTACCATCAACTAAAAAGACCAATTTGCCAGGAAAACAAAGGGAAGCTGCCTGCTTGGCCCTGCAAACATAGATAGATTGCACTGGGACCGACAAAGATTTTTTGACCTGGCCGATCAATTTCCTGACAGATGTCGGCCGAAAAATCGTAAGATGTACGATCGTTCGAATCCCACTAACCGCACGATAATAAGGATTGGTCGGGCTTCCCTAAAATCAGACAAACAATATATGATAATTAGAAGTTGAGTGACTTAACGTGAAGTTTTGAGACACAGTAGATCTCTGTTTGAAGGAATGGTTAACTGGTTCCTTTTATTCAACATCGCAAATATGATTAACAAAAATACAACTAACTAAAAATAGTGGCAAAAGACAATTTTTGAAAAAGTCTGACAAAAACTATTTACAAAAAGGTGTTCAGTGTCTGAAATGACGTAAGTTGGGGTAAACGTACCCAAAAAGACAGGGGTCCAGGTGCTCAAGCCACAGACCTTCAGCTCAGGGAGGCAAACAATTTCCAAATAGAAAAAGGCTGGCACAATCTGGACCACACTCCACAAGTCGATGCAGCAAAAAAGTATTTATTAAGCAAAAAACATCACAGCAATGGGCCCATTTTTGACCTGCACTGAAAATGCTATGTGGTTGTTAGAGTTACTGACCCAGCAGTCATAAGACCTGATTGCTGCACTATAAAAATTTAAATAATGTTTAGTTTTAATGTTTTAATTATTAGTTTTTAATATACTAAATGTTAATTTTCAAATATATTTTACCTTTTACAGAAGTGTGTGTGTGTTTGGGTTGAACTTGATGGACTTTGGTGTTTTCATAACACAAATTAACAATGTAACATTTGTTCTTGTTAATATAGGCAACATTACTACTTTTTTATTATATGGAACAGTGTATAATTAGTTAAAAGTCTCTTCCCTTGCAGCAAACGTTTTCATTCTAATATTTATTTCCCTTCTGCTCTCAAACACAGGTGGCAGCAAGACAGAATGCATGAAACTGAAAATTCGGGGGAAAAAAGCAATCACACTTTTTTCAACAGTGAACTAAAACATTAGATTTTATAAGTATCTGTGTATCCCAGGCAGGTGCAGTTCATACATTCTTTTAAAAAGTTGGAAAAACCTGTGTTTTTTATTACGTAATCTAAAATATGGACTCAGTTACACTGTGTACAAGCAGAAAAGTTAGAGGATGGCATGAAGCTTGTACATCTATATGTATTACTTGTGTTGTTTGGCCCCTCTATTTTTTTTGTTCTAGGTTTTCTGAAATGACACAAAGAAAAAAATCCATCCATTTTCTGCTTGATACCATAGGTTAAACACTTTCCAAACAAAAAATTATTACTATTATAGCTCATTTAACCTTTATGATCTGCTGGGAGTAAGTTGTTTGCTCTCAGTTCCAAAGTTTGCCTCTGTACTGCAGCATATTTAAAAATCAAGCTTTCCTGCAGAGGAATGGTTATTTAATTCTAGCAATCCCAAAGTCAATATGTTATTTTCTTTGTTGCACAGAGTAAACTACATGAGCATCCAATTAACTTCTGCAGCCACAAATGGTACGGCTAGGACACCAATTGCTAATGCTTTGCGGGAGCCGTGTTTCTTACAGATACAATATGCTGCTTTTTATGGTTAAAAAACACATTTCCTTTGCTTCCCTGGGGGTATGGAAATTATCTCTGCATAACACATTTTCTAACTACAGTCAAGTAAATAATATATCCAGTCTCAAAGAAGGAAAAATATAATTGAAAATGTTCAGGCTGATACATTACACAGAGTTCACAAAACATAACATAATTAATTTTATAAAGAACAACATACCAAATGGATCATCTTGTCAGCCCGGATATTAAGTGATTTTTGTATTTAATTTATTCAAAGAATATTTATTTAAAGAATACAGTATGTCTGCATTTAGCCAAACATGTTTAAAATATATTGCAAAAGAAAAGTACTTTAAATAAGTGAACAAATTAAATATTTCCTAGAATTTATCACTCTTTGATTTCAGGGAGAGACAAATAACATGCAGCTTCCCATACAAGCCATTCAAGTGTGAAATAAATTAAACAAACACTGCTTTAGAAGTGGCTATATGCAGAAGCCTTTTCTGACTACTGCATAACAACAATTTCTACCAACTCCATGGAAGATTTTAAAACAACTAAAACAGTGCAATGGACATTGCACTGTAAAAAATAATCTATATGCCAATATAGATTGAGCATGATGCAATGTAGACACCAGCTAGCTATTGCCTAAGAACCACCAAATGTGCGGAATGGTTTCAGAAGGCTGAGGAACTAGAGCTCAAATTGCCAGTTTTCCCTAACAGTATCCAAGCCAAGTGCCTCTTTTGCCCAAAAGACACTAAGGCCCATATAATAAAAGTCGATAATGAAGTAAATATTTGCAATATGAATATTTATGACTTTGTGTGAACAAAATTTCCATTGTGCTAATTTAATACACCTTTTGCGGAAAGATTGCAAATGTTATTGTTTGCGTAAGTAAGCCATGTATGTAATAAAACTTCTTGCTGAAAAAGTTATGTTTGCTCCAAAAGATTATGCACCTTCAAACACTTCTTAAAAGTGTGCAATTAAAATTTACAATGCAATAACAATCTAATGAAGAACATTGCAAAATGCTAATTTTTTATTCTTATTTGTGCAAACTGTCTTTTTTTATTACATTAATTTACGTGCAATAAAGATAATGATAAGGGAATGATAAAAGTGAACATCTAATTCCAAGTCAGAAAGTTTGACATCAGGCAAAACTATCTTTTACCAATGTCATAGAATTACTCCTGCCTGGTTTCATTACCAGCATGTACATAACAATACACCAATTCATTGTACAGCTTGTTAGATGGCTGCTTCTGTGCACATTAATCTGTCTTTGTCATGATATTAACTGATCTTGCTTTAAGATGCTACTATTGTGAAAACGTCACAAAAGTATTAGGTTCTTTACTTACATCCTCAGATTCAAATACATGACATATCATCTTATACTGTTTCTTTCCCTCCTGGGCTCCTGGTGTTGTTTCTATACAGTCCTGGGAGGCTGATCTAGGCATGCGACGCCGGGCCATTAAAACAACAATGTTGCCAATGTCTGCAATGTAAGAGATTGTCCGTAGTGCATGGTCCATCATTGTTTCCTAAACAGAGAAAGCAAGCCAAAAATGTTGTATGTTTTGTTTCTAAATACATTTTGTTTCACATGGCATAAATAGGCAAAACAATTCAGAATACATTGAGAGTTTCTCAATCTGTGTAGCAGGAACCCAGTTACTGCATGAAAGATTGTACTCTTTAGTTAGAAAGAAGAGTACTGAACTTTCCACTGATGATTGAAAGAGAGAACCTGGACACAGTGGAGTTTGATCCAGAACATGGTACAGATAAGGGTTCAATAAAGATGTGGTCAAGGCAAGCAAGGAGTAAGGGCAGGCAGTGAGCAATCAGTCAGGAACCAGGAACTAAGCTAAGGCAGGAACTGTAACAAAGAGAGCCAGCTTGGACAAAGAAAAGGGGCAAAGCTAGGGCTTTAATTTTCAAATTTGGCTCCAAAAGCTCAGCACTGATGGCACACCACAATATGCGTACTTCCAAATGCATTGAAACATCGGGATGTGCGCTGCCACACCCACACAGTTCCTTTTTTAATGGAGCCTATGTTTAAGCAGTATAATCTTTTGCCTTGTTATAAATGAAACAAGACGTACAAATATTTCGATTTTTAAACACAGAATCCCATAAAAGTAATTTGATTTTGTTTCATTGGTTTTCTCTTAAGCAAAAGAAAATGTAGCTTTCCCAATGGTTTTCAATTAATAGTAATAAAACATTTTTATATGCTCCTGAAAGCTATGCTTCATGTGGTATATGACTAAAGAGGCTGTTATAGTCAAGCAATTCAGTTATTTGTAATCAAACTGCCCATATGTCATTCTTTGCAGAGGTCTCACAAGAGGTAATGTGTAATGTAGTACAATCCTAGTATGATTAAACTGTATTATATTTAATCTGTCTAGAGTGTACTTGTGGGCTCATTTAGCAAATCAGTACTATTTCTTCAACAAGGATGTTATCTTCCTAAGTGACAAAGGGACATTAGGAGAATGTGCAATAAAGGGACAGTTTCAGAGAGGGACAACATTGACCTTTGTTAGAAGCAGCATCTGGGTGCAACTGCTATGGATCTGACAGTTTAAGGGATCACTGACCCTACAAGTGACAGCTTCCAGCACATTTACAACAAAGATTTTTATTTTTTGTAAATTTGTGAAACAATCTCTGCAAGGATGAAGATTTAATCAGCACAGTGGAGGAATGGGCAGTGCAGAACTAAAATCCTTTTCCATTTCTAGAAAGGCCCTAACACCTCCCCAGTCTAGAATTGACATATCTTCTTTCAATTCATTCATCTACAGAAAAAAATTAATCCATGGTATATGTATATATATTGCAATGCTCCATTGTTTTCCTCCTGAGTTCAAATTACTTTCCTGTGAGACGTATCTTTTATATGCTTGTTTTTAGGACTGTCAAACATCTTGTGACTTTGCAATCAAGAGAATGAACAGATATGAAATGTCCTATGGTCTTTTGGCACAAAGATGGCTTTTATAGTTTGCTGTTTTATCCGTCTTATGGTTCCAGTGCTGTAATTTTCTCTTGATTTGTTAGCTTTTGTTAGCTTCTAGCTTCATGCCATTTTGATGCAGTGTTTGACTATTAAGATGTCTCTGTAACAAGGACGTTAAGCTCTTGAAAATGCACAAACTTTGTTGAAAAGAAATATTTTTAGAAAACAAATTTCTATATTCTGTGTGGTGTCTTAAGTGCCAAAATGGATAAAGTCAGACCAATATCTAATGTATATGTAAAGCTCAACAAATTGCATTTCATAGAAAGTACAGAGATATTCCATGCTCATAAAATTAATTCACGTCACCACACTCCCCTGCAACCATGTCTGGACTGCCTTGCTAAAATAGACCTTAGGTTGATTATGACCCATTTTATTTTCTTGCTGTGTACCTCCATTCATCTTTCCCTTTTTCCCTATGCACTAGAATTTATTAAGTAAGCCAAGTTTTTAAGAGATGGCACCAGACTCAAATTATTGAGAATAGTATCCACTCTTTGTCACATTTTACTATAGTGTCTGTCTCTCTTTTGCCCTCCTCTGCTAACTGGAGAGCCTGGGATCAACAATGTCCAGTGAAACTGTTCTGTCCTTGAGGGACAACCCTTCTAGTGAAAGTTGGGGAAAACAGGGACCACTTGAATGAGGTAAAGTCAGTTATTGGACTAGCTTTTCTCATAGTACATTGTAGGAACTCAAGATAGTTAGGAAAAGCTAAAAAGAGCAGCATATATTGATAGCTGGAAAATCGGTCCCATAGGCTCTGTTAGCATTAAGTGAAGGATGGTCAGTATTGAAAAGGGATTTAGGCTATATTTTTCCGTCTAATCCATTTCTAATGTGGGGGATCTGGAGGCTGAGGGTAAACCTTTAAACATATCAGTCTCCACAGTGGTGTCATACAACCCTGCTCTACCTACCACTGTATCTGACATGATCATCAGTGATTAATACTACTAAAATTTTGACAAAAAAAACTTTTGTTTGCAAGCTCATGTGTAGCCATTGGGGCAGCCATTCAAAGCTGAAAATGGAGAAAAGGCACAGCAGGTAGCAGATAAACGCTGTAGTATACAATGGTATTCCTTAGTCCTTATCTGTTATCTATTTGTACCCTGTGCTTGAATGGCTGCCCCCAAGACTAAACAACAACTTGTTTATATACAGTAAACTATAGTAGAGTTTCTGAGGCCAACACACCAATTTTACCAGTGCAGCACAACAGTACATTATATTGTCATTCCTTTAAAACACTCATTTGGTGGTACTGTTCCTTTGACAAAGGACCATCTGGAGGAGAGAGTCCAGTGTGACTCATAATCTAATGTTTACTAGCTTGGGAAGGCCTGTTTTAGCCAAGATAAGATTAATGGGTGTTAGCAAAATTAAACAGAATAATCAGTACTAAACAAGATGGAATAAAGTAAAGTAAGCTTGGCTGTATGTAAACAGGTCTATAGGGTAAAGCGAAAATCAGTCATAGATTTCAGATAAGGAACTGTGGTAAGCAGTAGTGGTACAGAACCAACTAAAAACACTCCACATTTATATAGAAATCAAAGTTGCTATCCAGCTTAGTAACTTAGTCATGGATTCTTTTTTTTATAACATTAGAAAAAATGAATGCATATGCTCACAATGGTAGCTATTTAGACAATCAGTATCTAGAGAGTTGACTGCAATATACAAAAAACACCACCTGCTCCAGTGAAAAGTTTGTTATTTTTAATGAATGTATCAGCAGTTATAATTATCTAACGTATTTAATTAACTCAACAAGACTATGCCATATGCAGAGGCACCTGCCACTTATTTTATGAGAACACTGTGCATATACAGTTTATAGTAGTAACAAAAACATATTTTTTGCTGTCAGACGTTTTTCTTTCTAAATTTTTTCTTTTCTTTTCTAAATTTGTGTTTTATTGTGAGATTGTTTTATGTTAGAATGTAATCTAATGAAAAATAAATAAAACTGAACTACCACAGTTTGAAACATTAATGGGGGAATGTAATAAAAGTCGCAAAGATAAAAACTATTTGCGCAAATAAGAATAAAAATTTGCATTTCGCAATGGTTATTGCATTGCGAATTTCAAATTGCGTATTGCGAATTTTAATTGCATACTTTTAAGAAGTGCTTGAGGGTGTTGTAATCTTTTGGAGCAAACATAACTATTTTTTCAGTAAGAAGTTTATTACATTCACTGTGCACTGGGGCAAACTATAAAATCAGATCATCTTGTTATATCTCCCTGTTTTATTGTATCATTGATTTATCTTCCAGATGTCCAGTTCTTGGTTATGAAAAGCAGAGGTGGAATATGTTGTAGGGATGTGATTAGCAATGACTGAAAATCTTATTTGTGAGAGCTGTACAAAAGTATGAGTATTTTTGCAAGGTACTTTTTATACAAACCAGTTTTAATAAGAAACACTGTATGGGATTTATCCAAGATGAAGGATATTTGAATATCTCAACTTCATGTTTTCCACCACAAATTATCTTTTTATGAAAACTTAATTTGCTAGCCATAAATGACTCCAAGCTTCCCTGTTCTGTTTGGTAAGATTATGTTGGGTAATAGCAGTTGTATTTTGTTTCTATAAGGGGGGTGCATTTTAGTCTTAAAGAGGTATTTTAAAGATCTAAATCTACTGTCAAAAGTGATGCCAGTCCCAGTGTCAACAAGGCCATATTATTGTAACAAGCCAGTTTTAAAATTTTTCCAGCAATAATGTAAATTTAGAAATAAGGATCTTAGATTATTTTTATATAACTATATAAATATTTTGAACCTAGAGTTGCCACCTGGCTGGTATTTGCCTGGCCTCGTCGGTAAATCATCAGTTAGGGACGGTATTACACATTTACTGGTAATATACTTGCTGGTAAATTTGTAATACCCTATTCATTTCTTCCTGTCCCTGATCCTCTGCACTGCTGATTAACCCTTATAACCATAGGCTTGCATATGCTCCACCGATTTCCCCACCAAGCTTAACCATTTCCACACCCTTTGACATCACAACCCTGCCCCCAGCTGAATCCTGGCCAGCCCTTGACCCAAAAGCTTATATTATGGGGGGAAAATGTGGCAACCCTAGTTTAGCCTAAAGCATACATTTTCAGAAGCAGCAATAACCAAAGCATACAGAAAAGCACCCAATCTTACATACCTGGGTATCGGCATTTAATACTTTAATCCTCTGTGTTGATATGAAAAGATCGACTTCTGTTAATGTTTGTGAATCTCCCTCAGAGTTCTAAAGAAAAAAACATACATATCAATGATAAGAAGTGTTAGTTTTACATTCATTTAAAAAAAGAGTCCTAAACTATATATAGTCCTAAACTATTTATACATTTTGAGGAGAAAAATCACTTTTTTTTTGGTGTGGCATCACAATCAGAAAGCATAAGGGTTCTATATTATGCATTTTGTGTAGCATTTTCCCTATACTTAAGTACTTTTTCGCCCACTATTGTACACATTTTACTTTCTCCTATTAAGTACCATGTGCCTCTGAAAAAGTGAGTCCTACATTAAGGTGCAGATTTATTATGCGGTGTATTTACAGTAAAGGCATGGAAGGTATAAACTCAGGGAAACTATTCTCTTTACTTTTTTAAGTGCACAAATATTGTCTGTTGTGCACATTCTTGTATTTAATACACCCTTTTTATGTCATAAAAAATACAAAAATTTTCCCGGGTGCAGTAACCCATGGCAACCAATGAGATGCTTTTAAACAGGTTATCAGCTAATTGGTTGCTATAGATGAATTGGCCTGTAGCAAACTTTGTGTCTTTTTACATAAGCCAGTTTCCAACCAGCATCTAACCATTATCACTAAGAATCACTACTAAAATTATAGATACATGGGTCATGTATACATTTTATGCCAGACTAAGTAATGTATGCTTCCTCGTGACCCCAAATTCAGTCTTTTCAATCTGTATGAATGATTAAACATAAGTGATTTATTAAAACCTCTCCCAAACAAACTTATCAGCAACACACTCTAAATTCACAGAAGTTATAGAAAAGTGGTAGAAATTATAGAAAAATATTTACAAGACACTATCTCCAGAGAAAAAAATCCTAACTGCAACAAGTAAAATGCAACGCATCTGCACTAAAATAGGTTCTATGTAGCAGAAGCAACTGCTCCCGTGTATGGAAAGTCTGCACAAATCTCACATGACTTGTCCCTGTAACAAGTGATTCTGGTGTCCCAGTTTAAGGAACACAAGTATAATGGCCTTGGGCTTTCATGCAAAATAATTGGCGGAAAGATGTTCTGGGACTTTAAGCCCCCTTTTGTGTAATGTGTTTATTCCCAATATATCTCATTACTCCTGGCTTTCCAGAATAAATACATATTCTGAGCATATAAATGAATATATAATAAAGCATAGTCTATACATATAAGAATAAATCTTCTTTAAAATTTGGTATATGGAAAAGCCAAGTCATACCTACTTACAAGTATGCATGAGGTGATACCTATAATTAAACATTTAAACATTAAATAAAAAACTGTTTTTTGAATTTACATCTTGCATCTTACATCTTGCAATTACAAAAGTGTGTACCAGGTCTAGGAAAATATAGCAGTATAATAAGATATTTACATTTATATAGAACATATTGCTTATTTTGGATTGTTTCCTATGCGTTGCTAGAACTTGAGCAAACATTACTTCTGTTATTACATTGGCCCTTGCATCAAATAATTTTAGGACTAAAGTGTAAGTAAAAATGTAGAGCATGAATATGACAATATCAAAGTGTGTCTTATATAAAACCTGCATGAACTGATAAATTGTACTTGGTATTACTTTAATGAAGTCCAGTGTAGAACATGTTCAAATGTAAAGGCAGTGAATGAATGATTAAATATGTGCATGAAAGCATTGCTGTTACATAATGAAAAGAGACATCATAGCATCAGAACACATTCTAACACACAGCTCTGGAAATGGGAAGATGAAATAATTCAGAGCCATGCCAGAATTTGTGTAACCTACATACTGTGCTGCATATCTGTAATTTTAATCTTCATCTTTCTGAAATAGTCACTTTATTCATAAAATTCCTTATCAATGATTTTATAAATACATTTGTTAAAATCAATTCATATGAATATCTCCATTAACATTAAAAAAGCACCAGACACTTTATCCCCATTATGTTTTGATTAATTCATTACATATATGCAAAATTGAAGTTTGCCACTAAATTTTGATTTTGACCTCGTCTCAACTAGCACAAGGCTATTTGCCAAACAGAGGTCTGGTACAGTATATGGAGTAAGTGTGTGATTTTTTTTCCTGTTACACTCTGCAGTTCTACAGATACCAGAATCAGATGTACGCACCAGGTAAGGATTTGGTTGACAGGTGCAATTTTGTGATGGGCAATGTAGTCTTATGTTGGTTAACTGCCATAGGTGTATATATTGTAAGAGAGTGGCCAAAATTGAGTATTCCCTTTAAGTTCTCCATAGTGGGACATGTAAGTTTCAAGGGAGATGTTGCAAAAGAGAGAATGTTTAAAGGTTTTTGCCATCTGGCCCTGGAAGCTTAAGTGTTCTGTAAGAAATAGAAAAGCCAGGTAATCCATTCCAGCAATCCAGCTCGCATACTGGAGTTCAGTTTCCACAGGCATTCTTGAGGAAAGGTATTCTTTCCATTCAGTTTATTATATTGAAGTTCATTGTTATGCAGCACTGCTAACATTAGAGGGTGCCGTCTATAGCAGGCCAGAGAGTATCCTATGCACTATGGTTTTGACACAGCCATGTGGAGCAAAGTTGGCAGTTCTACAATGTATTGAAAACATCCTACAACCAAAGCCTTCTGTGTGTGTCTGGGTATACCCAGGACCGCCATCAGAAATCACAGGGGCCCCATACGACAAAATTTCCTGGGCCCCCTGGGCTGCGCCCACCGCAAGCCCCACCTACAGGTCTCCCCTCCCCACAGGTCCGCCCCCCACCACACAGTAAAAAAACAAAAAAAATATTGGTGGCTAGGGTTCCCACATGTTAACAAAAAATAAAAAGATATTGGTGGTCAGGGCCCTCCATAAAAAAACATTTGTGGCCAGGGCCCCCCCATTAAAAAATATTGGTGGCTAGGACCCCACATGAGAAAAAAAATTGGTGGCCAGGGAACCCCCCCCCACGTTATAAGAAAATTAGTGGCCATGGCCCCGTAAAAGTCCAAACATCAGCAGCTCTCAGAAAGATGGGGGGCCCGGCTAATCAAGTAAGTGTAGCGTGGCCGGGCCCCCTTACCCTCGGGGCCCCCTACAACTCTCCTCCCCCTGATGGATGCCCTGGGTATACCTATCTGTGAACTCCCAGAGGGGCTTTCTTGCTGCATGCTATAGCAAGAAGCAGAGGGAGCCTTTAGCCTAGCAACTAAGAGTATAAGTCATCGTGGAATTGTGAAAAGACCGAACAACCCCCCAAAAAGTATTGTGAGAAAAGGGCTGATGACAGTATATGTGTTTTCTTACTGGTAGTCCACAAGGGGCCCAGGTTAATGAAATAACTCACCAAATGTGTGAAGGTAGAGCCAAGTGAGCAGGATTAATTTTTATGATTATGTTTGGTATGCTGAAATAGTAACCTGTCTAAATAAACTGCCTTAAAAAGAAGAAAATGTCTGTTGTGGATTCCACAAACTTACTACAGTATATATATAGTGTGTTTGTATATATGGTTGTGTGTGTGTCTATGTGTGTGTGTCTATGTGTGTGTGTGTGTAGATAGATGATAGATAGATAGATAGATAGATAGATAGATAGATAGATAGATAGATGATAGATAGATATACAGTATAGATATAGATACAGATATATAGATATACAGTATATATATAGAGACACACAATTTTTCCAGAGTGTGTCTGATATTTTAATCAGTGCCATTGATAAAGCATGTGCCGCCGAAGAGCCGAAGCCCACCGAAGCCCATTTCATCATTCTGTAGATGGGCCTGTATTAATTTTTACAAATGTCAGAGATATTATCTGAATATACTCTACACCCTTCCTTTGATAAAGTCACTATTACATAGTAACATAGTAAGTAAGATTGAAAAAAGACACACGTCCATCAAGTTCAACCTTTTTTTTTTTTTTTATCCTGCCTAACTGCCAGTTGATCCAGAGGAAGGCAAAATACCCATCTGAAGCCTCACCAATTTGCCTCAGAGGGGGAAAAATTCCTTCCTGGCTCCAAAATGGCAATCGGACTAGTCCCTGGATCAACTTGTACTATGAGCTATCTCCCATAACCCTGTATTCCCTCACTTGCTAAAAAGCTATCCAACCTCTTCTTAAATCTATCTAATGTATCAGTCATCACAACTGATCATCGCTGCTCTCACTGTAAAAAAAAACTCTTCAGAATATTTAACCGGAACCTCCTTTCTGGTGATTGGAGTGGGTGCCCACGTGTCAGCTGAAAGGACCTACTGGTAAATAAAGTATTCAAATTTGAGGTTAGTGGTGTCTAATGTATCAGCCTGTACAACTGATTCAGGGAGAGAATTCCACATCTTCACAGCTCTCACTGTAAAAAGCCCCTTCCAAATATTTAGGCGGAACCTTTTTTATTCTAATTGGAATGGGTGACCTCGTGTCAGCTGGAAAGACCTACTGGTAAATAAAGCATTAGAGAGATTATTATATGATCCCCTTATATATTTATACATAGTTATCATATCACCCCTTAAGCTCCTCTTCACCAGCGTGAACATCCCCAATTTGGCCAGTCTTTCCTCATAGCTAAGATTTTCCATACATTTCACCAGCTTAGTTGCCCTTCTCTGCACCCTCTCTCTCTAATACAATAATGTCCTGTTTGAGTGATGGAGACCAAAACTTTACAGCATGTTCTAGATGGGGCCTTACAAGTGCTCTATACAGGGGAAGAATGACCCCTCCTCCCGTGACTCTATGCCCCTTTTAATACAGCTCAAGACCTTATTTGCCCTTGATGCTGCTGACTGGCATTGCTTGCTACAGCCAAGTTTATCATCTACAAGGACTCCAAGGTCCTTTTCCATAATGGATTTGCCTAGTGCAGTCCCATTAAGGGAATAAGTGTATTGGATATTTTTACATCCCAGGTGCATGACTTTACATTTATCAACATTTAATCTCATCTGCCACTTAGCTGCCCAGATTGCCAGTTTGTCAAGATCATGTTGCAAGGAGGCCACATCCTGGATGAAATTAATTGGGCTGGATAGTTTTGTGTCATCTGCAAACACTGATACATTACTTACAATACCCTCCCCTAAGTCATTAATGAACAAGTTAAATAAAAGTTGCCCCAATACCGAGCCCTGATGGACCCCACTAAGAACCTTACTCCAAGTAGAGAATGTACCATTAACAACCACCCTCCGTACCCGATCCTGTAGCCAGTTTCCTATCCATGTGCAAACGACTTCATTAAGCCCAACAGACCTTAGTTTAGAAAGCAGTCGTTTGTGGGGCACAGTATCAAACACTTTGGCAAAATCCAAATAGATCACATCTACTGCCCCCCCCCCCACTTAAAGAGCAGTAATGAATAGAGACTAAGAAGGGTCAGTCTTTCAGAGCAAAGTGTATACTCACTGGGCCTTGTAATTGAGCTTAATAGCTATATATTGATAATGCACTTTACTGTGCAGTAAACATAAAGCATGTAGAAAACCTACAGTATAATTAAATCCCTGCCTTCTGCTAGGCTAATTATGGTATATATAAAAATGGCTTAACTTAGGAAAGAAAAGAAACACATGATGGGGTGAGAAGCAGTTACAAGCATAATGATTTTTGAAGCAGTCAGACTTGGAGGTCAGATTTCCTCCAGAGAACTTATTTACTGCTATAACAAGCCACAGCTCCAGCTTACTAGGTCAACACATATTATACAGAAAAGAGATTTATTCTCATTATTTATGGAAACAAGAACATAAAAACTGAATGAATTTGGTCAGAAAGAAATTTGGTAGGAATTTGGTATAGTTGCATGCCTAACTCTGTCTGCTTTGCTAAAAGTTAAAAAGTTATAGCATATCTATGTGATATTATTACACAATTAGAATGATACAAAGATTGATAATTCCCTGACCCTGCTTCCTTTGTCCTTAATTGAGCAGGACATTCATTCATTTCTATGGGATTGGCCAAAGGCTTTGGGTTTATGGTAAAATATGGACTATTATCTATTGACTGTGGTCAAGGTAGAACAAAATAGTGTTAATATATACATTTCTTATATCTAGTTATGGCTGCAACTACAAATAGTGCACACCAAAAAAAATCTCTGTTTTAAGAAACAATTAGATTCCGAAACAGAGATTCCTCTACTGACAAAGACAGGAATCTGATTCTCAAATTCATGAATGTTGATACAAATAAATTTTTTGCTATTCGCAGACATTTACACTCTACTCTAAAAGAGTCAGCAGAGAGAATATATACACATTTGTTTTTACGTGTACAGATTACTTGAATAACATGACATTAAAAGGTTTTGTTACTCTAATACCTGTTTTAATCAATGGTATGTTTATTTCAAAATTCAGTAAAAAAATATTTGAAGCCACAATTGAAGTTATTTTAAATGTCTTGTAGAATACAATTTTATGCATTTAAAAAGTTAGAAGCCATCAACCATTTTTAAATAATATTCATGTTACCCTATTTGCAGCTGTGACTGTTGCCTTTCCCCTGGCCTGTCTTTTTCAGGCTTTTCTGACTCTCTTCTGTCTCCCTTTACACCTCTTTACCCACATCCCTGCCTACCTTAGACACACTTGTGCCACATATACAGTATTCACATAAAGATCATTAAAATGAAGGCCACCCATTTGGAAAATAAATCTGTACAGCACAGAAATAACTCAGTTGACCTGTAAGTGACAGGAGATGTACAGGTAGAACTGTCCCCAAGACAGACATTTTCATTAATAAAGCATCTAAAATAGCTTATCTGAATAATCCTGAGAAGGAAGATTTGCAAATGAAGTATACAGCAGAAAAGGGATTCTGCTTGTGTATATTCTAAATTCCAGTTTAATGTAAGTTACTAACGGTCCGAAAATTAGTCATACAAGCCGCTTAATGTGAGATTCTAAAAGCACATTACCACTTATATTTAGATGTATATGTATGAAATTATACATATTGTGCATTTGGGATTTATATGCACATGATTAATGTTTCATTAATTGTTAAAGCAATATCTAAAGAGAACGGTGATAGAAAGACAATTATATAGACAGAAGTCCATTGCTGAATATGGGCATATTTATAAAGTTATGGTATATATTATCAGGAAACATGTTATCCAGAAAGCTCCAAATTACAGGAAGGCCATCTCCCATAGACTGTATTTTAATCAAATTATTCAAATTTACACTGAGTCATATAAAGTTAATGCACTGCGTGACAAATAGACAGCTTGTTTAGAGACAGGCAACAATCAAAATAAAATATGACTTGCCATGCATTTTGCACTTAACTACTAATTATCCAATTGTGGTAGCATTTTATATGCACCAAGAAAGCTTTGCAACCCTAGCACATCCAATATGTTTTTGTAATTTCCAATCATTTGCTTGGGCTAAGGTTTACAAAACAAAATGAAAACCAAACCATAATATTATTTTGATAGTGGATGGGCTGGTCACTTGTAATACATTTCTGCAAAGTTAATAATAAAGATGCATTCGCACCATATTATACAATAAATATATATAATAAATAAATAAAATGCTTAAATTTTCTGTGCCTAAAGGTTTCTACAATTTCTGGATTATTTAAAGCTATCTTTCTGACAGTTGCTTTCACACAAAGTCAGTCACAGGGATTGCATATTTCCTTCACAATGAATAACTACTTTTTGTTCTAAAAATGACAACCTAATTGTCTACTGCAACTACAGTAAACCATGCAGAATACAGAATATTATGGATGGCATTAAAATAATAAACTGCAGCATTCTGCCTTTTATGTGCTTCTCCTTCAAAGAAGATATAAGGGAATTGAAAGGCAGTGTGGAAGCAAAATACATTAAACTACAATTTGGTTTCTCTTACAAAAACTAAACTCTGATATTTTCTCATCTATGAAAAACACACAATATAATAGACATGGCTATATCACTGGACAATTAACCACTGCATATTATCTGGCCAAGAAGCTCACTGAATTTTATTTAGGTAATAATATAGCTATACAATTACATTAATGATAGCAACAACATAGTTATTTTGTGAATATTTTTGCAGCCTCATTGGTGCAGAAACTGTAAGAACTGCCAAGCTGAAAAATAAAGGCTTTTTTAATAAATTTAACTGATTTCTAGTTTATGGACTTTAGTCTCAATTAAAGGAAAACTATATACCCCAAAATAAACGCTTAAGTAACAGATTCAATTAACTGTTGCATATTAAATCATCTTACCAAACTGGCATATATAAGTAAATATTGCCTTTTTACATCTCTTGCCTTGGACCAGCATTTCGCGATGGCCTGTGTGCTGCCTCAGAGATCACCTGACCAGAAATACTACAGCTCTAAGTGAGCTTTTGTGGAAGCAAACTCTCTCTGTCATATGACCTAACATGTATAGTTTGATTGTTTGGTTTGTTTGTGTGAACTGTGCATCGTAAGATCCCAGGGGGTGGCTCTTGTTTTTTAAAATGGCAATTTTCTATTTAGGATTACCCAATGGTACATACTACTTAAAAAAGTATATTATTAGGATTTTTTTTATTTACATAAAGAAGGGTTTTACGTCTGAGCTGTTTAATACAAAATTTGGGGGTATAGTCTTCCTTTAAGCAATATTCCATGTAACTTGACACTAGTGATGGGCGAATAAATTCACCTAGCACGAATTTGCGGTGAATTCCCGTGTTTTTTTCGTGAAAACTTTCGACTTACACGATTTTTTTGTGAAAAGGTCCTAGTTGCTCGATTTTATAGTGAAAACATTAGAATTTCTCAATTTTTTTGTGAAAACTTTCGAATTGCTCTATTTTTTCGTGAAAAAAATTGAATTTCACGATTTTTTTCTTGAACTTTCTGATTTCACGATTTTTCGCTAAGTTTTTTCAGAGAGATTCGTGCATCACTACTTGACACTCATTTTCTAGATTTTCTAGATACTGAAATGATTATGATTGTTCTCCCCAAGGAAGTCACAGTAAAGTGAAGAAATGTGTTGTGCTCCATATACTTGCTATCTGATGAGCAAATGATCACTGCAATTTTGTATGTTTTTATTAATAATAAAGAAGTGTTTTATAAGGATTACAGTAGAGGAGCACACCCTTCTTTTAATTTGTTTTATACATTTTGTAGATTTGTCCTGTTACTTTAGGTAAGAGTAGAGAAGGTGTTAAGCAAAGGAACTCCCACATTCCTTGCATCCTCTGGCACTTCATCCTTGTGCCTCCCGAATGAGGAACAAAGAATGAGGCAAGGGAAGGACAACATCTTACTCACAGACTCAACCCTATCAGCCACTATATTTTGTGGATATTAATGCAACCTCTGAGACCGAATTTCCCCGTCATTTAAGAGGAGAATATAGCAACACTTTGGCACTTTAGTTGCCATATAAACAAGATCCAACGCTGGGGAATATTCTTTGGCATGCACCTTATTATTCCCTAGGTTTAAAGTCTTGTATTTTCAAATGCAATTTACCATTCATTATTGTTCACGTGACTGTCAACTTGAATACATTACATACAACATTACAAGTATACTGTATTTTAATTTGAATAATTTTTTCTATAAGTAGGTGAGTACCGAGACAAAGGGGCCCAAAGCAAACTGGAGTACAGCTGAGCAATAATTGGGCAGGGTGAATGGAACAGCATTAGAATTTTATGGGAAAATCAAACTCTAAACTGTAAATCAAAGCTTCTCAGACCTAGCCACCAATATGTTTCATGGCTATACAAGCAGCATCACTAGTTTATCAGTCAGAATAAACCAAAAGCCTTATATATCTGCATAAATATCTATTCATGTGACCATATTGGTTGCTCTGACATAGCAACCTCATCTTCAAAACTCAAATGAAACTATAAATTCTTTTGTTTACATTTTAAACATAATTTATAAAAGCATTACTTTTATATGAGGCATCTTTCATACATGGAAAAGTATGTCCATTTAGTCATTAATCTTTGCTGAAATGTTGGTGGGGCTTTAGGAAAGGTTTGAGAGGCTATACTGTGGAGCAAGCTGTTAACCATCATCCTGTGGCTCATAAGCTGCAGAAGTACAACAAACAGCATGCCTCAAGTAAAGAGGGATTAACTGGGAGACATAGAAACTATCAGGGACTGCTGAAAGCCTTTTAAAACAGATTAGATTGTATCCCGGCACCCACACTGGCTGATGCATTGGTATTCTGCAATTTCAGTAGGTCTTCTGTGTTCTGCCTGACAAGCAACATCTTCTTCCAGTTAATCAATGACATGCTTTGCTTTCTTGGAAACACAATGATTTTCACTTTTGACGGTATTTACCGTTATATAAATTCTGTCAGTCACTTTTATAACAAAGTGAAAATGCCACTAGACTTGTTATTTTCTGTCTCGTAAAGGCAAAATATGTCCATCATACTGTATAGTGCTTTATCGTTCAAATCCTTTTCCTCAATATACATTGAACTGTATTTGACAAGGCCATTTTTCTACAGCTGACCATTAATCAAATGATAAAACAATTTAGATAGATGAATTCATACAATCAAGCCAGCACAAATTATTATCTTATAATGGAAAAAAGTCAGCAAATGGGCTAAATCAAATGAAATATTCTACACACCGCTTTTTTCTTGATTTTAGCAGCCTTTTGCATCCTCTGAACAGGCAGCAACATGACAGAAAGAAGAAAGTTGTGTAGCACACAGAAAAAGAGAGTAAAGTATTAGAATACAAGTCCAGAAAATGGCAAGGAAAGCCCACACACAAATACCAGCTGCTACCCTGCTAAATATAAATGCTGTATTACTTAAGATTTCTATAAAGACTGAGTGGGATGAAATAAATTGACATTATGAACATACTTGCCATTTTGCTTTTGTACTTAAGTTTAGACACAAAAATATCAATTTGATGCAGGAAGTTCATGGACATTATAGTATATTATATGATATTATATGATATATAATGTATCAGAAAGACATTAAGCAGAATTTAGAGCAATTACCTTCCCACCTTTAACAACAGCAAATTGAACATCAACCCCTTTAAGAATCCACAGAACTGAATACAACAACTTTGTGATTCAGATGCACAATGATAGCCCATTACCAAAACATTTTGTTGATTTAAGCCAGGGATAGGAAAAAGCTCATAATAGAAATGATGATTTGCATTACTTATACATAACATGAGAAAAAGAACAACTTGATTACCACAGAAGCAAGGGGTGCATCCTTCTAGTGTCTGAGCATGAATTATACAGCTATGGGATCCCTTACCCGAAAAGCCCAAGTGGTATGCCAAAAGGTTTTTAGTGGCTGGGGATCCCTAGTTCATCATTATATAATAAAAGTATTGATTACATTTGTATATTAACACATTTGTAAAACTCCAGTATATTTATTAAATGGTAATTAATATTAATTCTAAGAAATTACCATTTTGCCTTCTTTGTGTTTCTTGAAAATCATGGGAAACGCAAAGTAATTAAGTAGGTTACTTGGGTAAGGAAAGCGGCTCTGCTTCTTACCTTGACGCGGCTGACAGCTTCTTGGGCCTGCATCATCCTGATGTTTTTGGATGGGTTGCGTTCTGACAGCAGCTGTGTGGATCCCAAGAAATTGGCAGCAAAGATAATTCCATCAATCAGGTCTTCAGGCTCACAAGGGCCAGGAACTAGATTCATAGACACACGAAACCATTTAGAAACAGCAAGCCGAGTAATTATACAATGACTGACTGATCAACGAGGTTTCATAAACTTGCAGAAAATGCTGAATTCTAATTAGATAAGATCAAAACAATTCTGATTTCAAACTTCAGTGAGCCTGAAGTGTTATAAAATGCACAGACTCAAAGAAAGTTTACTCCCTCTGATTTACTGCCATAATTGAATGCTTTCATTGTGGTTGCTGCCCTTGACTTTTGTTGTTTTTTTTACTTATTTTCACTTATGCACTGCACTATTTGATGTGGCAGAACAACATACAGAACAAAAAAAAAAAAGATTTTAAGCATAAAATTGATTTAGAATGACTCCCTATTCCCTATACTCATATAAAATTCCCTGTATTAACTCTTTGAACCTTATACATTACATTTGGTGACCAGAGATTTCCATTGCTTAAGCTGCATTGTAGAGAAGAAAGTACAATATCAAAATCAATTTCAATAGGACAAATATAATAATGCAACTGTCTTTGACTGGCCAGTGGACTGGGGGGGAGACTGTCTCCTGTGTCCCCCTGTTAACAACAGATAAATGGATTTAAAGGTGAATGTAGGGGGTCAGATAAATCCTTCCCCTGTTTTTGTCTGTGACATCACCCAGCCCAGTTATAGGCTGGAGAGCCATCTGATTGGCTGGGCGCCCCAGTCCTTCTTTGGGAGAGAGGGAGTGCCTGACTTTGGAGTCAAATGTACAGGGTTTCTAACAGAGCTTATAAACGAATCCCTGCTGCAGCAGCCAGAGAGATCCAGATCTGTGGAGTGTGACAGTGCTGCTTGAAAGGATTTTCCAGGGAGAAGGAAAAGGAAAGGGCTGCATTTTACTCTGCTTTGAGAGAGTATTTGAGCATCAGGGAGAGCCAGTTTCTATCTTTTGCCTGTGGATACTTTGGCTATTGTGTGTTTCCTCAGGGTGAGGACAGGTCTTGCTTGTATACCTGCTACATGGGAGCGGCTACTAATTTCAAATGGAAAGGTACCTTGGGGCAGGTAGTGCTACCTGGGGACATAAGAGCTCTTGGGGAAGGACATTAAACTGACTGGATTTATTCTACATTTATCCACCCGGTGTGGAGTGTGGGACTGTGGCATCGAGAGACTGTGCCAGGGGTTGATAGTCCACACAGATTCCCCAGAGTAAAGTGATATTGTGTGAATTGCATTTGCAGTTACTAAATACAGTTTTACATAAACGTTTCATTGCAAATTGTGCGTGTTTTATTTTTCCTAGTGGAAATCCCCTGAGGTGTGCTCCTCAGTGTTCCATAGGTGGAGGCACTGCGCTGTAAATTCCAGTTCCAAGTACTTTTCATACATAAAATGGACTTGGGGCCCTGGATTGCGATGGGTTAATTGCTATTTAAAGAGACAATAAACCAAATTAGGTTATACAGTAAGTATAATAAATCCTGTTATTTTCTATATATACAGTATATTTTGAGTAGGTCCCTAAGCTCAAGCAGGTGAGCAATTCCTTTGTATGTCTTTCAATGAAGCAGATAAAAGCCCTGGAGTTGATTTGAGGGGGGGTGCTTGTATGTGGAAGATTTTGCTTGAACAGACAACATGTGGTCAAAGAAGCTGTCCATGCAGGTGAAACAAGTCATCCTTAAGCTGCAAAAACAGAAAAAAGTGGTCTGTCCAAATATTTATGGGCCTAACTGTATCTGCCTCCTGAGATCATAGAATTCATGCTGCTCACAAACAAACCAAAGGCACACTAGATGTTAGGTCAGATGAGCCAATTAAGGGAAAACTATATTCCTCCCCAGAACAATGCAGGTCTCTATAAAACTATTTTGCATAAAACAGCTCATGTGTAAACACTGATTTGTGTATATAAACCAGAGTTTATATCTTTTGCTTCAACACTTTCTGTTCAAGTGATCTCTGAGGCAGCACACAGACCATGAAGAAATGGTGGTTCAAGGCAAGAGATGTAAAAGGGCAATATTTACTTAAATATATATATATCAGTTTGGCAAGATTCTTTAATATGTCACTTAATATAATATAAACTGATGTAAAAGGGCAATATTTACTTAAATATATATACCAGTTTGGCAAGATTCTTTAATATGTCACTTAATATAATATAAACTATCTGTTGCTTAAATATTCATTTTGGGGGTAAAGTTTTCCTTTAATGGGCAAAGTTTAGAGCTGCAGTATTTCTGGTAAGGAAATCTCTGAGGCAGCACAGAGAACATCTAAATGAAAATAGATAGATATTTGCTGATATACTTATATATATATATATATATATATATATATATTATATATATATATATATATATATATATATATATATATATATATATACACACACACATACACATTATATATATATATATATATATATATATATATATATATATATATATATATACACACATACATACGCACTATATATATATATATATATATATATATATATATATATATATATATATATATATATATATATATATATATAGATAATTCCCATTTGTAAGATTATTTAATAGGCATATGATATAAAAAATATCTGTAGGTTAAGCATTCATTCTGGGGGTATAATTCTTCTTTAATATGTAATTCTGTAGATGGCATATACAAATACAATACAATTTGTTGGCATTTAAATGATGCATAAAGTTTTATAGTTTTTTTTTAAGTTTTTTTAAAGTGCTGCACCTTGTATCATAGGCCTATAGAAGACATGAGATCATCCATTGCTCTTTAGAACAAAGTAGTATCTGAACTTCACTTATCAGGTTTTGTCTTTACAGCAAAAGGTGTGTAATTGTATAATTTGTATAATACAGTCACTTATAGTTGATCATTTCAAGTACTAGGTACTATTTTGCAGTCAGAAAGCATACCGTGGAATTGTCAGCTATTAAATAATAATCAAATGAATATGTATACTTCAATAATGTTTTGTTCACTTTAATGGATGTGTGCCCTGTTTAATACGAGTGCATAACTTTGTCACTAGGTTGTTTTTTATAATGGGACAATGGGAACCACAGTGTTTTCCATTTTCTGTCAAAATTAAGTTTCTAGAAGTTTGCGGACATCACATTTTATATTTATCTTCTCCAAAATTAGAGTGTGATCTATGGATCTAGAACCTTTTTTCAACTTCTGTGTTTATTTCATCCAGCATGAAAAAAGCAGCAATAGTGAGATTCTTTTCTTCACTCAACTGGAATTTCAATAATAAAAAACCAAAAGGGAACGCAAGGAAACTTTTCATGTTTTTGCCTACGGGAATCTAATTATTCATCTAGTTAAATCAAGCTCATAAATACAAATTATACTTCTACAACATGAATATTTGTACAGCACTTGATTGACAATTTCCTTTTGCTTAGCTATTCACATGTATACTAATGTCACCCTCTTGCACCAAGTAGCTATTGTCATTCTGAGTTTTAAAGGTCATTTCTAATATGCAGCCACCCGGCTTGACTGCAGACACAGGGCCAAAAGCAGCATGCCTTCTTTGCTTCCAATGACATGAAGTATGTCTCCTACATCTATCTATTTTTCTCTGCCAAATGCTGCTACATGAAAAAATTAGAGCTTATTATTCGAAATCAGTGAGATGTCAAATTATAAAGTGAACTACAATCAAGTTATGACTTTAGCTGATTTCACATTATAAACAACCTTTTGGGCTACATGACATCAATGAAACTTTCAGTAGCAAGTCCATACTTCTACAATAGAACATAACTTCTCAAGACAGTATACAGGCCACCAGTAGTACAGTTCAACATTCTCCTCATTATAATGTAATTGGCATCAATACAGTAAACAAAAACCCTCCCTGGAAAACAAACTACTGTAATTAGAACTGTCATGTTTTTATGATGAATAATCATGTTGTGATAATGACATGAATAGCTGCATTTCTGTTTCCCACAGTAAATCTTTTGTTTTTGTTCAAAATTCTGAAGGCAACTGCATCTTCCATCTCCAAGTACTGGGATTAATCTATATTACTTCTGTTTATATAAATCTATATTACTTTTGTTTCCCACAGTAAATCTTTTGTTTTTGTTCAAAATTTTGAAGGCAACTGCATCTCCAAGTACTGGGAATAAATCTATATTACTTCTGTGTGATCATCTCAAAAACTACAGATACACAGTTTGAAAAAACAATATTTTAGTGTTGATTTCTGACAAAGGCATGCTAATTCTCACAATGGTCAAAACATTGTGTATTTACTTATGTGCTAATTCTATGTGCATTTGATTTTGGAAAAACTTGTAAGGATTAAAACATAACTTTCTAACTGGCGTGGTCAATATGCAAGTTCTTGTAGTGTGAACCTAATGCCATTGTACCTTTTTAAAGATCTTCAATGAAATAGTTTTGCCTCCAAGAGTCTTTCTAGAAAGACAACTTGCAGAGAAATAAATAAATAGAAAACTTTCCAATTACACATATTATACCGCCAGAAGATCCAATCTACTAATTGGAAGTGACTATATCTGGGTAATTTCTGTATCCATGCCTTAACAAAACCAAGGTGCTGATGTTCTGTGAGAGTCATAACAGCACCATCTTAGATCCAACCCATTGGGTACAACTCAATATAATTTCCAAGTGAAAGTAAAAATAGTCTCTTTTGTCCGGAATATGCATAGGGACACGCTTGCTCCCTGAAAAGGCTCCGTTTTAATCTGCTGATACATGACTTTTACACATAAATAAAAGAAATAATTAAAATGTCTAAAAAGGAATCAATTGAACTAATAATGTACTACACTTAAAAGATGCTGTTAAAACTGCTGAATACTATTGTCAAGCCTAATAGTAGCATAATCATTACGCAAAGGAATCATTTCTATTAATAATTAGATCCACGGCAACCTTGGCATATATTTGGCTTATAAAATATAACTGAATAAAATGTATTATTGAATAATTATGGTTTAAAAAAAAAAACAAATTTATATAAAGCCTAATAACTGCTCATGATCTGGGGTTATTTTACAAAACTATCCAATACAAAACTTAAATTTTCTCAATGCCTCAAACATGTCATCTTTAACTGAAGTAACACTAAAATCATATATCCAGGGAAACTGAAGTAGTCAATACTCATAAAATTTAATCTTTACAAGTAAAACTCATTATGAGGAGTTAGATTTCTTACAAATACTAGGGGGGTGATTTTGTATCATGGTTCAATTTTTAATTTTTGCCAAAATTCTATTTTTTTGCAAATAGAATTCACAAATTTGAATTATATTTTCAAAAACTTGAATGTCTGGTGTTTATTAAGCCTCAAAAAAACTGGAAAACTCAAATTAAAAAAAAAATGGCATCTAAAAGCTAGCGAGTTCATATACTGTAGCCATTTCTTTAATTCGAGTTTTCGAGTTTTAACTCGAGTTTTTGAGTTTGTAAATTTACAAATTCGAGTTTTTTAAGCCTATAAACTTGAAAATGTTAGTTTTTTTCTGAATTGTATTTGATTAATTTAATTTATTTATATAAACCCTATATAAACCTTAATAACTGCTCATGATTTGGGGTTATTTTACAAAACTATCCAATACAAAATTTTCTCATTGCCTCAAATGTCACCTTTAACTGAAGTAACACTAAAATCATATATCCCGAGAAACTGAAGCAGTAGTCAATTAAGCAAGTAAAACTCATTATGAGTAGTTAGATTTCTTACAAATACTGGGGGGGGTGATTTATCAAGGTTCACATTTCAATTTTTGCCACAATTAAATTTTTGAATTATATTTTCAAAAACTTGAATGTCTGGTATTTTTGAAGCCACAAAAAAAAACTGAAATGTAAAAATGTAAATGTAAAAAAAACTGAATTTTTCATTAATAAGAAAACATTCGGTTTTTTAAATTGTGAGTTTATTCGAAGTAGAAAAAACCTCACAAATTAGATTTTTGATAAATACGCCTATAGGCCTTGAAGCTAGACCTAAGCAGAACAATATATGCTTTAAAGGCATTCCCATAAACCTGAATAACTTTCTATTTATGTTCAAGGTAGGACTTATGCACCTACTTTTACCTGTAACACCAGCAACAAGATTTTTTAATTCTAAATTGATAAATACTTAGTAGACTTGTTAAGCAGATGATTCATTTTGTTATTTACAGTACTAATAATTGCTAGTGTTGAGGTAATCTGCCCCATTTTGCTTCACCAAAAAATTCGCAAAATCTGTAAAACGGTAAAAAACGGTAAGAACTTTGCATTGGGCGTCAAATTTTTATGCACGCGACAAATTCTTCTCACTCCAAATGCATTAGAGTCAATGGGCATTTTTCGTGTGGCAACTTGTTTGTCTCAGAGACATATAATTGTTTGTTTGTCTCAGAGACTTTTTTTCTTTTCGAATTTTTTTGTCTCAGCGACTCAATCGCTGAAAGGGTGTTTTTTTTGTTATGGCGACTTTTTATCTCAGTGACAAATTTGCAGATGGCAAAATGCAGAATTTTGCTGAGAATTCATGCCTGGTGAAAAAATTCACTCATCATCATGCCTGGTGAAAAAATTCACATGTTTACTATGGTTAATGTATATGCTACAAATAAAGTATCTTTTATTAAACAAGCTTTACCCATTCTAAATAATTATCAAGTGAGGTTTTTAATAATTGCTGGTGACACCAGTTTATAACTGATCCAATATTAGATAAATTCCATAATACTGAAACTCATAATAATGAAAAATGTTACACGATAACAGTTTAACAATACCAACAGATATCTTTAGAGACTAATATTAGATTACTTGATATTTTACTGATTGTCCAGTCTTCATAGCTCATACTCTAGGTATGAACTTTCCCAAACATGTTCAAGATGTGTTGTCTATTGTCATTGGAAATTATTGCTTTAAAGTAGGGATCCCCAACCTTTTGAACCCGTGAGCAACATTCAGAAGTAAAAGGAGATGGGAGGCAATGCTAGCATGAAAAATGTTCTTGGGGTGCCAAATAAGGGTTCCAAGCCTGGAATTAAAAAATAAGCTCCTGCTTTGAGGCCACTGGGAGCAACATCCAAGGAGTTGGAGAGCAACATGTTGCTCATGAGATACTGGTTGGGGATCGCTGCTTTAAGGGATGGGCAAATTTTTTCGCATTGTTTCGCAGTGGAAATGATGCCCATAGACTTGTAAAAAAAAAAATGTCACCTCCATAGACTTTAATGGGCGTTGGCGGCAAATTTTTGGCAAAGCGAAACTGGTCAAATTCGCCCAAGCCTAATTGTTTTCTATAATAAGCTGATAACATTTTAGTTTACCTTCTTATATTCATGAGAACATACTATGCTACCCTACAGCAAAGGTTAGAAATGAAAAATAAAAACTTCACAAACAAATCATGATAAATTAAAGAAATAACGCAACAAATGTATTCATTAGCTAAGAAAAAAAAGAAAGCACTTACACCCATTTGATTAAAGGCTTAATCCTTTGGTGCAGCTAATAAAACACAAAAACCTAGAAAGTCTAGTAAGCTTACAAAAAAAATTAATGGAATCAGTAGATTCTAAAAATGAATTACCATTACCAGTCCCAAACAGTCTTCCTATGATTTACATATATATTTAAATATATATACAGCTATGGGACCTGTTATCCAGAATGCTCCGGACCTGGGGTTTTCTGGATAACAGATCTTTCCGTAATTTGGATCTTCATACCTTAAGTCTACTAGAAAATCATTTAAACATTAAATAACCCCAATAGGCTGGTTTTGCTTCCAATAAGGATTCATTTTATCTTAGTTGGGATCAAATACAAGCTATGGTTTTATTATTAAAGAGAAAAAGGAAATCATTTTAAAAAATCTGACTTATTTGATTATAATGGAGTGTATGGGAGATGGCCTTTCCGTAATTTGGAAATTTCTGGGTAATAGGTTTCTGGATAACGGATCCCATGCCTATATATATATATATATATAGACTCTTTTGCACTGTCTATCAAACTACTGTGTGGCACAGATATTAGTAGCAAGGATCTTAGTAAATATCAGCAATGACATGTTACTTTTCCTTGGATGCCACACACAGTTACAGTAGTAAGTACTGAAGTCTGCGGCAAGCCTAAAACTGAAATCGAATAATTAACAGTAAGCTAAAAAAAATTTTTAAATAGGAATAAAACAAGACACAACCATCATCAGAAAAGTGAAAAATATAAATAGCATCTATAATTTAATACAAGACATATCAATTAAGCTTTTGCTTTTCCTATGTCCTTTGATAATATGCAAGCTTTTATTAACAGTGCATAAATAATTATTTTTTCAGAATGGCTTAAAAATGTGAATATTCTATACTGAATACAGATCAAAGAGATTTAAAAATGCTTTAAAACGTAGTCAGTTTGAAGGAGAAACTGCAGGGGACCTAAGAGTGTAGGCCAAAACCACACGCAATAAACACAACTGAGCTTACTTGTGTTGCAATGTTAGGACCAAAACTTCTAATGAGAGTGATTTTATGAACTAACAGTTTAGATGTTGTGGGAAATGGATATGTAAACTAATGAAATGGTGAGTGTTTTATTCCTTGAGTTTTCAGATAAACTGCAGAAAGTGGTACTCATAGAAGTCTAGAAATGTGTTTAATTGTTTTCTAAGAAGCAAGTATCTTGTTATATGCCCACAGAAAACATTAAAACGTATGTTGTTTGATACAAGTAGCAGCTACATATCTCTCTTTGTGGCATAAATCCAATTGCTTGCATAGAAATAGCAAAATGTTTTGGCATAATAAAGGGCAACGCTGGGAAATAATCTAAAGAATTTATTAGGGTACAATAATTTTGCCTATTTTATATCCTATTTGATAGCATTTAAAACAAATATTCATTTTTGTTTTAATGAACCAAAGGAGCTATGTAACATGTCTTATATATAAGAGGAAAATATATATTGTGCTAGTGCATATCAGATGCTGCTGATGTTTGAATACTCTCAACTTAGAAACATTACCCTCAAAATCTGAGAAACCAGTGTCTAACTTTTAGAAATCAGAAAAAAAGTAAAACAGCAAATATAATTAATATTATGTTATATAATAGTACTATTTATATACAAAGCTTTCATATATGAATAAATATTCAAGTTGAATCCGTCCCAACCCTTTAAAACAAAAGTACAAGATCTGTAACTTTGGCAAAGAGACCCAAGGTCTAAAGAAGCTGACATAGGGGTCACTAACAAACAAACAAGAGAAAGTGTTTTATAGTTATACAGGAGCAGTGACCAGCTCCATGTTGTAGCTCCCACCCTTCCCAGCTATAGTCAGGTGATACCACTGGTGTCTAATAAAAGGGCAGCCAAGTTTGGGAGTTTTACTTTGAAAGCAGCTAGTAAGTTGCAGGTAAAACTTAGTCCCTTTGTAAAATGTATAATTAAGCAATTGAATTCTTAATGAATCAGATGAAAATTAAGCGTAGGACTGGCCAGATATGGGATGACTTTGACGTAGTTGGCCAGCTTAAATATATTGCAATATATGGACAAACAATCCCTGTGTTGTTTAAAGGGTAAGGCATTTTTTAGTAGCAGTATGCACAAAATGTCGCTGTCTTAAATATATTGATAATGGGTTGAGTGCAGAGGATCTCTTGTAGGTCATTAACAAACAGACACAAACCCCCAAACATTTAGGTTGGCAACACATACAGTAGATCATCAGGTAGACTGAAGTCACTAAAGAAATTAACCTTTACTCAAAATATTTAGTGACCTAGGGTTAACAATCAGGTCATTTGAGGGTCAATTTAGACGTGTTAAGAGAAAACTGCAGGCATAAAGGCTAATTTAGCATGAGTTCTAATTAGTGCAGTAGTGTAGTTGCCAATCAAAATTAAGCTACAGTTTAAAAAACCAACACATAAGTCTTATAACTTGTTATGGTTAACTGGTTCAATTTAATACTGATGTTCATAAATGAAACCTACAGTATGATGAGGAAATTCAAATCTTTGAACTATCCGCATAAGATATAGCATTGTTTTGGCTAGGAATAGTAACAGCAAAAAATGAAAGGTGTTATTAAGCAATAAATATATAATATACAGTTACGCTGCACTGGTAAACGTTGTGTGATTGTGTCAGAAAGGCTACTATAGTCTATATAAGTAAACTAAAACTTGTGTACCCATGAGCGTAGCTATTGAAGCTGGAAAAAAGGATAAACGGCACAGGTAATTCTCTTGATTGTCGGGTGGTCCCTCACTCCAAATGTATCAGGGTTCTATACAACAGAGTCAGTGGCTACGTCCAAGCCACAATATATCCAAGGTAAAAGTAAAGTTCACTCTGGAGAGCCACATTCGATTCAGTGTATTTAATTTAAACACAAAAATAAAATACATAAATAAATAAATAAATAAAATACACTGAATCGAATGTGGTTCTCCAGAGTGAACTTTACTTTTACCTTGGATAAAAGGCACAGGCTACATAGCAGATAACAGATACAACCTGCAGAATACAATGGTGTTTTGTCTGTTATCTGCTATGTAACCTGTGCTTTTTATCCTTTTTTCCAGCTTGAATGGCAGCCTACTTAGTTATGCAGAAGCTTACTTATATAGACTATAATAGTCTTTTTGAAGCAAACACACAACTTTTATCAGTGACAGACATTAGGGGGCAGATTTATCAAAGGTTGAATTTGGAATTTTAATTTTTGAGTTTTTTTATTGCCAAAACTGTCAATTTCGACTAGAAAGCTATCCAAATTTGATTTGAGTTTTTTAAAAAAAATTGAATTTGATTTTCAAGATTTATCATACTCTGGCCCTTTAAGAACTCAAATGAGACTAAAACCTGCTGAATTGCTGTATAAGTCAATGGGAGAGGTCCAGGGATCAATTTGTTGATGTCTCCAGCCTTCATGATATTGAAGTTTTTTTCGGAGAAAAAACTCGAATCGAGTTTTAAAAGCTCGAATCTAATCTAATTCGATTCGAATTTGATTTCAGTTTCCTGGTCGATCCTATTCACCCGACTTTTAAACATTCGATTTTAATGATAATTTTTGAATTTCGAGTTTATGGGAGTTTAAAAAAACTCACATGAATTTTGAAATTCGACCCTTGATAAATTGGCCTTTTCATTACCTTGATATAGTTTCAGTTTTTGGTGCTACTGTTCCTTAAAAACAACAAATGTCCTCAGTTATAAATGTCCCCAGACAAATCCTGTTGTAGACGAGGTAATTAAATATAAAAAACTGTTAGACATCAGTCATTTCCATCTTGTTTTGTTAAATTCACACATTAACATATTTTGCATATAAAAATAAATAATTACAATAAAAACATATTGAAAAAGAGCCATCGTTCATCAGGAATGAATTATCTAATTACAAAGTTTAAGTTCAATTAAAAGTCCCTTACCATCCACAAAACTTGGGAATGATGCCACCTTCTTTGTCTGCTGCAAAGCAAAAGAAAAACAGTGTATAACCTAATGAACGATAAATTAAATGCAAACCTTCTAATCAAGCCCCTTACCAACACCACCACCATGTATGTATGTATGTATGTTTAGTATGTATATTTTTATTTGTATAGCGCTCCTTGAGGGCAAAGCACTGTACAGCAAAACAATAAATTAGTAGTAACAAACAAGTGGCCACTGCAATAAGTAACAATATGTACATTATAAGACATACAATTCTCATAAATATACCAGTGCACGCCACAAATATTAATATTCCATTTAAAAAATCCTGAAAAACAAGTTAAGAATTGACAATGTATGAGGTTGGGCATTGTTCTTTAAATGTATAGTAACTATATTTTGTATGAACAAACACTTAACCAAGGGGTATAGTTATAAACACTAGATGCAAGGACTTTCTCCATTTGTTTATAATTACAGGAGTTATAAACTGGTAATTACCAATATAAACGTACACTCCTAGATATGATTATTTTAACATAATGTAGTCTCTCTCTCTCTCTCTCTCTCTATCTATATATATTTATTTATTTATTTTTTATTTATAAAATATATATTTACTTTCAAAGCATACATTCTGTTAAGAGATGAGGTACAAACACACTTTCAGGGAATTCATGCTAAATATCTAAATTTCTATTTGAAAAAACTTTCAAATATCAATTCCTTGGAAATCACTATTAATAATAATTAATGAATATGTTTGGAGAATCCAGCCAGTCAAGCAATGCCCACCCATCAATCAAAGCTGCACAGCCTATGCTAAAAGTTATTATTTAACAGTAAGAAAACATAAGGGGTATTAGGTTTAGAGTAATATGAATTATACCAATGTGTGTTACTTACCTCCTGAACATTGTTATTGTCAACAAGTCCATTGAGGTCAGAACGTTGCTGTTTCCTTGGCTGATCCACACTGTTACACACCTGAAGACAGATAAACCTTAAGTTAGACAGTATTTAGCATATACCCATTGAGACATGGCTTGTTTTTATTATTCTAATCAATGATAAAAACTACCAATTTTCTCAACCATCGCATTGATTTCAATGCGTTTCTCCCCCTCTATGTAGTGACAATCTTTGTTTTTATAGATTATGCAGCATCTGTTCTAACCTCATTTTCATATACAGATGAAGCCACTTGGATTTGTGAGTTAAATGCGTCATGACTCATGGTTAATTGAAGAAACTGGGTTATCTAAAGTCATCTTAACTCATTTAATGCATTTAACCTTTTCATTAGCATACCAAAGCACCATTGTGAACAATGGTGAATGCTTTAATTAGATGGGATGTTGTGACACAGTTTTCTGTGTTAAATGAGATAAATGGGATATCTGTGTTTAGTTATTCTGTGTCAAACAGACAAACCAAAGTGGCTGCATCTGTACACTAGTCTAGTGTTAAGAGTAACAAAGCAGATTTTTGGAGTAAATATTTTATAAAACTCTAGGGGGGTTATTCACAAAAATTTCTCACTATTTTCTTAAAACCACTTCGACCAAACTCCCGTGGACATTTTTACAGTATTTGTCAATAAATTTACTCTAAAAAATCGAGTGCGGGAAAAGGGAAGATTGTATCATACTTACCGTGATCTTCCTTTCCCTGGCCCTCTCCATGTCCATACTTGCTGGGATAGCCCCTCCCTCTCCCTCATGAAGAACCCAACCCCCTAACTTATAAATTAGGAGGACCTCCCCCACCTCGGTGTCTAGTAAAAAGTTCTAAACTCTACCAAAACCAAGGGAGGGAACCTGACATTGAGAGGGCCAGGGAAAGGAAGATCACGGTAAGTATGATACAATCTTCCCTTTTCCCTGGCCCTCTCCATGTCCATACTTGCTGGGACTTAAAAAGCATACTGTCCCTGGGTGGGTAAATAAGACTCAAAGCCATTATGCTGAAAATTTTATTTGGCTGAGGTAGCCGATATCAAAATGCTTGAACCAAACTGTGCATATTCAGAAGATCTGACATCCAGCTTATAGTGTGAGATAAAAGTGCTCGGAGAAGACCAGGATGCTGCTTTGCAAATCATTTCCAGTGAAATGCCTGCCTCTGCCGCCCAAGAGGTTGCCTGACCCCTGGTTGAATGTGCCTTAATTCCTTCTGGTTCTTTTAGATTTGCCGAAGAATAGGCTTTCTTGATTACCGTATATACTCGTGTATAAGCCGACCCGTGTATAAGCCGAGGTACCTAATTTTACCTACAAAAACTGGGAAAACTTATTGACTCGCGTATAAGCCTAGGGTGAGACATGCAGCAGCTTGAAAAAGCAGGTCCATCACCATCTGCATTGCTGCTTTTCCACCTTAAAGGAGAACGAAAGGTTAATAAACATGCTGTCTTTAATGAAAGGCTTTCTAGGTTATAACTTACTGCACCCAGTGAATCCAGGCTGTCTCTTCTCTTTCATGTGTGCAAATACACTGCCTGCAGAAGCAGAGTCTTCTGGTAGGGTGACGTCACTAAAATTATTTGGCTTCCCTCCCTGCTGCCTCGGGCACAGAAGGATCGTGTTTCACAGATTCTGAAGCTTCTGCACATTCTTCTAATTATAATAAGCCCTTCCCTCGTATCACTCGCGTCCCTCAAATCGATTTACATTTTCTCCTGCTTTACCCTGTCTAGCCCCCCACCAGCCAATCGGATTTGATTTCTATGCCACTGGCTGCCGGCTACCAGAGAGGGGAGGGAGCTGCTGCTGTTGCTACTGTTGCACTCCTGTGCCAGCGCCTTACATAGAGCCCTACTTCCCTTCTCCTTCCAGCGTGGTTCCCACTTCCATAGCTGTGGATCTGTTTAAGATCAGGAGCGCTGAGGCACTACAAGAGGCACGCGCATCAGTGAGCTGCCGGTCGGAAGCGCCGCAGCAGGGAGGAGGCACGCGCATCAGTGAGCTGCCGGTCGGAAGCGCCGCAGCAGGGAGGAGGCACGCGCATCAGTGAGCTGCCGGTCGGAAGCGCCGCAGCAGGGAGGAGGCACGCGCATCGCATCAAATAGGTAATATTTTTTAAATGACCCGCGTATGAGCCGAGGCAGCGTTTTTCAGCTTATTTTGGGTGCTGAAAAACTCGGCTTATACACGAGTATATACGGTACCAAACAAATCCAAGTAGAAATTGTAGAGATGGACGCAGCTTCCCCTTTTCTTGCTCCTCCGGGCACCGCAAAGAGTCTGACTTCCTGATTGCTGAAGTCGCTTCACAGTACATTTTCACATGTTCAGCTACGTCCAGTTCCTTCAATTCCATATCCGAATCTTGGTGAACAAATGTAGGGACTACAATCTCGTCTTTCAAATGAAAAGAAGAGACGACTTTCGGTTTAAATGAAGAACAAAACCTCAAGATTAATTTATCCGGAAAGATATCAGGACTATCTTCCCCAAATCTCAATGCCTGTAGTTCCCCCACTCTTTTGGCTGAAGTGATTGCCACTAGAAACACCACTTTAAGAGTTAAATTCCACAAAGTCATAGGATGCTTGACTGAAAATGGATCTGAAGACAGCATAGCTAAAACCAATGGCAAATCCCAGTTCGGGCATCTTAACCGTCTTGCCGGAAGTATTCTTATGGCTGCCTTAAAATCATCAAGGGGTGATGAGCCCATGTTGTCCCTGAGATAGCCGAAATTGCTGATACTTGCGTTCTTAGAGTACTAACGCTTAAGCCTCTATCCATGCCTGCCTGCAGAAATTCCAAGATTTTTGAGGCTGATATCTGTTCTGTGGAACTCATATTAGAATGTGTTTTAAACAATTCCCATAATCTCGTGTACTTGTTGCTGGTTGAGGGCTTTCTAGACTGTAGTAGGGTATGAATGACCCTGTTAGATAGCCCATGCGCTTCTAGACCTTGCCTCTCAGCCTCCAAGCCGTAAGGGACAGTGCTCCTGGATCTGGATGGACAAATGGTCCTTGAATCAACAGGTTGCTTGACGTTGGAAGTTTCCAAGGTTCGTCTATTGACAGCTGGATTAGGTCTGTAAACCAGGGTCTTCGTGGCCATGCTGGAGCGATACAAATTACAGATGAAGCCACTTGGATTTGTGAGATAAATGCGTCATGACTCATGGTTAATTGAAGAAACTGCGTTATCTAAAGTCATCTTAACTCATTTAATGCATTTAACCTTTCCATTAGCATACCAAAGCACCATTGTGAACAATGGTGAATGCTTTAATTAGATGGGATGTTGTGACGCAGTTTTCTGTGTTAAATGAGATAAATGGGATATCTGTGTTTAGTTATTCTGTGTCAAACAGACAAACCAAAGTGGCTGCATCTGTACATCCGCTTCATCCTCTCTTATTTTCTGAATCACTTTCGGTATCAGAGGAAGAGGAGGAAAGATGTAACCTAAATGGAATCTCCATGTCTGTGTCAATGCATCCACCGCCAATGCATTTGGATCCCAACTCCTCGAATAGAACTGAAGACACTTGGTGTTTATGGATGATGCCATCAAGTCTATGGAAGGTTGACCCCACTTCTGCACTAGTGTCCTGAAAATTGTCTGATTCAGAATCCACTCGTGTCTGTCTGCAAAATTCCTGCTGAGCAGATCTGCCACTATATTCATTTTCCCTGGAACGTACACTGCTGTCAGATCCTTCAAGAGATTTTCTGCCCACTGTAGTATGGGATACACTTCTTCCAAGAGGTCCAGACTTCTTGTGCCTCCTTGCCTTCTTATGTAAGCTACGGCAGTGACATTGTCTGATCTCATCTTTAGTCTTGTGCTTCTTAATTGATCTTGAAAGAAAACACAGGCATGTCGAATTGCCCTTAGTTCCAAGACGTTTGATGGTACGTCTGATAATGGATAGGGCCAGCGATCCTGTGCTACCCTTGATCCTAGTTCTGCACCCCAGCCTAGACCTGAGGCATCCGTAGACATGACGACCCAAGCTTCTGGAAACAACTCTGTACCCGTGTTTTTGCTCACTTGTTCTTTCCACCAAAGAAGAGATGTTTTCATTTGAGGCAGCATTTTTATGTTCTGCGATTGGGATTTCCCGTCCCACTGGCGCAGAAACCAACATTGAAGAGGCCTCATCCTCCAGTGGGCCCACTGGACTAATCCTATTGACGAGGACATCATTCCTAGGATTTTCAGCAATGTTTCTGCTGATGCTTCTGTCACTAACATTAGTCTTTCCAACATCATGATTAGAGATTTCTGCCTTTCCATTGAAAGAGACAGTCTCCCTGAGATTGAATCTATTATTGCCCCCAGGTACGTCATCCTTTGAGATGGAATGAGTTGACTTTTTGTATAGTTGATGAGCCAACCATGTGCTATTAAGGTCTCCAGACACAGATCCCTGTGAGAGATTGCCTGTTCCCTGGATGAAGCTAATAGGATTAGGTCGTCCAAATAGTGGAAGATTCGCACTTTCTTCCATCTGAGATGAGCCACTAGGGTAACTAACACCTTTGAGAACACTCTTGGTGCTGTTGCTAACCCGAAGGGTAGGCACCTGAATTGATAATGATGGTTTTTCACTGCAAACCGAAGGAATCTTTGGTCTGTTGCTGCTATCGGGATATGGTGATACGCATCCCTGATATCCATGGTACACATCCAGTCCTCTGGTGATATGGCTGACTTTACCGATTCGATGGATTCCATTTTGAAATGTTGAATTCTCAATGTTTTGTTGACTCTTCCTAAATCCAGAATAGGTCTCCATGACCCCGTGGATTTTATTGTTATGAAAAACCGAGAATAAACTTCTGTTCTTCTCTGGTTTTGTGGAACTTGAACAATCACTTGCTGCTGTTCCAGTTTGGCAAGGCAGATTAGAAACGCCTCTCTCTTGGACACCTCTGTAGGTAGGGTGGATAACAGGAATCCTGAAGAAGGGGGAATGGATGAAAATTCCAGATTGTAACCTTCTCTCACAATTCCTTGAACCCATCTGTCTTCGATGGATTTTCCCCAGGCAGCCTGAAAAAGATGAAGTCTCCCACCTACGGCAGGCCCCTGGTCGCACCACCTTCATAATGGTTTGCGGGTATTCTCTCCTGTCTTACCCCTTGGCAGACGAAAGAAACCAGATTGTCCTGCCTTCCAACTGTCTTGTCTTGCAGTTTCCCTTCCCGACCGAAATGATCTGCGATCGTATGGTGTGATTCTGCCTCTAGTTGAAGTTTTCCCTCTTAATGATTGTCTCCATGGCTGAAGTCTCTTTTTCTGAGGCAACAACTGACTTTTGCCTCCTGATGCCTTTGATATGAGGTCTTCCATTTTTTTCCAAAAAGAACTTGTCCTTGGAAAGGTAATGAACATAGAGTTGCTTTAGATGCTGCATCTGCTTCCCACGCTCTAAGCCATAATGCCCGCCTTGTTGAGACTGATATCGCCAATGACCTTGAAGCCAGCCTTATTTGATCCACAGATGAATTGACCAAAAACAATGAACCAAGCTTCAATTCCTTCAGGCCTTCCAGAATTTCAGATGTATCCCGGCCCTCTTTTAATGCTATCTCTAGATTGACTAGCCAAACCTCCAGTGCCTTGGCCACTGAAATATTAGCAATTGCTGGTTTAAGGCTTTCCCCTGTTACCGAGAAGATTCTTTTTAAATCCGCATCCATTCTCTTGTCCATTGGGTCTTTCATTACCCCATGGTCTTCAATCGGCAATAACGTGTTTTTTGAGATATTCAAGACTGGTGCATCCACTCTAGGCATGGTACAAAAATCTTTCACTTCATCTTCTTTGAAAGGATATAGCTTATTACATCTTGGTTGCATGGTACTTCTTTTTGATGGAATATCCCATTCCGTTTTAATAAGATCCATAACTTCCTGATGCAAAGGAAATGTTTGTCCCTTTGGTTTGGAACAAGGTAAAAAAGATGCCGATGATGAGGCTTGATTATCATCTTCCAAGGCTAGTGAAGCCCTTGCTGCTCTAATTAAGGGCTGTATTAAGGAAAAATCAAAGGAAGATTGAATTTCTTCCTCCTCAGAAGAAGAAAAAGACATATCTTCAGCCATTCCTGCACATGTATCCTCCATTTCTGGATCAAATTCCACCTGGGGACCTCTTGAAGTAGAAGCTGTAGCACTGGAAACTTCTCTAGCTACTGCCTCCTTTATCCAAGCCAGAATTCCTGCGCTTGTGCCTGCCTCTATTCCCGATGCGGCTGTTAGGCATGCCTGACATAACTTTTTGTCGGGTAATGGAGGTTCCATGCATCCTAAGCATTGCTTGGATCCTGTTTGTTGTGCCTCCTCTCTATCTTCTGCGATGTTCTTAGAACTCTCTCTTGACCTTGATGGTCGCATGTTGGCACTGTAACCAAAAATTATGGTAAGCCAAGAGTCAGTGATCCTTTTTTTTTTTTTTCTTACCTCAACCAGGGAAGGAAGACTTATCTGGGGTGGCAGTTGGGATGAATTGGAGTAAAGAATACCTGCAAAAGGAACGCAAAAAAAAAAAATCACAAAACAGAACCTCTAGGATTCTGAGCAGGTCCCCTTTAAAACATCCCTCTACCTACCTAGCAGAGCACTATACTGCCAGCGTGTGATGTGGACGCCATCAAACACGAGGCAACAATGGAGAGCCACCTAAATAGGTATTGCCCCTCCCCTCCTGACTCCTCGAGCCCTTGCCGTGCAGAGGAGGGCTATACGGAGACTTTTGATCCAAGCCTGAGGCTTTTCCGCCTTCCCCACCGCTATGCGCCCCCAGGAAGCTGAGCGCATCCGGAAGGCAATGCTGTGCGTGTCAAGACTCGTTTCCATACCGGATGACATCATCGGTGCGCGAAAGACACACTGAATTACCTGTGCTCTGCCAGACGGCGCCTACGCGAATCCCGGACTGCTGCCACCCCTCCTGATACCTGCTGATGCGACTAGGCTGGGAGGAACAGCCCTTTTCCTTTCGGACGCCCTTGGTGAGGCAGGCCAATTCGGAACAGGTACAGGGAGACGCAGCCAGCAAACTCACTAGGGAGCCGCATACATGAGGTACGCTGCAGAGGGAAAAACTTTAGGCAAAAAAACCCTCGTCTCTGGGACGCTTTTCAGCCCCTGCTTCCTTCCCTGAAAAATAAAATTAAGCTCCTGAATACAGGAGCGAGGAAGAAGAAAGAACCCAAAAAGACACCGAGGTGGGGGAGGTCCTCCTAATTTATAAGTTAGGGGGTTGGGTTCTTCATGAAGGAGAGGGAGGGGCTATCCCAGCAAGTATGGACATGGAGAGGGCCAGGGAAAATAATATTTTTCAGATTATTGCCCTAAACCCACAAATTCTTTGGATTATTTTACAAATCCCAGTTCAGATCAGGATATCTTCCAATTGTAAATGGGATATCTGCCTTTGATTTGTACATAACTTTGGCAGGTCCTACTTTATTTGGACTTAGCAGCCTCTGGGTTTTCCTCTTTAAACCCTGATCAGAAAAAAACAAAGTTTAGTAAATTACCCCCTAGAAGTAGAAGTAATCTTTAGATAATCAAGTAGATTGCTTGCATTTCTCCACAGCACACATTCACACTTTTTAAATTTTGTAAATGTATCTTTAAAGTCTTTAAAAACTGTTCCAAATTTCAACCATTCTCTGTGCTCTACTCATGAAATACAAGATAATACAAATTAATCCCAATTTAAAGAATTCTGTTTAATATATTTAGAGCACAACCTTTCCACCATTGTGTACTTTTTTTAGTCCTGTTATTGCCCCCCAAAACCCATTAACAGACTTCATTATTTATATTTTTAATTATTAAGTTTAATTTCCAACTCATTGACATAACTGCACTGACAAGGGACATAAAACACTGGTCCCAAACAGATATAATTTAAAAATCTAATATGTTATTTAATACAGGATATATACAGGATATAACATAAGTTCAGATACTTCCTGCTTCTATCACTGGCTAACATTGTACCATAATTAACTGAAGTACCTGGGGTAATGATTATATAGGAATGTTTGTCCAGATTCTGAGCAAAGTTGAAATTACACCTTTGTCCAACTGCATTTTTGTAAAGAATTTGGCAAATTGTTCTTTTATTGGGCATGTGCTTTAATACTAGGGATTTGAAGTAATCATAATTTAAAGTGCAGGTAAGAAGTGTTACTCTTTCTTGCACCTCTTATGAAAGGAAAACTGGTTTCTTAGACTCACATTATGATACGTATTAATAAGATTTTATTTAACAGTTCATTTGTATATATGGAATTTAAAAAAACTCCCATAAGTGAGATATATGTGAAATATGTGGATATCACTAGAAATAGTAATGCTCTATCTGGAATAACAATTCAATTCTCCCCTGCATTTTTGATGTCACGGGAAAAGTACCTATAAAAATTTATATATAAACAGCACACCTATATCACAAAAATGTCAGTACCATATATACTCGAGTATAAGCCGAGTTTTTCAGCCCCCAAAATATGCTGAAAAACGCTACCTCGGCTTATACTCGGGTCAAGTGCAAAAACGGTCGCCGGCGTCTAAGAATAGTCGCCGGCGCCTAAGAATAGTCTCCAGCATCCAAGAATAGTCACAGGCGTCCAAGAATAGTAGCAGGCGTCCAAGAATAGTCTCCAAGAATATACGCCGGCGTCCAAGAATGGTCGCCGGCATCTCCAATGGGAGCAGAAACCCTCAATTTTTTGATTGAAACTTACCAGAAGCTGCTGCATTTCTCACCCTCGGCTTATACTCGAGTCAATAAGCTTTCCCAGTTTTTGGAGGTAAAATTAGGTACCTCGGCTTATACTCGGGACGGCTTATACTCGAGTATATACGGTAAATGAAAAAGAAATGCCTGATAAAAATGTTGTATTTGCGTCAACTTATTCACAGACCCATTTTCAGTTATTTTTCTGCCTCTACCGACAAGTTTCAAAAATGTTGTTAAATAATAGATCAACAAATCCATAAAGTTAAAAGATACTGTTACAGCACTGGAGTGTGGAGAAGCCCGTAACTGCCAGGACCTACCCCTTAGGTTTAGCGGGAGAGCCCTACTAACTCCGGTGTTCACCGATGCACTTTTGGGGCCCTGGACTTTCTGTTGCGATGCAGGTAGGGATCCTACCCACATCCACGGAGGTCAGAAGCGTGGTACAAAATGATAAAGCAAGGTCAAAGTCATGTCAAGTCAAGGGTCAGTGGCAGGCAGCAAGAATCAGAAGTCGAAATCTAGGCAAGAGTCAAAAACCAATACAGAATACAGGAAATAGCTTAAGCGGAGTTAAGAGTACTGAAAACCAGCTTGGGCAAAGAATCCAAACAGAAAGCGCTCTTTTTTTCGAATTTTGGAGGCAATTGTGATGTCAGCACACTTGGGGACGTCATGACACACCACGCGTCAATCTAGACGCATGTAGAAACATACGACACGTGCCTCGTTCCAGATACAAAGGAAGCCGGGGAACCAGTGTGACCAAAAGTAAGTGCACACGCCGGTCTCCCGGGGCTTCTTACAGATGTGAATTTGTCGTGCAATTTTTACAATTTGGCAACCATCATTTTAAGAACTGTTTAAACTAACATTTTTGTGCATTCCCTAAGAAGAACATGAACGATCCACTTCAAAGAGAGAGTTACCATAATAACTGATGCTTTACGTGAGTCACAGGGGCCATACAAATACTTGTTATTCCAAGCACTGATTCTCTTTAATTGCGCTCATTTCCTGTCAAACACCTGATCTATTCCACAGGCAAGGGAATTGCAAGTGACTTATTTGCACTGTTCAACAGATGTCAGTGGAAGAACTATAGTTATAAAAACCAGCTTTTTTAATTACACAATTATCCTAAATAAGCAGAAAGTTGGTAGACAGCCATTGGATTAATTATTGTTACAAAAATATATATAGCAATGCAGTGCCAATTTATTCTTTTTGTCAGACTGTAGACATAATTTGTGAGCTGAGGCACCTGCAGGGATATCTTTATCATCCTCACAAAGCTGATTGTAGATTGGTTTGAAGTTTCCCTTTGAATCTGACACACAAATTAAAGTTCTTGTAAAGTGGAAGACGACGTGCTGGCAATTCTTTTATTCATGTAAATCATCTTTCAATGGCCTCAGCTATTAAAAACATTTTCTAAACAGGCAGAACATGGAGGCTTTGTGATGAAGATTTTGCTAGTGCTATGAGTCAGAAATTAAAATTGTGGCCGGTAGACACAGCTCATTTTCACCTTGTTGTCTGTCTTACTAAATATACAGTCTGATCATTTTTCTTTTATCAAATTGCCCTTCTTGATGTCTCCATGTTCTCGGTTACCAGTTCATTTTACTACAAAGAGCAAAGTCAAGTCTCAGTTCATGTTGCTTATGTTGAACATTTTCCAGCTACACACTCGCTTCAGTAAATGGGGTCTGTTATAATATTACAGACTGCAGTAGTTAATGTACTCCTCATTTTCTTTAAATGCTCTTAAAGGGACAGTATACACCTAAAAACACAAGTGAACATAATTAATTGGACTTGTGTTGATATTACTGTACATTCTGCCTGTTTAAATTTTCCATCGTTTTTGTCATTATAAAGAACTTATTTGAAAGTTGGGATATTTCCCAATTTAAAAATAGAGAAATTTGTTCAGAGCTTCCTAGCTACCTGGGAACAAACAAATCCCCTTTCTTCTCTTAGCAACAGACTTTAAACAGGTCATTAAAAGGGGCTTCTCAGTGGACTTGCAACTAGTAGTGGATACTATCATCTATCCTTTGAAGCTCTGTGGGACCATAAAGTGACAGGAAGTGGAACTAGCTTTATATTCTTGTTTAGTCCCAGCTATAACAAAAAACACAGTATATTTTTCTTAATTAAAAGAATAAGCAAAAAGTATGTTCAGCAAAATTCTTATTCATTTAGCTCATGTTAAAAAATAGGTGTACACTGTCCCTTTAAAACTGTTATAATCATACATTTATAAAATAATCATACACTTGTAAAAATACTATTTCCATGTCCATAAAATAAAATAAGCAATGCTTGAGTGGTTAAAATACAAACATATAATACAGATGTAGTTCAAAAAGACTTGAAACTTTAGCATCTAAATTGGACTGGATTTGAAGGTCTGATTTTATACTTATATTGATAATACAGTATTTTGGACTCACATAGAAAACCAAAGCTCAATGGTTTAAAATTGCAGGTCACTTCATGAGCACCCAGATGAGTGGGATCAGCCAAATGGATTTTTGGCAAGGACAACAGTTATGATGACTCAGCTCGGTGAAAAGGTTGCCATCTCATTTGCATTACCTTTGTGAGATCCAGAGAACTGCCGGGGTGATTAATGACTACAAAGTCGATTTGTTTTTTTTAAATTGAAAAGATGTGTGCAAATGTGACCATTAGGAAGCTGCACACAGTGTATTTGTACTGTATGTTAAACAAAAACAAGTCATTATTATTTATCATTTTCCCTTTTCTGTATGGGCTGTGGAAAAAGGTTTCCCTTTTTTTTTTTTTTAATCAAATCTGCTTCCTGTGAAAATTCCAAAATGAATTTTAAACCCCGTCCGAGCATAAAAAATCATGATTGTAACAGCACATTTCCTTAAAAGATAGAGTCAAAGCTTTCTTGCACAAAAGCTTAGAGACAATGATTTATTCCCAGTACATCATGGCAATGACCTAAATGATTATTTTGCAGTGGACGCCGATAGACTGATTTTATGAAATATATAGGGGTGTCTTATTTTTAAAGGGTATCTTGTTTGTATGAATCTTTTATTTTTAGTTAAAAGCTGCTTTGCCTTTGTAATGTTTTTAATTTTATGGTTATTGGTTATTTTCCTCTTGTAATGTAAGTCTGCTTCCTGCTGCTAAAAGAACAAACAGCCAACTAAAGCTGCAAAGTCAGAGCTTTTAAGCTACTTGGCAAAAAAACCCAAGAGGCTAAACAAATTAATTAATCTCTCAGGGGCGGACTATAGGCTTTTTAGCAAAGCAGCAGTAAGTATTCAGATTTCTAATTTACATCCATTAAGTGGTCTCCAAACACAAGCAATGCAGAAGCAAAGGACTGTGGGAACAGAAGTTATTGGACCTGTTGAACATGGTGGCAAAAGCATTCTAAAGTTTAGGGCTAACTGGAAAGTGATATAATGCACAATCATAACAAAATAGGTCATGGATCTGTCTGCTTTAGGGTGATTTTACATCAAAAGAAACAAATAACTAATATACAATGCAATGCTATTTCAACTGCTTTAAATGAGGGGTCTGGAAATGCTGTACTACTATAGTTTACATAAACAAGCTGCTGTGTTGTCATAGGGGAAGCGATTCAATTTAGAGGGAAAATAAAGAGGAAAAGGCACAGGATATATAGCAGATAACAAATAAAACACCATTGTATTATACAGGGCTTATGTGCTGTGTATCTGTGCCTTTTCTCCATTTTTCCCAGCTTGAATGGCTGCCTCCATGGCTATACAGCAGCTTGTTTATATAAACTATAGTAGTCCTTCTGAAGCACATAATTTTTACCAGTGAAGAAACAGTACATTATATTTAAATACTTTGATACACTCAGTTCTTGGTGTTACTGTTCCTTTAAAGGAAAACTAAAACCTTGTAACCATATTTTACATACTAAACTTACTGCACCAATTTAAAGTTTCAGCTTCTCAACAGCAGCACTGAACCAGGATTTCAAACTTTTCACAGGGGGTCACCATCTTAGAAAGTGTCTGTGACATTTACATGCTCAGTGGGCTCTGAGCAGCTGTTGAGAAGCTAAGCTTAGGGGTCATTGCAAATGATCAAGCAGAAAATTAGGTTTGTTTGTAATATAAGATGATGCTACAAGGCTGATTATTATATTCTGGTGCTAATTGTGCTGGTTTATGTTCTGCCATGTAGTAATTATTTGTATTAATTACTAATCAGCCTTATATATACACTGTGACATTTATATTATGTGTACTGTATATTTTGAGATGGTCCCTAAGCTCAGAAAGTGACAACACAGAGCAAGTGCAGTGAATCAGCAGAAAAGAAGATGGGGAGCTACTGGGGCATCTTTGGAGGCACAAATCTTTACTGCTAAAGGGCTGGGGTTGCATTGGACTGATACAGAAACCCAAAACATAATGTACAACATTTCTAACCTACTTCTTTAGTTAAGCTTTAGTTCTCCTTTAAGGGACAATACAACACAGACCCAGTAAATAAGCTTAAAGGGGTGGCTCACCTTTAAGGTAGCTTTTATTGGTTTTCATTATTTATTTTTTTATAGTTTTATAGTTATTTGCCTTTTTCTTCTGACTCTTTGCAGCTTTCTAATGGGCGTCGCTGACCCCCTCTAAAAAGCAAATGCTCTGTAAGGCTACACATGTATTGTAATTGTTCCTTTTCATTGCTCATCTTTCTACTCAGGCCTCTCCTATTCATATTCCAGTCTCTTATTCATATCAGTGCATGGTTGCTATGGTAATTTGAACCCTAGTTACCAGATTGCTTAAAATGCAAATTGAAGAGCTGCTGAATAAAAAGCTAAATAACTCAAAAACCTTCAATAATAAAAAATGAAAAACAATTGCAAATTATCTCAGAATATCACTCTCTACATCATACTAAAAGTTATCTTAAAGGTGAACAACCCCTTTAATGTTGCATAGTCTGTTTGGATCTCCGAAGCTATCTATAGCTGTAAGATCAATTATCATTTAGTATTTCATCAGCCCAAAAAACCTTAGGCAAGATGATCTATTCCTCCAGATTAGTGATGGGCGAATTTATTCGCCAGGCGCGAATTCGCGCGATTCGCCGCCAGCGAATAAATTCGCCAAACGCCCGCGAAAATTCGCGGCAAAAATTCGCCGGCGTCAAAAAAAATGTTTCCGAAAAAACGGATGCTGCCGCCAAAAACGAGACGCCGGCGCGATTTCGCAAATTTTTCGCCGTTTCGCGAAATTCACGAATTTTACAGCGAAGCGAAACGCCGCAAATTCGCCCATCACTACTCCAGATCTACTGCTAGGCTCGTAGCAGGCACTGGGTCTGCAACTGCTGTGTTGTAATTCCCCTGTGGAACACACTACCTGACATGTTTATAAAATATATGTTGTGATATGTTGTTGTTAATGGAAAAGTGCTTATTAATCTTTTTACAACTAATTTCTTTTCTATTTGCATGGTACTGTTGGTACATATTGCTCTTTGTATTTCCTTGGCATAAAAAGTAATCTACAAATCAGGCAACACATGACAAGTTAATTATACTGAGTGCATTTTTGCTCCTTGCCCTGTGGAACTAACATTTACCCAATCCACCCATACTGGCAATTCAGATTCCAAGGCAAGGAAAAAAAAAAATCATAATTCTCAAATTGATAATTCACCCTATATGTGTATAGTTACACACCATAAGAATTACTAGGATGTAGTTTTCCATTCCAGCAGCAAAGTATCACTGCAGATTTTTTCAGATGTTGGCGGCTGAGATCATGCATGTTTCTATATTTTATTTACCATGCAAACTTCCTTTTTATAAAAAGAATCAAAGTTCTTTTTAATTTCAGAAAGCAGTAACATGCATTAATGCTTTGGTCCTCCAAGATTATTTTCTACTGACAAGAACCTGGTAATAAAAAATGATTTCTTACACCCAATAGACTACCTAGCTGGGAAGCTGCCAAAGGGCATCCATCACTCAAGACAAGCTACTCTTAAGCACGGAGAAAAGAAACAGAATAAGCATTTGCTCAAGGACTGATATAATAAATGTATGTTTCTTTGGACACCATGTTCCTAGGTATGTACTGACCATATCTAATCTTTACCATCTTGAAACCTAGTTCTTTAAATGACATCAATCTTTTAAGTATGCTTTAACACTATGTGCACAAATGTACACATACAGTCAGATATGCCCTCAGTTAATGTTCCAATACATTGCATGGGTTGCTCCATACCAATAACAGACTAAAGGAAATATTCCTGGAACTACCTCTCTTGTCTTATAGACAACCACCTTATCTGAGGAAAATGATTGTCAGAAGTGCTCTTCCTAAAACAACAAAAGCAGGTACATTTCCCTGCAACAGATGAGAAAGCTGCAAATAAATCCTGTGTAAAGATCAAGTTGCTATACCAAATACACAAAAAGTATACAGCATTCGGGACTACTATTCATGTGCTTCATCCAATGTGGCATACACGATTAAGTGTACTAGGTGCTCTACAGGAGGCATATACATTGAAACAGTACAAAAACTACACACAAGGATGAACCATCACAGACATACTGTAAGATCAAGACCAAATAATGTGATACACAAGTAGGGCAACACTTCTGCAATCAAAATCAGAGTCTTCAGGACATGAAGGTATTAATTCTAAAAAGGAACTTTAAAACTGAACGGGAAACGAAGAATACATTTATGGAATTTTTTAACATATTATGGCTGGCCATAGATGCAAAGCTCCGATCGTTCGAATCCTCGAATGATCAGATTTCCCTATCTCCCGACCTGCCACTAACCTTCAGTTTAAATAAAGTAGTAAAAGAACAGATCAGCCAATGTCAGCCAATGTTCTGCCCCTAACAGCAATCGTACGAAAGTTTATGTCCGATAAACTGGTGACAGTCTCCCACTAAAAATCGTCCGATTGGCAATGCATGCAGAGATATTATCGGCAGCCAACAGAAATCTTTTAACCTGTCTCAACGACCGATCTCCATGGGACGAAAAATGTCGGGACTCTCCACACGCGGTCCGAAAATCGTGCTTAAGACAATCTTTGTGTGCTTAAGACGGATCATTGCGTGCTTAAAGGAGAAGGAAAGATTAAAACTAAGTAAGCCTTATCAGAAAGGTCCATCTAAATATACCAGTAAACCCCCAAAGTGGTGCTGCTCTGAGTCCCCTGTCAAAAGAAACACTGCATTTCTTTCCTTCTATTGTGTACACATGGGCTTCTGTATCAGACTTCCTGCATTCAGCTTAAACCTCATTGCCCTGGGCAAGAGCATGCTCAGTTTGCTCCTCTTCCCCTCCCCCTCCCTTCTCTACTGTAATCTGAGCCCAGAGCAGGGAGAGACTCAGGCAGGAAGTGATGTCACACCATGTTAATACTGCAGCTCCTATCCTAAACAAACAGAGAGTTTCTAGAGCTGTTTACTCAGGTATGGTAAAACATTCTACAGAATAAATATAGCATTCTAGCTTGCACTATTGCAGCTAATCTATTGGCAATAAAATGCCTCCGTAGCTTTCCTTCTCCTTTAAGGCCAGCTTAAGACAGGCTTTAATTTAGGGTCAGGTTTCATGTTACACTTTGTGACCAGAGTGAATCAAGACCCCTGGACTATTTACAACCCACCCTAATTAATTGTAGTATCTGTAAAATTGATCTCTATCTGTAACTTCCTAATTTATTGCCCATGAATACCTTCCACTGATTTAACAGTATATATGCTTTGCGTTTCCAGTTTTCATTTGTATTTTGCCTAATGAAGGGGCCTTGGTGCTCTGAAAGCTTGCAATGTATTTTTATTGTTAGCCAGTATAGGTATCACTTCTACAATACTTGTTTTTTGTTATTTTTGCTACTGGCTGACATGGTACCACAGTTTTTGTTTTATGCCGTACATGTGTCTCAGAAAAGGGCTGAGTATGATATTCAGAGTGGGCCTTAAGGAAGCTTTATTCCTTTATCTTCACCCAGGAAGTTTGACAGAGAAGTTCAAGTTATTATATTATTGTATTTATGTACATGCTTCATATTGATTGTTTAAAAAATCAATGTGTAACCAACCTGTTCTGGCACCCACTTCTGTCTTTCTTCTGGAGTCCTAGCTTTTGCCTTATAGCCCCTTTGCAGTTCAATGGCAGGCTTTGAGGCAGAGGGGATATTTAATGACTTGGGTCTTCCATTATGCCTGCTAGCACAATGGCCAGAGTCCAATGTTTGGCATATTTCCTTAAGATCCTTTGCAACGTTTTCTGTGACATTATGTTCTGGACTTGTGTCTGTTGTGCTATTGATGCTGCTCATGCTCATACTAATTTTTATTTCAGCCACAATCTGATCAATGTCCTCCTCTGGTTCTTCTGTTTCTCCATCACCTTTCCTTATAGGAAATGGAGATGGAGGAAGTGAGTTTCCATTTGCCTCTGGGGAGTAATAGTCCTGGTATCCCTCCTCATTCTCACTAAAATGGGCTTCTCCAACTTGGTCATGCACCTCCAAAGAACTATCCTCCCCTAATGCATTCATCTGATTTTCTTCTTCTGTCTCTGTATCAATACAGTGCTGCTGCTGTATCTTGGATTCTGTCCATTCATCTTCCACTGCTTCCACACATTCATCTGTTTCTATATGGTTCTCTTCATGTTGAATACACTCCTCGCCATTGCAGTCCATGCCTTCAAGATAACTGTCATCTTCAGGGCAATAACGGATATAATAGGTGATCCCTTCCTCTTCATCAGGAAGTCCTTCATCATATTCTTCATCAGAGGTATTATTCACATAATCAGAACTAGAGTCCCCATCACCACTGTTGTCATTACAGTCATGGTCTTCTTGTGTGTTTGACATGTGTCTGCTCTTCCGTGAGTTAACAAAATCTGGGACTATAACTTCTTCATAAACAGATTCTTCACTTCCAGGGTCCATGGCATGAGGAGAAGGAGGACAAGACCTCGGCCTTTGATCCATTATGCTGGCCATTGTGCTCTGACATTTACGATTTTCCATATTCAACAACTTACATGACCATTATTTCTTGACAAATACTCTGAAAAATAAAAGAACCAAGTTATTATTAACTCAGAAGTTATACTGAGATGTAAAAAATAACTGTATAAGCAACCTATAATTGTATATGGTACTTCTGAGCAATTTATGATTATTGTTGAAAGGAACATACATACATTTGGCGCTGATAAAATTATAGAAAAACAGGTTATAATTGTAAAACAATTGATATACCAGGCAACAGACTACAATCAAAAAGAAAAGCAAATTGTTCTGCATGTTTACAGTGAAACATATCTTATCAATGTGTGTTGAAATGCTTTTGCAAAGGTCAAGTCAATTACAAGAAAATTGTATTCTACATACACAAGCATAACTCTCATACATCATTTTCTGTTTGTTTACCTTAATATGTACTACCGACTATTGATAAGCAGGATTCAGAGATTAAAGTATTAAATGGCTCATTCATTTCTTTGATCTCTACTCTGATAAAAAGAGCAGTGCACCCAGTGACCATAGATTTTCTGAGCATTGTTTAAATGATAAAGTGGAGCAAGAGTATAGCATTGTTTGTTAATAATGCAAAAGTAATCTATAGTAAAGGCAGTTTTAAAATAATGTGTGTTTCTATCACAAAGCCTTCTAGTGGCTGTCATGCCAGGTCTCAAATAAATAAGTTAGCAGCTGATGTTGCTCGACAGCAAGCACCAGCAGTAAAAAGACTTTATTATATAAACATTTCAATAATCTGAAAACTGTTTAGAAAGTAGTATGGTAGTATGTATATATATATATATATATATATATATATATATATATATATATATATATATATATATATATATATATATAAATCAGAGAAATATGAAAGCACTCACAGCATAAAATTTGTAAGAAAAGCTCTTTACTGAAGCATAGTGGACATTGACGTGTTTCGATCTTCTCGGGACCGTCAGGAGGTATACAGGTATTTATATACACTTTGAGAAAGGCTAGAGTGCTAGCCAAAACGTTAGTTGTTTTTTGATCCAATAAACACTTGAAAATTTCTTTTAAGACCTGTGAGTGCAAGCTTCATATATATATATATATATATATATATATATATATATATATATATATATATATATATATATATATATATATATATATATATATATATATATATATATATATATATATATATATATACCTGGACGAGCAGGAACGCACGACCATGAATGCTGCAAGGGCCGGGTGCCAGTCTGTAAACACATACAAAATCCCTCCAATGACGGCACTCCAGAATCAGTCACGCTTGAGTCAGTAGATAAATATCTTAAAGGTTTATTAGGATGAACCGCTAATAAACCTTTAAGATATTTATCTACTGACTCAAGCGTGACTGATTCTGGAGTGCCGTCATTGGAGGGATTTTATATATATATATATATATTATATATATATATATATATATATATATATATATATATATACATATACATATACATATACACAGTATATACAAAAAATCCTGGTGATGGTCCTGAGAGGATCGATATATATGGGATCCATTATACAGAAACCCGTTATCCAGAAAACTCAGAATTACGGAAAGGACATCTCCCATAAACGCTATTATAATCATATAATCTAAAGTTTAAAAAATTATTTCCTTTTTCTCCATAATAATAAAGCAAATATTTTTAATTGATCCAAACTTTATTATTAATTTATTATTTTTAATTAATCTTTATTAGAAGCAAAAGCAGCTTATTGGGTTTATTTCATGTTTTCATGTTACATGATTTTATAGTAGACAAAGTAGGAAGATCCAAATTAAGGAAAGACCCATTATCCGGAAAGCCCAAGGCTCGAGCATTCTGGATAATATGTATATATATATATATATATATATATATATATATATATATATATATATATATACACAAAATAAGTCATTAATTAATTACCACTTGCATGGATAGGTATGCAGTTATGTTAATGTTGCAAATTAGATTTCACTCACTTAAAATGGTATTCAAAATATGAACTCATTGTATGAACATGTATGTAATGTGCCAGTAGAACATTTTCATGCTTCACAAAAAGATATCACTTGCAATTGCAAATACAATTTGTATAAAAGTGCCTTTTACAGGAACTGCAGTAAAAATCTGTGTAAATCCACACCAGCAAAGATATCCTCTGGCAATGATTTATTTGTATACATTGATAATGATTTTGCAATATATAACAGGTTTATTGCTATGCTGGGAGGCTTCTCCAAAGCAGAGTTGGGAAAAATCTATTTCTACTGAAACTGAAAGATTTTCACTAACTTCCGAAATACAATTGTTTAACCAAAGTACTACCATAGGACAGGCCTGTCTAACTGCAGGTGTGCCACTCCAGTCTGTTCAAGGGCTCAGTTGACTTTTAGTCATTATTTAGTTATAAATCACCCTCCAAGCATAAAATGTAATCCAATTATAAAGCATGGACATTCATGTTCATTAGTTATATGCCCTACAAAAAAGAGAGGGGGAAAGCGAGTTAATACCATATTGATTTTAAGATAACTAATACTGTGAATGTTAGATCTAGTGAGACACCATACTTCATATAGTTGATCTATACATCAGAAATCTGTGACTATAAGGTTACAAAATATAGCAATGCCATTTGCAAAGATCTGATTGGTTCCTATGAGCAACATTGCCAGCAATGTGTTTACTTTTTACACAGCCCCTTAATCTTTGTAACTCTGTATATTTATACTAATGTATTGCTATGTTTGTCCTCTCTGTTTATGTTGTTTATTATACTAAAAAAATTAAAGTACTATATGGGGTCCACATTAAAGCACTATTGAATAGTGATTTGTGAATTTGACCCGTTTCGCTTTGCCCAAAATTTGTGAAACGGCAAAAATGTACCAAAATGCATTAAAGTCTATGGGCGACAAATTTTTGATGCGCGATACATTTTTTCACCCATTAGAGTCTATGGGCGTCATATTTGCGGTGAAACTGGGTGAAAATTTTCGCTCATCTCTACTACTGAAGAAAGACATCTATATAAATATATAAAAATGTTATCTTTAATGGCTGTACATCATCATTAAATAAGGAATTCTGACGTTCGCTCCTGTTGCTACAGGAAATTGTGTGATATGATCATTAAAAAATTCCTCTTGGTCACCTTGGGGATTGAATTCCAAATGTTGTTTCTATACAAAAACCTCTAAATGTGGAGGAAATAGCTCATTAGTATAACACAATTTGATTTAATATATGCTCTAAAGATGAAAGGCACGTCTCTTGTTTTAGGGGTGAACATTTTAAATAAAGATTAGATAGACAGACAGATAAAATTCTGCAATGATCGAATAATGCTTGCATATTGATAGTTTTATGAAACAGAATAGTAATCAAAGAAGAAAATTGGCAAGCACTCGTATGCCACTCATTGAATAGAAAAAAGTCAATTATTTCAGCAGTTTAAAACCATCAATGTCCTGACCCTTTTTGTACCCAAATACATAGTCATAGGCATTTCACTGCACTTCACCTCCAGCTACGGGTTCAGGGCAATTCACCTGGGCCACTCGTCTAACTTGGTGAATGTGTTTTCCCTTTTAAGATTCATGCTGTTTGCGAACCCATAAGTGTGGGACCTGGGCTATATACACCCAGGTCACATTAGATAAAGGGTGAGCAATTCATGCTATAAAGGAGATTATTACTACTTCTAGCATTTATAATGTTGAATTGAGCATTTAGAATTGAGATTTTATAATTAGTAGCGTTCCAGTATTATAAATATAGAGAATGAATTGAGCTATATTCATTGACTTATATTAAATGGTAATTGAATAGTAACACAAAGTAAAAACACAGAGAAAAGCGAATGTGGGAAAGTGAAACAAAGAAAGTTGTTTTTTTATGGAAGGAATAGTTTTGGATAGTGCAAATTGGCAGTGCTAGGAGAAATTATTATAAAAGTTATAAAAGTTGTTTGGGTGTACTGACAAATGTATATTTTTTGTACATATGTGAAGAGATGTTCAAAGAAAGAACATTTGCACACACATGAATCCACTGACTAATGGCCAATACATGTGTATCTATATTAGCACCATATGCATTCACAAAATCTGCTAATAGTCTGACTGGCTGATTTAGTAACTGGGGATACTATTCTCTGGTTTAGAAATATGCTCATTGCACTCTGTAACTTCATTCACTGTTGAGCAATGATAACTACAGTTTTATTACAACATCATTTGTTTACAACCTAGTGAAATGCAGGGGGAAAAAATATATTTAGACAGATGCCTTTCAGCAGCTGTAGGATGACATCTTGTATCATACCTCAACAACTGAAGGAGGTATGCCAAGAATATCTAGGTTTAGAACCCCAATAAACATAGGCTGAATTGCGCCTATCTGTAAAGTGAACATGAATTCCCAAAGCCTGAAATCTCATTTGATCAGAATGCAAAAATGCATTAGGAACATAATGGATGGCGCTCATTAGAGCAAATCTTAGCAATTAGAGTGAAGTGACATTTCTTTTCTTGAATTGCAAGCAGTTATGTTTCTGTTGGTATTACAGAAAATGATTAACTTCATTTGCTATTTTTCCATTAACACAGAAATTATATATTTCCATCTGCTAATGGAACTGTGATGAATTAAAAACGGCACTAAAATGCAACTGTTCTCGATAATAGGGTAATTTGGGAATGAGGTTTTTGTATGCTTTAGAGAGTAAGTGCCGTTATGTTATTGGCCACATGGGATTATGGGCTGGCTGTTCCTTGAATACAAACTCAATGCCAGTAGCAAGGTTTTGGCTTAATTTGCAGTGTACAGATAAGAGCTTTAAAGGGGGCAGATGGCAGATTTAGGAAATTATGATACAAAAAAGGCCCAGAATTATTTTTTTTTATTGGTTATTTACTAATGGCCTGTTCATGTCCACAGTGGTTCCAAAACATGTAGCGTATTTAAGGTTATGGCGGTAAAAGCAACTGCCCTCGTTTCTTGGAAACTACACTCTGACACCCTCAACCAGCAGGAAATCCACACATTTGCTCAGTTTATGCAGGAAAACCACTCATTTGCTCAATTTATGCATTTTTGCTGCTATAACAAATCATTTTAAACATTTTATTAGTAGTTCTGTCTCTTTGCATGGTGTGAACATTACCTTTGTTTGTGAGATTATAGTCTGTGATCAGTAACATTGATAAAGTACCCTGTTTCCTAGCAAACTAATTTGGAGAAGCCTGGACACCACACAATTTATAATTTATCCTGAAATAGCATAGCAGGCCTAAAGTAACAGCCAACTATGAAGGAAATTAAAGTTTAAAAGCACTCTTTTACATGTATCCCATGTAGTATTATACATCTAAGAATAAGTAAAAGCTTTTGAGACAATGTATTACTTTTTAATCTCATGAGCTTCATCTGTTGCATGTGCTCCATGCATGCCATGTTAATGCTTCTATAACAACTATGGCCAGAAATAGTTAGGTCCATAAATATTTAGACAGACAACTTTTTTTTTTACAATTTTGGTTCTGTACATTGCAACATTACTACAATGAAGTTTAAATGAAACAACTCAGATGCAGTTAAACTGCAGACTTTAATTCAGTGGGTTGAACAAAAAGATTGCATAAAAATGTGAGGAACTAAAGCCTTTTTTTAATGCAATGACTTCATTTCAGGGGCTAAAAAGCAATTGGACAATTGACTCAAAGGCTATTTCATGGGCAGGTGTGGGAAATTCCTTCGTTATTTCATTATCAATGAAGCAGATACAAGCCCAAGATCTAGTATAGGTACTGGAGCTGATATGAGGGGAGATGTGTTTGTATGTAGAAGATTTTGCTGTGCCATGCAGGTGAAACAAGCCATCCTTAAGCTGCAAAAACAGAAAAAAAAACATCCGAGAGTGGCCAAATCTAGTTTGGTACATTCTGAGAAAAGAAAGAAAGCACTGGTGAACTCAGCAATGCAACATGAAACAACCTGGACATCCACAGAAGACAACAGTGGTGAATGATCACAGAACCATGGAGAAGAGAAACCCCTTCACAACAGCCAAACAAGTGAACAACACTCTCCAGGAGGTAGGCGTATCGATATCCAAGTCTACCATAAAGAGAAGACTGCATGAAAGTAAATACAGAGGGTGCACTGCAAGGTACAAGCCACTCATAAGCATCAAGAATAGAAAGGCTAGATTGGACTTTGCTAAAAAAACATCTTAAAAAGCCAGCACAGTTCTGTGAAAACATTCTTGGACAGATGAAACCAAGATCAACCTCTACCAGAATGATGGCAATAAAAAAGTATGGAGAAGGCGTGGAACAGCTCATGATTGAAAGCATACCACATCATCTGTAAAACATGGCGGAGGCAGTGTGATGGCTTGGTCGTGTATGGCTGCCAGTGGCACTGGGACACTAGTGTTTATCCATGATGTGACACAGGAGAGAAGCAGCCAAATGAATTCTGAGGTGTTCAGAGACATACTGTCTGCTCAAATCCAGCTAAATGCAGTCACCTGATCTGAACCCAATTGAGCATGCATTTCACTTGTTGAAGACTAAACTTCAGACAGAAAGGCCCATAAACAAACAGCAACTGAAAGCCGCTGCAGTAAAGGCCTGGCAGAGAATTAAAAAGGATGAAACCCATAATCTGGTGATGCCCATGAGTTCAAGACTTCAGGCTGTCATTGCCAGCAAAGGGTTTTCAACCAATTAGAAATGAACATTTTATTTTCAGTTTTTTAATTTGTCCAATTGCTTTTGAGCCTCTGAAATGAAGTGATTGTGTTAAAATAGGCTTTAGTTCCTCACATTTGTATGCAATATTTTTGTTCACCCACTGAATTAAAGATGAAACTTTGCAGTGCAACTGCATCTGAGTTGTTTAATTTAAACTCATTGTGGTAATGTACAGAGAAAAAAAGTTGTCTGTCCAAATATTTATGGACCTAACTGTATAGAACCATTATAGCAGATGAGGAAGTATCCTTAAATGAAAAAATCAAAAGGTTTAAGGAATCAATGTTAACGTTAATCCTTGTCCTACAAGTCAATAACTGCTTGTCTTTCAAAAAGATTTCATGACAAATCTATGAGCTAGATGTTCAATTATGGATCAATAAACAGGAAATGATTAATTTGTTGGTTGACTATAAGATGGTCAGTGAGTTTGCATTCAAAGCATGTAATGACAATTTAATTAGCAGTTAACTATACCACAATCGCTGTGGGATTTAAAAGGTATATGGGTTCTTGATTTTGGTACATGCCTATATAAAATCAAGATCAAACTTTTTAATAGGGGTGGGTGGATCTATTTTTCAGAAGAGGTACATAGTAAATTATTAGCCTCTAAAATGGGTAAAACAGCATATAGGGAGGTTATAAATGTTTATAAGAAATATATAATAAATAACCATATCAACTTCAGAGCGCAAATCAGAAGCAAGGAAGAGAAAAAAAATCTATTTGATGTGGGTTAGTACCACTATAGTCAAAGCCACAACAAGAGAATAATCGTGGTGGGTCCAGTTGATTTAACAGACTTATATTCACCTGTATTCAGCAAAAAGCAAAATCTTATCAATTCCAAACCATCAGCTATCTTGTGCCACTTTTAAATGAAAAAAACTTCCTGAATTGAGTAATTAAAAAGTATGTACAGTCCATGCACACTAAAACATGAAGATCTACTAGCCAAACGAACTTGAGGGAAATTCCTTTTTTATTGTGAATAAACTACAGAAGAGCTTTAGATTCCATGTATTCCCAAAACATGTTATGAACTGTGTTATCCTATTTCACCATTGACATTCTATATATTAACGAAGGTTCTGATACCCAATATACACAACTGGCCTAAAAACCCACACAAAAGCACTGAGATCAAGACACTGTTTAAAGATGCTCATATGGGTTTATTTTCCCCATTAACTCACTAACTCATTAACAATGCAATAGTAAACATACTAATTTCATTTAACTGGTTTTTATCTAGATCAATAAATAGGAAAAGGAAGGAAAAAGTATTTTAATGCATTCAGTTGACATTTTGAAACACATTTCCCACTATTTTCATTGAAAAGATAATTTAATTGGATAATCATAAGCTCTAATTGATGAGTAATTGTTCATTTAAATCTATTCCAAGGCACAGTGGCAGTGGAAAAGGTTAAAAGTAAGCTTTCAAGAGGCAATTTCTTGCCACAATGGCCCTTTCTTTTTATTACTGCATCTATAGTCACAGGGCACAAATCAAATGACAAGTCTGACAGCAGTGTGCTAGAATGTGATGCCTCGTGATGACAAGTTCAAATCCAGAGGGGTGTCCTAAGCATTTTGCCTGCTTTCTGCTATTACATAATAATGCTTCAGAAGCCACATTCTGTGCATAAAAATATCCCTTGATTAGAGTAACTGTTCATTGGAGTGATTGCAGTTTGCTACAATTAAAATTGTTGCTTTGGAGATGAAAATGGCTTAAATTGCCAATGATTGCCTCCACATATTATGATGCTCTACTTTTAGTTAATACAGTTAGTTAATGCAGTTAGTTGCTGTATTGTTTAATAAACTCCCTCTTCATCTTCTGCATAAAAAAATGTGCATCTTGGTTGATGCATCTATCTATGGGAGCCCAACTAACTGTTTCTTAACACCTACCTAGAACTGCTACCATTGGCAGGCTTAAATCATTCAGGCAGTATGCTATGCCTAATTTCCAGATATATGAATGGTCAAGGTTTTTGAACTGTCTCAGTTTAAATTATTGTATTGTAATACTCATGCCTACTTTTCAAGCAAGGTAAATTGGCAAAGGGTCCATGAAAATGGTTTTCAAATTTTTGCAACATACATTATAGTGCTAGTTAGTTATTGGTCAAGCTTAGCGAGTACCTATTTTTTTTCACCAGGCATGGATTTGATGCCGAGTTACCCAGCTAAGTAACTTGGTCCTATTAAAAGTCATTCTCTGTAGCAATGTTTAAAACCCGATTATATGAGGGGTCTGTATATTTATTTGGGAGTTGGGGTTGTTGCCTCTCTAAAGGTATTTCCCAAGTCACCCATGGCAGACAATTCACCAACATGGGTTAATCCCGCCTATCAGGTCACTGGACAGGAAAGAGTTAACGATCGGTATAAATACCTTGCTCCTCCCAGCAATCCTCGTCTTTTTTCCTGTCCAGGTCACGACAGGCTGCTACAGACTGCTACAGGCTGCTACAGATGGCTAAAAGGCTGCTAAGCTTACCATACCAGAGTGGGTCTCTCTCTCTCTCTCTCTCTCTCTCTCTCCCCTCTGATGCCTCCAAGTGCACCCTATACGGGTTGTGGTGAGAAGAACCCGTTGGGCAGGGTTGTGTGCTGGAGCTGCTGTAAGAATTCCCTCCTAAAGGTAGAGAGGAGGATGAAGCAGTCCAGAGGATCAGCCGTTTCAGATGGATTCGAGGCTGGGTAAAGTGTTTTGTTCCATGGAAGAGCACACGCGCCAATATTGACGCGGACGCGCGTCGAGTACGGACGCGGAAGCGCGTGTAAGACGCGCGCCTGAGTTCACGCGTACGGAGTGACGCGTGCCGGAAGTGACGCACGCGGAAGACGCGCGCTCAAAGAAGACGCGCGCCCGGAAATGGACGCGCGCGCCCGGAAGTGACGCGCGACCGGACTGACGCGCGGGAAAACGGCGTCAGGAAGTGACGCAATAAGAAGACGCTGGCAGTGTGTGCAAGGCTGGCGTTTTGGCTGGATGTGATAGTACACTTCGCCGGAAGTTGGAGAGCGTTGGTTCACTCGGCTACAGACTGTGAGTGCCTTTCCAGTGGAATCTTGCTTTTGTAATTGAATTTATGCTTATGGAATAACCTTTCAAGGCGTAGTACAGAGGTTCGGAAGGCCAGAAATTGATCTTATGGCCACGGACAAAAACCACAAGTGCAGCAGGTTCTTCTCCAGGGCACCATGTCCTCTGGCAGAAGCAGTGGATGCACTCCTCCAGGATTGGAGCAGGATATTTGGTTATGTTTTTCCGCCCTTTCCAATGATTTGGAGGGTGTTGAAAAAGGTGGATGTCGAAAAAGCCTTGGTCATAGCCATAATTCCGTATTGGCCGAGACGCCCTTGGTTTCCGCTCCTGCAGAGTTTGGCAGTGGAGCCACCTCTGAGACTGCCTCTTCAGCCGGATTTGTTATCCCAGGGCCCAGTGGTCTACGAGGGAGTGGATTCCCTGTCACTGACGGCATGGAAATTGAAAGGCAGAGGCTAGCAGAATATGGTTTCCAGGAAGATCTGGTGAATTTCTTATTGAAGGCTCGGAGGGCTTCTACCTCGGCTCAATATTACAGGGTCTGGAAGTGTTTCGCAGAATTTGCAGTACAACACAAGTTTGACCCAAAAGATCCTACTGTCCAACAGGTGATTCAGTTCCTGTTTGTGGGTTTCCAGAGAAAACTTAGCACAAGCACCCTGCGAGGTCAAGTCTCCGCATTATCTGCATTGTGTGGTCATTCCTGGGCGGAGGAGCCTCTGGTTAACCGGTTCTTCAACGCAATGAGAAGGGTGTGTCCTTTCAAGAAATCCAGAGTTCCACCTTGGGACCTTACGATTGTCTTACGAGCCTTAATGTCTTCACCTTTTGAGCCTTTGCGGAAAGCCTCGGACTGGCATGCGACGTTGAAAGTCCTGTTTCTGGTCGCTATTACCTCAGCTTGCAGGGTTGGTGAGATTTCTGCTTTGTCAGCAAAAGAGCCAGACACAGTTGTCTATCCGGACAAAGTGATTATGAGACCATCTTTTGAGTTTCTTCCAAAAGTAATCTCCCAATTTCATGCCGATTTGGAAATTACACTACCTTCTTTCTGCCCGTCTCCAAAGTCTAACAAGGAGCGAGAATGGCATACTTTGGACTTGGTGAGGGCCGTTTCGCATTATCTGACGCGAACGAAGGATTGGCGAAAATCTGACAAGTTATTCCTGATTCCGAGGGGCCCTAGAAAGGGTATGGCACCAGCTAAATCTACGATTGGCCGCTGGATTGTCTCCTGCATTGCTCTAGCTTATCGGTTGACAGGCAATGAGATTCCTAAGGACCTGAGGGCTCACTCTACAAGAGCCATGGCTACTTCCTGGGCGGCGGAAGCCAAGGCCCCGCCAGACCTCATCTGCAAGGCTGCGAGGTGGACATCTTCTTGTACCTTCATTCGTCATTACAGACTGAATGTGATGTTGTCTCAAGATGCAAAGTTTGGAAGAAAGATTTTGCAATCTGTTGTTCATGCTAAATAAAGTTTTTTGGTTGATCGATAATGGTCCCTCCCTTCTTTAAGATTGGGGAAATCCCATGTTGGTGAATTGTCTGCCATGGGTGACTTGGGAAATATAGAAATTTTTTTCATACTCACCGTAATTTCTATTTCCAAGTCACTTCCATGGCAGCATTCACCAACTTCCCTCCCTTCTTCTGGAGCTTGTTACTAGACGAGGATTGCTGGGAGGAGCAAGGTATTTATACCGATCGTTAACTCTTTCCTGTCCAGTGACCTGATAGGCGGGATTAAACCATGTTGGTGAATGCTGCCATGGAAGTGACTTGGAAATAGAAATTACGGTGAGTATGAAAAAAATTTCTATATTTTTAGGTGGATGGAGATGCAAGTATACATTTTTAACTTTGAATAATAAAAATGATATATTTTTTAACTTAAAACTTTTATGGTACTGTGGATCCGTTTGAGTGCCAGGCAGCCCTGTTCTTTCATCGTGCCGCTACCTAAATCTGGGGGTCTGGTGCACCCAGACCACATCTTCTATTCGGTGAGATATTTACAATATATTCTGGGGCACCTTGTCTCTCTAAACATTGGAATCTAATTCAAATATTCACCACCTAAATCTTGACGAGTTCATGTACAAGTCAATGGCAGAGGTCCATTGGGCCATTTAGAGAAGTTAATTGCCCTTTCTCTCAGGAGAAATTCCTGATTCGTACAAATCGAATACGATTTGAATTTTCGGGTCGGAACCATCGAATATTAGACAAATTTTTTCTTAAATAACCTCCCAGTCGAATTGTGAGAGTATATTCGAATTAAAAAAAAATCACACAAAAATTTACCTTTGAGAAATGGGCCTCCCCATGTTGAGTATTCATTGTATCAGTGTTACAGCTGAGGCAATAAGAATATGAAATAATCTCCAGTTTATGTTGAAATACATTTAGGATCAAAAAATTAAGCAATTACTTGCTTAGCACATTATATAGAGACATAAAATAATGAAGATTCCTTGTCAAAATCCTTTTAGTTCTTTGCCTCCAAAAGCTAATATGACTAGTCACTGTGTGATTTATCTCTGGATTTTCCAAGCATATAAAAATCTGTATGTGTCCTTATGTAAATCACCTAGCAGATGCAGATTGAAATACAGAGATACATTATTTGTACTGAGCTTTCAATAAATGCACTAATGAAAACACAGTGAAAAATAAAATTAAGGTTTTAGCATACAAAAACATTATGGGGCAGATTTATCAAAGGTCGAAGTGAATTATCGAATTAAAAAACGTATTTCGAAGTAATTTGTATTGTGTAAATAAGAAATTAGAAAATGAAACATGCATTTTAATGGTTCCATGGATCCATCTTAATTGCCATTTCTGCCTGTAGCACAAGTGCAGCAGTGACCATAGCTGGCTCATTCTTCTATTAACTATATTATCTTGCAGACCTCCATCAGTCTACTGTATTTAATTCACTCTTTTCCAAAAGAGTTTTGAAAGCATCATTGGGTTGTACAGTTTAATAAATCCAACTCATTGCACAAAGCAGGACAGAGACTAGATGAGAATATAAAACAGCTTACAAAAAAACATCTGACATCCAAGACATAAAAGCTTTGCATATTCCTTGTGAAAATACAACTTTATTATCAGCTTCATCATGGTAAGGCTCTGCTTGGCAAATTCTGTAGAGACTTCACGGGACCTAATATCTTGCATCTCATCGATTGGAGGACAAACAAAACTCTAGCTATGATAAGAAAATCACAGACTTAATCATTCCCTACATTATTCTATTTTAACTCCTTTAAAAACTAAATATTATTATTGCTGTAAATTGATTAACTTTTTCACTGCAGCACTAGTCTAATTTTTAATGCCACAAAACTAACATTGCAAAGATCAATTAACTATTTTTTAAATTATATTTTTTATGCACATTTGTTTTTTTAAAGTACAGGTATGGGACCTGTACATGCTCAGGACCTGGAGCCTTCTGGATAAGGGGTTTTTCTGTCATTTGGATCTTCATACCTTAAGTCTGCTAAAAATTATTTAAACATTAAATTAACTAAATAAGATTGTTTTGTAGTGGAACTGCTGCCACACTAATGTTTAAACCCTGGTTTCCCGTTACAGTGAAAGTTTTGGGCTAATGCAATGACCTTCTCCAGTCCATGAGAGCATGGAATTAAAATTTGCATCCCTCCAGCTCTTAATGAAAACACAATTTTGCTCTCAAAACTAGAAGAGCTGCCTTTTAGTTAAAAAATAAGAAAACAGACATTTGGGTCTTAAAGTTATCCAGGGTGGTTTTTGTTATGTGCCATCTGAGGCAAGGTTCTCATAATTTTCAAAGCTTTCTGGATAATACATGTAATATGTTAGTTTGTCCAATTAGCTATTTCGTTTTATTGAGATTCTCTAAATAATTCCAAAATCTTTCAAGTCCCTCTAAAAGGCAGGAACCCATGATCACATCATCGCTCAGCAGGGTACTCCATACCTGCTCTCACTGTAATGAACCATTTGTGTTGCTTCTTTGGACAAATTAGGACAATTGTGCTCTTTAAATCTAAAGGATTTGCATCTTGTTTCTATATAAAAACTGTTCTTTTATGCAATAGTAAAGAGTTGTTTCCCCCTCCACATCAACTTTTCTCTAGAGAAATTGCCAACTTTTGCAGTCTTCCTTATATTTTAATTGTTCTATTGCTTTTATTAGTTTAGTTGCACATCTCTTCTCTCTCCAGCTCAAGGTGAGGACTTACAAGCCAATATTGTTTAATTTATCAATAATTACTATATCTACTGGACCTTATGAAAGTTTCTTCAGACTCATCTTAATCAAATGATAAAGTGTTTACTTAGTTATATCAGAATAGTTATAACAGAGAGGTATATGAAGACATTCCTTTTGTCTTCGGTGTTTGTAAAATTCTGTCTAAAATCTACCGAAGTCAATGTTAGCCTATGGGGAAGGTCCCCATAGGCTTTCTAAGCTTTTTTGGGTCAAAGAAAAATTGTTAGATCGTACGAATTGCGGTAAATCCTTCAACTTCAATATTCGAAGTCAAAGGATTTCCATTCGGCAGTCGAATATCGACGGTTAATTAACCCTCGATATTCGACCATAAGTAAATTTGCCCCTTAATGTCTGGATAATTGAATTCACCCAAGGTTGTTGAAAGGAATGGCAATCTCCCTTTGAAATTTATTTTTAAACAAATGTGAGGCAAAAAGGAATATTATTTTGTTGTTTACTATCCAGTGTGGTAGAGGACAGAAACAATACAGAGCTTTGATTTATCCAGTGAGTTATGTACCCACAGCACATATAGAAATGAGCAGAGCACCAGACCACCTTGTATAGTATCAAAAAGACTGCATTTGGAAGTCTCCAGATGATTATTAACCTAAGGTGAGAGCCCTTATCAATATTTCTGTGCATACTTTACAAATTGTGTAAAGTGTACACCGCTGTCTTTGAGTCTATCCTTCAAAACCATGTCCACGAAATAGTTGTCATTTGATTGGCTTAACTAGCAGCTCATTCTTTACGTTATATCCATCACCATTAATTTTCACATACAATAACAAAAACGTCAAATTTGTTTTAGAATTTGGATTTTTGTATTCAGAAATGTATTACACATACACATTGAGTTTGCATCCCCACTGCAGTGTAGACACAGAGGACAGATTTCAAGGCTTTCTTACATGAGCATAGACAAATGTATTGGTAATACTGACTCTTTTGTATCATGTTTCATTGAAAATGTATAGTCAATACTTTTTTCACAGGCATCTTTAGAGGAAGCATAACAAAAAGGACAAACCTTCTTCTAGCGTAACCCTGTATAAGAGAGTTAGAATATGTGTATGCGCAAGTTCCTACTGAGAAAACACAGTTATACAATATATATGCATAACTACCATTTGGGTGAGCTGAGACCAGCAAGGTTTATAGAAATAGCTGGGTCAAAAATAGCTGATTTTAGTGATCATACTGCAATCAATATTTATGATTTGGTAAACAACCACCTTTACTATATCCAGTGTATTGAATTAACTTTGTGTCAATCCCTATTATCAGAGACAGGACTAAAGACCCAAAGATTAACAACATTTGCAACTGGGCCCCCTCCACAAAGCACTTCCAAGGAGACACCACCCACCGTGCTCTTACCGATATCACTTGCCACGGTCTGCTTCTTCAGGAGGATTGGCTTGGAGTATTACACATTTACTTGGTTGCAGAGAGTTATTTTTAAATTTGCATTAGTCCATGGATACAAAGTTTATACTCTCTGTATACTAGATAAATGAAGCCTCTACATCCCTGAACTATAGAGGCCCCTTGGTAAAAACAGCTAGATTGAGTTCTCTATTAAAACCATTTGAGTTGAAATTATTCAGATTATAGATCCAGAATATTTATGTTTTTTTCTGTCTATCTCCACCTCTTAAACAAATATACTCAAAAACTTAAATTATTATTCCCTTTTGTTGTTCCAAATAATATTGGGAAATACTGTGGGGCAAACATATAAAAAAATCGAGACTGCAGGGTTTTTCACAATTTCAGAAAAAATGTACCTAAGAAATTAGTTGAATTGGAACCATGGAAATGGAATAATGTGATTTTCTTTTGCAATCAACATTTTTTTCCATTTCTTGTCTACATATGCTAGTGATTGCGAAAAAAAAAGTTATTAGAGTTTTGCCTCAATTATTTTTTTAATTGGTTCTGACTCACCTAAACGTTTCCATGGCCCAACCAAGCACTGAAATAAAGGGCTACTCATCTTTCAATTAACTTTAAGTATGACTTGGACATTGATAGTCTGAGACAATATACAATTTATTTTAATTTTTTTATTATTTGTGGTTTTTTGGTTATTTCGATTTTTGTCCAGCTGCTTTCTGGTTGCTAGGATCTCGTTTAGCTTAGCAACCAGACAGTGGCTTGAATGAGAGACTGAGAAAGGGTCTGAATATAAAGAAAAGGAATACAAAGTTACAATAATAATAAAATTGTAAAAGAGGAAGGCAAATAAAAACAATAAAAAATGAATGACAAAGACCAGTTGCTAGCAATATGGCATTTTTGAACTCAGTAAAAGTTAAAAGTGATCCACCCTTCAACCTTTGTTTATGACTGCATTGCTATGTGATAAGTTGGCCCCAGTCATGTGATATAATGGATAGACATCCGACTACATGAAAATAAAACTGTGCTTTAGAAAAACTTCACCAATATGCTCTTATAGGAAAGCTTACTGACAGACAGGACCACTTTTTATTGCAATATTGTGATAACCATAATTGTCTTGGTGTTAGGTTAAATGAAAGATTTGAGCTAAAGACTCAACCATGGCCAGTCAGCAAATGTGCCTGCATGTCTTACAAATACTCAAAGTGTGTCACTCCAATTGTGGAGAAGGAATAATACTGACACTTTTAATTACCTTCCATTCAGATTCAGTCTGCAACTGGAACAAGTGAATAAGTGCTTGTGGGTGCGAAACGCGTAGGGCGGAGTATCGGTTGGTCTGTATGCCTACTTTTTTAATATTTATGATGAATAAAAAGTGATTTTTTAACTTTAAGAATTGACTGGAAATATATCTTTGAATTTTTGCAACTGGAACTTTGCCCCAAAACTTGCCGATGGCTCGTGAATGAAAAAAAGTAATTTAAGCCTTTCTCTGCTTCAGTTGAGAAACAGTATGTGAGGTCTGCGTCTGGCATTCATTGGGCACAAAAAATAACTCTGTGCCTGAGCACAATCCGAGCTTCTCTGGATTACTGTTCATCCAAGATGAAAACATTCCCCTTGCTAGGTTTGAATCATCCTCTCCTCATATTTTATTATCCATATATTCTTCTGCATTTCATATTAAAATAACTGCTGGGAGTAGAAACATGCAAGGAACAGAATGTACCAGAATATGACATTTCAAATACATTGGACCATTTTAGAAAATATATTAGATTGCAAGCTGTAAAGGATAGGGGCTGCCTTCATAACGAAATTCTTACCATATGGAACTTAATCTCAGTATATTTACACTTATTTATTACAATGCTTGTCCTTCCTGTGTGTATGTTTCTATAGCGCAAAATTGTACAGTGCTGCCCATCCTAGTACAGCTATATACAGAATACACAGAAATGCAGGCATGTAGGTTAGGCTTAGGAAAGGTGTGATATAAAAGATACTACTGTCACCAGCATCAGAGTATTAAAGCAAGAACATCCAGCTACTCCCAAGGTACTGTATTACATGTCCACCAATTTACTATGACATGTTAGGAAATTAGAATGCTACTGAGATGATTGGTTCAAAGGTGATGTCCCTTGCAGTTTCCACCTGTTGGTGGGGTGAAATCTGTACAATAGACAGCATCAGGAACTTTTCAAAAAGATAGGATAATGGGCACTGAAGAATGATTTTTTTAATCTTGGCAGTTCAGAAGAAAAAAAGTTTGCTATTCCCTTTTAAAGTTGCACCAACACAATAAAATATACATTGCTGCAACACAAGGAGATGGAAAAGAGCTAAAGAATTAGAAAATAGAGATATTTATAACACCCTCTTGCAAAGTCTAAAAAGACTTTGGTTCTTACATCTGGCTGAATGCTTTCCATGCAATTCAGTCAATCAATCTCTTTTGTGCTGCAAGCCCATCTGTACTTTTATTTTTTTATGCTATTGATGTCAAGATGTACTCTGGAGCTGGTTTGATTGCTTCCTTCGTATAAGTTGTTTCTAAATCTATCCTCGTGCTCTGTAGCACCAAGATCCCAGTATACACACAGTTGCAGTGTAATGGCAATTCTTAAAATAATCGTTTTACTTAAATGTGAGCATACATTATGACTACGGCAACCATTAGAGAGGGGGGGGGGAGCGAGAGAGTCAAATATGGTAAAACATTTAAAAAAGCATTGGAATGATTTGAAAATAAACACTAATTCATACATACAGAGGTTATTTTTTGGGCTTACACCTATAAAATAAGATGCTAAGCACAAATGAAGGACTAATAAAGGATGTTAAAAAATATATTTCCTGTGCGTCCATTTTTAATTTTAGTAACCTCCAAAGCCTAACCTACTTTTATAGATTGGACTGGGCTGGAAAGACATGAGGAAACAAACAGGTTGCTGCTGGTCCAGACCCATTATTGCCCAGAACTTGCCCCCACCCTGGTCCCAGTCATGGCTGCAAGAAGGAGAAAGGAATGCACGGGGGGGGGGCGGAAGGGGCTTTGTGGCTGGGGCAGGGAGGTGTGGGGGGGGGCCTGAAGTAACAGCCCTGGTGTGCCTTGGACCCCCAGCCCAGCCCTAGATAGGAAGCCTAAAATGAATACATCCATCAGTTAAATCATATTTTGCATAAGGAAATTATGGGATTCAAACTAAAGAGTTAAAGCACAGAAAGAAGTAGATATGATGTAAACTATTAAAATATTCTGACAGTCATTGTTATAACTAGACATTAGTGGGCCCTACAAAAAATATATTAAAATACACAAAACCTCACTAAAACAACCTATTTTGCTAACATACATTGCTATCTGTTCTTCCTGGGCCTATGGCTGTCCTTCAGGCTGTGCAACATGAGCGCTATATGCGACAAGAACTTCAGGCTGGTCAAAATCTGTCCATTTGAGACACAGATTACCACAGTCACAGAATAAAATGGGGTGCCCTGCTCACAATATCTTAGATAAAAGAATCACTGAACTAAAGACTTAGATTGGGTGCTTTGCAAATTTCCGAAATTGGGATCCTCTATACCACTTTACACAGGGTTCTCATTACCTAGGAATCTGTACCCCCTAATAGTAACTGGGTCTGCCGGCCTTATCTATGCCCCAGTTAAGAGCTTCTTTCTAATTAAAATCCAGAATCCCACGTGCAATACAGAGGAGCTGTAAAAAAACACTTCATTGAGTGATGACAACACTATTCTAATAAATCCCACTTCAATCAACATGAACATTGTCAATTGCATTAAGATGCAGATGTGTAAGAAACCTATATGTGTCAGGGTAGTATTCTTAGCAACTGTTATGAAGAAGCTTCAGTCTTTGCACTATGATACTATTTAAACAATTGTATTGAGTGGCTAAATACTGCTCCCCCCCCCCCGCACCCTCGCAACCACTTTTCTGTGTCTTATCAGCATTGTGGTGTGACACGTTTTGTGCACTATAGCATCTTTGGTCTGTGTCTGCAGCAAAAGGAAAATAGAAATGCTGTCAGCTTCCCAGGGGTGATAACCCAGTATATTCACTGACAAATAGCTTCTTACCTACAAGGACAACAGAAACATGAATTTATAGGATAACACTGTTTACACCAGAACATTTCTAGGCTAAGACTGACCATGCATTTTAAGTACACATTTCCCCAAGCTCAGTCCATGAAATTTCCCTACAGGGAAGGTTTTCACAATTTGTAACATTTCATTCTTTAAGAACCAGCCCTTTCATCAGATTTTGTCTCAGCATCTACAGTCCCTATAACATACATGGAAATTAATTACTTTCACAGTCTTAGCAGTAAAACAATCTCCTTCTACAATGAACATTTACAGTATAACTTGTGTTAAAATGTGTATATTTTAAAAATAATTAGCAAGATCAGAAAGGTTTCAATTAAAACTTAAATAAATAACCTTTCTCCATAATGGGGACTTCAACCTCATTTTTGCAATAGAATGATTGAATTGAATTCCCAGATGAGTGAATTTCTACCCATACATGACATTCTATTATGGCAAGTATATTTGGATGTTCTCAAAACACACAAGTCTTCCTGTGATACAGTTACAAAATCAAGTGGTTGAAAAAAAAGATCAAAGTTCATAAAGTTCAATCCCTCCAAATGAACACAAGTGTACAAAATATGACTGGACAAATTGGGGTTGTTCACGCTGGAGAAGAGGCACTTAAGGATCATATGATAACTATGTATAAATATATAAGGAGATCATATAATAATCTCTCTAATGCTTTATTTACCAGTAGGCCTTTCCAGCTGACACAAGGTCACCCATTCCGATTAGAAGAAAGGAGGTTCTGTCTAAATATTCGGAAGAGGTTTTTTTTCAGTGAGAGCTGTGAAGATGTGGAATTTTCTCCATGAATAAGTCATACAGCCTTATAGATACACAAGATAGCTTTAAAAAGGGCTTAGATGGCTTTTTAGCAAAGGAAGGAATACAGGGTTTATGAAGGATAGAACATAGTACAAGTTGATACAGGGACTAGTCCGATTGGCATCTTGGAGACAGGAAGGAATTTTTACAGGCAAATTGGAGAGGCTTCAAATAGGTTTTTGCCTTCCTCTGGATCAACTAGCAGTTAGACGGGTTAAGATAGAGTTAAAAGGTTGAACTTGATAGACTAGTGTCTTTGTTCAACCTAACTTACTATGTTAATATACTGTATATTCAGTGTGCATGCCAAGAGTAGTAGCGTCCACAGTGTTAAGGCTAGGCACTTTAAATTTTCAGCCTTACTGTACAAATATTGGTGAATGTATGGGTCTCCTGCTGGAAGGCACTTTTAGAAAGCCCATCCTGCACATCCAATGAAAAGCTTCTGCTATTAGTTGCTATCATGTATGGCACTAGGGCTTCACCTCACTCAGAATTACCAAATATATGGCCAGAGTGGATAATAATATCAGGCTGTGCATTCTGCATGCTGATAGGTCAGATGATATGACAGTCTGTGTACAGTAGCATTTAATAATTATAAACCCTGATGGTTAACTAAAGCATAGTTTCTTTAACCTGCCATAATGTCTCACGAACAGAACAATACTCCCAATACCTGTGCTGCTAAGCAAGTAGAAGACTACTCACTTACTGATTAGGCAGTGTGGTTGCTTGAAGATCTAGAATACTGTCCAACTTCCTCTGGGCCAATATCCACCACAATTTAAGGAAGAAGAAACACACAATTCATGGTGGGCTATTGCCCTACAGTGTTTAAGTTCAAGGATGGTTTACCTGAGGAAGATGTTGTTCCAGAAAGCATGAGTCTTTAGTTTTTGCTTTACAATAAACACTGTAGGGTGATAGCCCATCAATTACTCCATATACTTTCTCCCTTTATTTGTGTTGAATATCTTGAATATCTTGAAAACATTCACTGATGTTGAAGCAAACACATGCCAATAATAAGAGGTCTTTAATGAAGCTTTTTATATCAAAGTCGAATGTACAGCCCTCATAATTGGATAAGGCTGTATTTGTCTGCAGCAGCAATAAATACATTATAATGTTTTTCAATGACTGCTTGCAAATTATGTATGTGTATGTATGTGTGTTTTATTTATTTATTTGTAAAGCAATACATGACTTTATACCCTTGGTAAATATAAATCTAGATGTACAAAATCTGATAATATTGTGTTTTTCAATTTTAGTTAGTATGTTTCTAATATCCTCAACAAATTGCATAACGCTGAATTATTTCCTAAGCATAAATGGAATTTTGCCTATTACTTCATATTCATAAATAAATGTGGCATTTCAAAATGTAGTTTTGTACAATATATTAAACAAATTGAAATGAGAGTATGAATGTGAATTTCAAATTACTTTGAAGAATGGCAGTACTCTTTAACAAAAAAGCAAAACAACTTTTGATCTAAGATATTTTCTTTAATGTTATGTTCAATAGAATTTTTTGACAAGTCTTTTATTATTCCCCACTGGAATGTCTCAAAATCACCATTAAAAGGTGTGTAAATTTCCAACATTTTAATGCAAAAACTTTGCGGCACAATCTTGGTAGTCTTGGGAATAAGACTTGGATGATTTTATTGTCTGTTTTGTATCATTGGGTAAATAGGAAATGGAAACCTTATTTGATTTTTTTATAAATTACTGACCAGAAAATAAATTGACATACAATATATATTTCACACTGTTATAAGCTTGATATTAATGTAATAGATGACAGCTATATGCATGCATTCAACATACCTTAAAATAAATATTAGAAATTACATTAAAACTCAGGGAGCAAATAAAGTTCATATAAATGTGAGGATATAAAGGACTAACATTAACAGAGTCAAAGCATTTAACAGTCTCCTTTACTGTCACTTTAGTGGCCTAATCTTTAAAGGGATACTGTCATGGGAAAAAAAAAAAATTTTTCAAAATGCTCCAGCAGAATTCTGCACGGAAATCCATTTCTCAAAAGAGCAAACAGATTTTTTTATATTCAATTTTGAAATCTGACATGGGGCTAGACATTTTGTCAATCTCCCAGCTGCCCCTGGTCATGTGACTTGTGCCTGCACTTTAGGAGAGAAATGCTTTTTGGCAGGCTGCTGTTTTTCCTTCTCAATGTAACTGAATGTGTCTCAGTGAGACATGGGTTTTTACTATTGAGTGCTGTTCTTAGATCTACCAGGCAGCTGTTATCTTGTGTTAGGGAGCTGCTATCTGGTTACCTTCCCATTGTTCTTTTGTTTGGCTGCTAAGGGGAAAAGGGAGGGGGTGATATCACTCCAACTTGCAGTACAGCAGTAAAGAGTGATTGAAGGTTATCAGAGCACACGTCACATGACTTGGGGCAGCTAGGAAATTGACAATATGTCGAGCCCCATGTCAGATTTCAAAATTGAATATAAAAAAATCTGTTTGCTCTTTTGAGAAATTGATTTCAGTGCAGAATTCTGCTGGAGCAGCACTATTAACTGATTCATTTTGGAATTTTTTTTTTTCCCATGACAGTATCCCTTTAATCTAAACTTTAACCATCCATGCTAGCAAATAACACTGGAATGCTTGTGGAAAACCAAAGTCATTAACCCTAAGACCCCAGTAGAAATGGCTGAATGAAGTAGAAATAACAGAATGCAGAATGCTGTGAATCAATTCTGGTGTCCAATGTTCATGATTTGTGATGAAAAATACGAGTTAGGTCATAGTTGTCTGCAATAGCAAAAAGGGCACGATAGTAGTCTGACCCGGACCCGGCTCCCTCCCTCCACCCAGGCGAGCAGGCCGGGGCGAGCAGGCGTGCGGCACTAAAGGATAGCACCTTGCTTAAAATTACCTATTGCTTTTGCTTTAATCATAAAAAAATCTATAGTTGTTATTTATTGAGCTAAACATGGCAACAGAGAAATTTAAGATACTCCATTTCTGGTCCTTGAATGGTAGATTACTGGTGCTTTGATTTTTGTGATTAATAAAAATATTATATATGTAGCAACAAAAAGTGGCTCAGTTTGAATATATATATATATATATATATATATATATATATATATATATATATATATATATATTACCCTAAAATACCACTGAAAATTATAGTAATTTCTACTATATTACCTGTCAAGCACATTTTAATAAAACATGGAGCAGTTTTATTATTGGCTTATTAAACTATGTGTATTGTACATTAATCAGAAGATTCCAAACTGGTCTGCTGCTGAACAAAAAGCTAAGTTATTAAAAAAATATTTGTTATACAAAATTCAATATGAAGGTAAAGGTAAGTTAAAGCTTTGGAACCCTCGAAATCCATCTGCTAATTGCACAGTAGTTCTATTTGCTACATGAGGTTTCACAAATAGAATTTTATGATCTCATGAATGGCACTTCATGTATATATTTTGTTTATATGGTATTGACACACAGAGCTAATTTGCTTATGACACTGGTTTTTTTATTTTATTATTATTGTTATTTTGAGGGACACTTAGGTGTCCGATATAACTAATAATAGCAAACAAACATCAATGTGAAATTGTATTAAATGAAAATGACATGAATAATAATATATTGGTGTTTAACAAGCCTAAGTACCAGAACAATTAAATAATCAAACACTGATGATGTAAAATTTCTGCACTCGTTATATCATGTGTTGATTATGTAGCACTATAAGTGCTGTTCCATTAACTAAACTGGCTTCAATATGTCATGAATGAAGCTGTCACACCATTTTCTTCAAAAATAACTTTACTAACACTGCAGCTATTATATATTATATGCTTACAGTATATAAATAATATGTGCACACCTAGAAAATAATCACTGCAATGCCTGTTTTGTGCAGAGTAGGCTGAGGAAATTATACAGTTATTAGACAGGATTTCTAGATAAGGGATCTTTTCAAAATTTGCGATCTCCATACTTTCTCTACTCAAAACACAATAATATTGTTTTCCCGCTAGTAAGGATTAATTATATATTGGTTTGGATCATGTACAAGGCACTGCATTATAATTACAGAGAAATTGGATAACAGGTTTCCAGATAATGGATCCCAGATTTGTAAATTACTAGAAAAGCAAAATATTGCAACTACCCAGACTCTGTCCAACACTGCAAGGACCACAATACAATAGTCTTATTGTTTAGGATTACAATCTATAAAGGTGGCCATAGAGGTTACAATTATGATCCTTCCTGGAAAAGATCTTTCCAAGAAAGATCATTAGTTTCAATACACACATGTAGAGCTGAATCGTCAGATATACAGGTAGAAACAATAGAATTCTACCTATATGTGACGATTCAGCACTACAATGGCCGATGTTCGGGTGCCTTCAAATGCACCTGATCAAAATTTTCGGGCCATCCTGATTGACGAGCCGGCCGATATCCAAGTCTTCTGCCGATATAGGCCGGCTCATTTCCCACCATACATGCACCGAATATTTACGAAAATTTATTTTGTACAATATTATTGGTGCGTCTATGGCCACCTTTAATCTCTCACTATGATATGATAACCTACTGATCTGCTATAAAAAAGTAAAGAAATACTATTACCTTACCTTTATGAGGAGTCCTGTGGTTTGGAACAATAAGTAATTTGTTGTCCAGAACAAGATGTATCTAAAGAAAATAAAAGTTTGTGTATAAGAAAAGCTGACAAATTAAAGTGCACGAGACCTAAACCAGAACTAAAGATAATATCCTTTTGGGCCCAAGTGGCAGAGAGTCCAATGCATACATTTGAGTTACTGACATAACAGGGTATTGTAATAAGAATTCCAACATTTTTTGACGGCTCACAGTTCAAAGCTTCCCTCTTCTGTAATATAGCACCTTGAAAGATATGCCAGATCATTCTGCAGAAAAGCAGTTGGCTCCTTGGGTATTTTGGGAGGAGGGTTAATATGTTACACTGCCTTTATCTCTCCTGGTGCCTTTGGAAACAGAAAGTACAGTTATTGCACAGAGAAGTGCAATATTTACAACCAATTCATAAAAGGAAGTCCCTAAAGGTACAGGGATGTGGCACCCATTCACAATTTGCCAGTCTAATAAAAATGCAATTACACAATAGACATAAGTCATAAAAATATTTTGTATACAAGAGGACCATAAAACTGAAGTTGGTTAACCATAAATTGCTTTCGTGGTGTTTGAAAATAAACTGTGAACACATTGTGCAGTGTCATCTTTTTTTATAATAGATCTGATCTGTAACAGATTTTATTTATAAGCTATCTATATAAAATCATAAATTTTGAATGCATTACTTTGCCAACCATTTACCCTCCCCCCCATCATTAACAAACATACAAATTGTAAAGCTCTATTTAAAATCTGATCCTTATACAGAGTTTGGTCTCCTAAGCAATCATTCTGAGCATATAAATTGTAATACATTTAAATTACATTTCTCATTTGTTGTGGGGAGACCTACTGTATATTGGAACTTGCCACTGGTCAGTGAACCTGGAAAATTGATCATCACAAATGCCTTAATGATCAGATCTGTGTAATATATATATATATATATATATATATATATATATATATATATATATATATATATATATATATATATATATATATATATATATATATATATATATATATATTTATATACACAGTACAGTATATATGTGCAGACTCAGATTATTCACAGGTCCATTCACTATTATTGTTGACATGAAAAACCTAAATGTATTACAATATATGCATCTATAGACTCTAGTGCATTGTCTAAAATATTGTCCAGCACAGTGGGGAGGAGGGATAAAGATAAGCACAAGTAGGGAGTACATATGCCAGTGTCACCCAGAGAATACAAATAAAAAAAAAAAAATAAGGATCGTTACCCAATTTAGGGTTAGGAGAACTAGCTGATCTGAACTTTCAGATCCAAAAAGGGAAACCTGCTTTCATTTGTTAATAATATCATAGAGAAGATCCATTAGAACCTGTTTGCTTTTCACTGAAATGCCAATAGTTTTGTACCCACACTTTTGACAGGTTATTATAAACATTATTATAAACAAATGTGTGTGTGGGGGGGTTACACCATAGATTAATGGGTTTGAATTTAATTTCATTGATATTCACTTCTAACAAGTAAGTCAGATTGATTAGGAAAATGCCTGTCGGCAAGAATTGTCTTCATTCTTTTTTGTAATGTAGAATGTAATGTAGATAAGGGAATGTAATTCTGTATGCTGGCAGGAAGCAAGCAAACAACATTTTCCTAGCAATTTTAAAAAGATATATTAATTAAAAAAAAGCCTGAATATCCCTTTCCCTTCTATGATTTAACACAGAAAAAATAATTGTGCATTACGACATGCAATTATTATATAGTAATTATTATTATACTGTAATTCAGAAATCTAGACGAAATCAATGTATCCTACTAGCAGAGGATATTATGAAGGATTGAATCCAGTCATTTATATTTACTGACAATAGCATAATGGTCTAATAACACCAAAAATGTTTTTTTTTTTTATGTATTTACAAATAAGGAACCATTACTACAAAGTTGCTACAACGTTTTCGCTCGATTTTTTCCAATTACATTGGGGTTTTTAAATAATAAATAAGGTCAAATCGTGGATTGTAATTTGGTCAAACTTTTTTTAATTAAATAATCAGAAAAATTTGGAAAACAGGTAGAAAGCAATGGTTTTACTTCTTACCAAGAAATATGGAACAAATGCCATTGTTATCTGCAGGAATGTAGCATAAATGGCTTTATCATATACAATTGGAAATGTATTGCCTAGAATAATTTATTTGTAGAAGCTGGAGGAGCTGATAAAAACTTTGGTATTTCAGGCCCTTTCAGATATATTCAGATGTGATGCAAATGCTACAGTCATAAAACCTTTGGTATGAGAATACCACAGGAAGCCTACCATTTAGATAATTGTTCATGAATGGCTTATCTCCCAAAGCAATGTTGAATGCAAATGTATTGTAATAATGTATATCTAGCAAAAACCCCACAGCTACAATGCTGAAGTTTTACATTTTATAAAAGAGAGAATACAAATGTCCAGGTGCATTACAAATGAAACAACATACAGTGATATATAAAATTGCTCTTTGATTCAGAGGCATATACTCAAGTTGAATACTAATGTTGATGATACCACTGATGGTAAGTAAGGCATATCTTTCCCAGAATTCTCTTAAATAGAGAAAACATAAAAAAAAAATCAGGGGTTATGTGTGAGAAACCAGTATAAGAACATGAGATTTCAAAAGAAGGAGGGGCAGTGAATACGCTCTTTGTTAAGGAAATTGGGAACGGGAATGCGCGGGCACTGGAGGATAGACAGTTAATGGAGGAGAGAAAGTTGAGGAGGAGTGAAATTTTAATTATTCTTAGCTATTCAGACTGCTAGTGGGTCAATCTGCTCGGAAATCAGAGAAATTAACTTTAATTTGTTTGTTGAATATGCTGTTTAAAACAAAATAGTCATTGTAGAAAGCCCTGCTGTAAATAATACACTGGTGACTACCTGAAAAATTACCCTGGGTTTTGCGGTCACCTCCTTTGAAAAACGTATTACCACTTCTGCTATTCAAGTGAACAGTGTCACTAACATTTCATTTGAGGGCACTGTAAAAAAAATATGAAAAATCAACATGTCTTAGGTAATTGCTTTTAGATTGTAAATCCTAAGACTTTTATTTTACCATGTCTCTGAACATAACAGTGCTGCAAAAAAACCTCACACTGACTATTTAGGAATACCACCTGCTGGAGTAGCACCATGGGAATCCCTCTGCAATAAAAGCATAACAACAAGGAAGTTTGATATCCTATGTTGCAACAAATAGAAATCCATCGGACGCACCATTACTAGTGGAGGTGAAAGGTGCAATCATCACCATGTCACTCATTTTATGACAAATTCAGTATATTAATGTAACTGATCCTAATTTCTCTTTGTTTCAGTGCATATTGGGATCTCTCAAGAAAAATACAAACTGTGTAAATTGTATTTTTAATAGCTTTTATAGCAGCTTCACAATGAGCTGTTTTAATAGAATGAGTGAAACTTGTGAGAAAAAAACATTGGAATACGGGGTTTTAACAGCTCTGCATTAAAAATTTAAACATAATCTTCCCAGAATTGCTGCATCAGCAACATCATTAATGATATAAGGGAAATGTAGATTTCAATTAATAATGATAAATGATATGCCTAATATGAAACACATGTGAGGTTACATTCCATTAGATTTTAAATTAAATAGTTCAAAGTCACAAGTGGTAACAATGCTTATTAAACTTCATCTTAATTAAGTGTTTGGAATAAAAACATATGTCCCTGCTGGTAATAACCTAATTTCGGGATGCCTTCATTTTGCATGTATTAATTCCGCAAATGACAATGAACTTTAGCACAAAGGTGAATGAAATTAGTATATTTGGAAGTACATTACATGCATTAACTAATAGCACAAATTATATATATATATATATATATATATATATATATATATATATATATATATATACACACACACATATATACTCTAAATGGTTTACAGTAGGTAAACAAAGTGACTAACTGTACAGTATGTATATATAGGCATTTACGCTTGCCCCTTGCATATAGGCTGAGACAAGTTTGTCAAAGGACATATTGCCCAGTGACTATAACATTCAGAAAAATTACTCACCCCCTAAGTAGTGAAAAAAGTCATTTTGTTCAGAATTTATATAGACATTATTAGGGACCATTACAAAAAACAAAGAGGAAATAAGATTATTTTAATTTACTATTCTGCAATCTTTCACAATAGGAAGATAAAGAGCGGGAGAGGGGGAGCTGTTCCATTGGTTTCCATCAATTGTTGCTTATGGTTTTACTTTTGTTTTATTTTAAATTTAATGTGACTCACAGTGTGTTCATAGTTAGGCAAACTTGTGGCAAGGTTGATCCTGATGTATTCTAGCATCCTTTGAACCTAACTTGCTATGCCCTTATTATGTCTTATGCCACAGCCCCCACCTTACTACACCCCAGCCATGGCTTAGGCATTTAACATATAATGAATAACAACCTTATATGAGACAACATTTATGCCCATGTCAACTTTCATTAAAAATACAGCTGTAAATATATCTTGTACCCCAGGACCTATGAGTGAAAGAACAAGTGGCAGCTATTTACATAGGTGCTTCTAAAATGGCTTATTTCTATTGTTACAGTATATTTCAGTATAAATTATTCTTTTATTATTTAAAACAGTACCTTGTACTTGATGGAAACTAAGCTACACAAATCCATATTGGTAGCAAACAAATCCCATTGGGTTTTAGTCGGTTTTCAATTTTACACATTTTTTATAAACGTTTGCACATGATTAAATAAAAACATATTTTTAATAATTTGACAAAGATCTGTGAGTGCAGAACTTTTTAACCTACACACACACACACATTATATATATATATATATATATATATATATATATATATATATATATATATATATATATATATATATATATATATATATATAGTGGTAAGGTCACCTGGGAAGGTCCAGGACAGATCTTATATATCTCCCAGGTTCCTAACAGAGTGGTTCCGGGACTGCTAGTCCAGCCCAGGTGTTCTATGTCTTCCTGGGGCATCTCCGGTGGATAATTAAAAGGCAGCTCAAGCCAGAGTGAGAGAGCTCCAGTCTGGGGGAAAGACACAGGAAAGCTGTCTGTGTGAACTAACTAAGAGGCTTGAGATCACCACATGGTTTGGAACTTTATTTTCTGTTTTGAGGAGACAGGCGGTAGGCCTACTCCTGTTAGTTAGGACAACTGACCTGTGGTAGTTAGAAGCCCATTAAGCGGCAAGGGTTTTATTTTGAACAATTTTTTGCTGCAAGTGAAAATAAACTGCCAAAAAGAGACTTCACTCTCATGAGTTGTGATTGTGCCATTGGCTGCAATACCCCCAGAAAGCTACCCCCAGCTACCTAATCCCTGACAGAATATATAATTAAAACTTCATTCTCATGGTGGGACTTTAAAAAATAAGAATGGAAATCTTGAGGGACCTAAACATTGACTAAATAATCATTTATTTTTATTCACTATTTATAAGGACCCAATGAGTGCTTCGTTTTGTATGTTTAGGATTTCATCCATACCAGCACCAGGTTAACAATTATGTACTGGCACAGAGTGCACTGTAAGTCTAATGAAATACACAGTATATAAAGTATCCTGTTTTAATATTAGGAATAGGTTGACCTACAACACTTATCACCTACATTGCAGGAAGATAAAGTGATTCCCTGCTAGGATGGTGATAATTACTGAACTGCAGATCTTCAGCAGTGTTACAGTTCTTAGAAGGAAGGTGGTTATTATCTACTTTCAGATCTCCACCAATGGAGGAGTTAATTACTGCTTTGATCCTTTCAGTCAATAAAGATGAATCTTTAATCACTACTCAGGCTGTCTGTTTAGAATATATTAAGTATATTTTGCATGGTTTGTTGGAGTAACTGTACAACCTGAACATGTTTATTTCACAGATGTAAAAATCTTATGTTTTGGTTTTATTACTGAACTGAATTACTCAATTGTTTCTGAGTCACCCTACTGCATGAAAGAATTGCAGGTCAAAGTAGAATTCTGGTGTGTAGCAAATTACAGTTTTAGTCAAACAACTTATTAGAGACATTTAGGAGAATGTAATAAAAGTTGTGTAAAAAGTTATGCCTTTGTGCGAACAATTTTTCCTTTGCATGAATTTCATATAGGTTTTGTGAACAATTTCGTAACCTCTTCTGACAGGGGAAGAAGGTTTGCAAATTTTATAGTTTGTGACAGGACCCAGTCTACGAAATAAAACTTCTTACTGAAATATTTCCTGTATGTTTGCTCCAAAAGATTATGACACTTTCAAGCACTTCTTAAAACAGGACAATGTACAATTAGAATTTGCAATGCAATAATTTAAAAAAAAGAGTATTACATAGCGAAATGCAAATTTTTATTCTTATTTGTGCTAATTGTTTTGCTCTTTGCTACTTTTCACATTCCCCCACTAGTATCAAATGTCTTTCCAGAATTCCGTTTTTTAACTGCGCTACAAGTCAAGTACACAAACAGTGCCATCACAAGAACGTCTAACTATATAAGGTCTAACTATAAAAGTACATACTAAAGATTTGTTGAAATTAGTTTTACATACAGCATCAGGCACAAAGCAGAAATCCAAAATGCAGCTATAACAATGGTAAAGGTGGTCATACATGATAAGATCCGCTCTTTTTTGTTTGGCGAGGTTGCCAAACGAGTGAATCTTTCCCCAATATGCCCACCAATGGCAGGGCATTATCTGGTTAATCCGAAATTTGGCCCTAGGGCCCAACAATCGGATTATACTAAGGAAATGGGTGCCGATGGATCATAGAACCGTATTAACGATCTGATATGGTCCTCGACCTCAGGAAAAATCAAACATGCATGAACAATATGATGCCGATCGATCGGGGAGACTCATCCGATGCCCCCACACATGCTCAGATAAATTGCCAAATCTATCTGAATGAAGCTTAATCTGCCCATGTATGGCCACCTTAAGCCAGCCCCTGTTCCTGATCAGACGTCCTTGTTTGTTACTATAACTCCATTCAAAGCAAGTTATTGACTATTCATAAAATCTGGTCTGGGTTATGCCCACCTTCCTTAGTCATCAAAAACAAACATTAAGACCACCAGCAATTGTAGTCTGTTCCTGTAAACCTTTATTATTAATTACAGGTATGGATTCTGTTACACCGAAACCTGTTATTCAGAAAGCTATGACTTATGGAAAGGTCATCTCCCATAGACTCCATTTTATACAAATAATCGAAAGTTTTAAAAATGGTTTACTTTTATCTCTGTAATAATAAACAGTGCCTTGTATTTGTTCCCAACTAAGATATAATTAATCTTTATTTAAAGCAAAGGATATTTAAATTTTTACATGATTTTCTAGTAAAGTTAAGGTGTGAAGAACCGAATTACAGAAAGATCCATTATCCAGAAAAGTCCAGGTCCCGAGCAGTCTGAATAATTGGTCCCATACCTGTATTATGTATTATCTGTTATTTATAAGTTCTCAATTTCTGAGTTCTGAATAACGGGCCAGCCATCTCCCATAAACTCTGTTTTAACCAAATAAAAAGTGTAATATTTTTTTCTCTGTAATATAAAACAGTACTTTGTACTTGATCCTGAATAAGATGTGATTAATCCTTACTGGAGACAAAACAATCCTACTGGGATTAAATCATGTTTAAATTAATTTTAGCAGACTTTAAGTAATTTGGTGCACCATGCCTCAAGACCCCATATATCCTGAGTATTCTAGTTAAGAAGTCGCATACCTGTATCACTATATTAATGTAGTGAAAATTTACTACAAGCTCTGTAAGAATTGATTTAAATGCTGCTTACTTTAAATATTCACATGAGTGTGCCCTTTTTTACTGTATGGACTTTTCTTTCCAGAAATCGGTAGTTGTCAGGTGCAGCAATCCATTATACCTGTACATTACCTCCATTTATCCTGTATCATCATTTGCATCCTTATCATCTATTACTTAACATTTTATACTGAAGGATCAAGAACACAGGAAATCTATAACATATATATTAAGTAACATATTAACATAGTATATATATATATATACTATTATAGCCAGTATTTTGATATGATATTCAGTTGGATATTTAAAAACAGTTAGTTTTATGGCCTTCTTTAACCAAATATTGAAGTGATATGCTATACTTGTATGTCAGACATAGTTCATATATTCTGAAAATGAAATACAAGCTTCATCTTTAGTCTTCCATATTCCACACTCAGCTGTGTAAGAAGTACTGTTAAAATACTTTAAATGCTAAGTTCATCTTTACATTAACTTTCATTTTGTTATAGGACATCCTACTCTTATTCTTAACTTTTTAATTGGTCTTATTTTATTTATACATTTATTTATACATATATATATCTATCTATCTATCTCTCTATCTATCTCTCTATCTATCTCTCTATCTATCTCTCTATCTATCTCTCTCTCTATCTCTCTATATCTCTCTATATCTCTATATATATATATATCTCTATATATATATATATCTCTATATATATATATATCTCTATATATATATATATATATATATATATATATATATATATATATATATATATATATATATATATATATATATATATATATATATATATATATATATATATATATATATATATATATATATATATATATATATATATATATATATATATATATATATATATATACTGTCGGTTCAGTGGATGCACTCCTTCCGGATTTGTTTCAATCGATGTTGGTGCGTTGGTCAAAGTGTAATACAATTCAGTAAGCAGGACCCGCACTCGTTCAAATTCAGTGAAATAAAAGTGTCTTTATCCTTGAAAAAGGTCCCAGTGAGGACCGAAACGTTGGAAAATGAACCTGTGAATAAAGTCACTTTTATTTCACTGAATTTGAACGAGTGCGGGTCCTGCTTACTGAATTATATATATATATATATATATATATATATATATATATATATATATATATATATATATATATATATATATATATATATATATAACCTGAATCAGACGCTTGCACTCTAAACCAGTCTTCCATGAACGTGGGTGCTGGGTCAAAGTATTTATGTAGAGTTCAAGAGGACCCGCACACCTTGGTTAGTGAACCAAAAATTTCTTTATTTTTCAAACTTGTGCATCCCTTTTGCACAAGTTTGAAAAATAAAGAAATTTTTGGTTCACTAACCAAGGTGTGCGGGTCCTCTTGAACTCTATATATATATATATATATATATATATATATTGTTTTTCAAATGATTTTCCTTCTTCTTCTGCCCATGTCCTACTTGCAATCTACTGCTCAGTGAGGATTACTACTTATCGTTATAATCAAGCCCTCTCCTGTTTAACCTTCAAACTGTTATTCCAACCACTGCCTGCTTTGTTGGGTAAATAGGAACCAAATTGCTGAAAATTATAAATAATTTTAAAAAAAAACACACACACAAAATGAAAACTACAGCCCAATCTGTGTTTCAAATAGTCTAATATTATCAATGTCTTTATTATACAAAACATTAATTGGAAAGTGATCTATTTTTAATGTTATGGTGTATTATGTAAAATCACATGCATTCATAAAGTTCTATAATGATTTCACACCAATCTGTTTGCCAAAAATACACTTGTCACACTAGAAATACTTTTTCCTTAAATATGTGCCATTCACTTAAATGCGTAATGTCAAGTATGAGTGTAAAATAACAGCATACGTTATAAGAATGAGTCTGCCATACACAACATATAACTAGTGGTTTTTCAAGTTTTGTTTTAGAGGAACTCGTTCTTATTTGAATGTCAATTCTTTCATTATTAAATTCAGTGCTAAGGTAACAAGGGAGGAAATTCAATTTCACATATATGTTTTGGTAATTTTAATGAGAGAGAACAGATGGCAAAAACCTAATAATATGACTTTGAAAATAAATGAAATTTCTAAATTTTAATTAGTAGCCGCATGCATGATTTTACTATTTATTTATAGCATTGATCATAATGTCCATGCCTGAGGGTAGCATAACAACATTTGGACAATATCAACATCACCATGTAACAGAATTTAAAGTCCAGTGCAGTAGAATTTTTTTTTTTTTTTTTCACAATACAGTTCATTTACAGGATTGCCATGAGGAGTAATGGGGTCCCACATGCCTCCCCATTGCCATCATATTTCCTGAACTACCCTGCCCAATTCACCCAAAACAATTCAGCTCAATCTCTTGTCCTGTCCATGTACTTTGACCATGTCCCAAACAGGAATTCTGTCCATTTATGTCCCTGCTTACATACACTAATAAAACGTACAAACACTTTTGGGGTTTTTTCTACTTTGAATAAAGTCGCAGTTTTAAAAAATTGTAATTTTTCGTGTTTATGAAAAAATCCAATATATTGTTTTATATATATATATATATATATATATATATATATATATATATATATATATATATATATATATATATATATATATATATATATATATATATATATATATATATATATATATATAAATCGAATATAGTGTTTTTTCACTGTACCAATGTGCCAATATTAATATTTCAATAAAAAAAAAGTAAACTATAGTGTAATAAAAAAAACACATCTTTGTGTCTGGTATACTTTTTATACAAGACACATTTCAGCTCTCTGCGCCAGCAGAGCCGAAATTCCTAGTTAAAATCAGAATTTTGTCTCTTAAGAGGAGCAGCTTTCTTGCCGCCCTTGGTAACTTGCAGGCTGCTGCCCCCTGAGGGAAGTTTCTCAACTCATCTCATGGCAGCAGCGCCCCTGCCGATTCTTCTACCTAGCTCCAATAAGGCTAAGATAGCCAAAACCCACTCTAAAACCATTTTCCTTTTAGTTAACTAGCTTTTTGCAGAAAATCAGAAATAACCTGATTATGCTCCGACACATTTAATAGAGACAGTTTCATTTATATATTATGTTCTAACAGTTGCAGGCTGATATCCCTTTGTCACAGTCAGAATTTGCAGGTTTTTAACAAAGACTGAGAATTATAACTTGCATTAAATTGGATTTGTCATACAATACTTCAGTCAGGTCCCCTTAGGCTCTTCTTTACCTGTCATTTATTCAAGCTTTTTCCCCAGGATCTTCAATCAGTCATTTCTTAGAAACCATAACTTTAATGTTGATTCCCAAGCAACAGCAGCCAGACATTTCAAACGCTGAAATTGAAAAGAAACCTACTGTGGCAGAGGGTTTAATTAAACACCCCTTTCACATTCTAGATTTACAAATAGGCATATTTTTGGCTTCACTTCTGATCTTCCCAGTAATGCCATGGTCTGTGCAAGAGACCAACTTACTTGGGGCTATGTGATACATGGTGGTACCCAACCAGAGATTAAATTGCAGTGTTTTGTTCTGTGTAACAATTAGCATTTTATATAAGGATGCACCAAATTCATAGCTCAGTTTGGAATTCATTTAATTCCAGGAATTTTTCAAGGATGCCGATTTAGACAAATGCTAACTGGTTAGCCGAAACCCGAAAAGCTTAGTTCATTATTGGTATTTTCTCCAGCAGTATATTCCTATAAGCAGACAGAAATCATAAGTAACAACACCTTATTGTTATTTGCAATTAAAAATCGCAGTGCAATAAACGTAGATTATTATATTTTGGAATCCAATTTTTTTTTTATTTGTGCTTTTTCCGGTTTGCGTCTTTTATAACATTGCCCCCAGTTTCCCCATTAGCAAATTCTGAGTAATATGCAAAAAAAAGTAGACAAACAAATAAGATTTGTGCAAACCCACATACACACATGCAACACTAATGTTTATGATTAATAATGTACTACACTTATTTAGATTCATATAAGAGCAACCGGATTATTTTGTAATTAACTATTTTCCCCTCTCATCAAGATTATCTGGTAAATCATTAGTGCTCCTTTAAGATCAAAGCATAAACCATCTGCTTCTATTTTCTGTAAAAATTTAGATAAACCTAGAGCTGTGTAATTAGTCACTGTCTCATCAACGGCTTATCACATTTAACTGTTAAGCAAAGTAGCACCCCTTCTAGCAATTCCCCATTCTTACTGCAATTATATGATATAAGCGGCTCACCATTTTATCTCTGACCTGCAGAATAACCAGTCTCTGATTTCTATTTTTGCAACAGATCACTGTTGAGAGATCTATTCATATGCTGATTTTTTTTTCTCTTCTTTCGATAATACAGAAGACTTATGAATGCTGGATGAAGGATTGATTAGGCAAAGCATAATACAGTAAAAATATACACTAATTAAAGACCACATCATACAATTTTAAGAAACAGTTCAGCGTAAAAATAACAACTGGATAAATAGGCTGTGCAAAATAAAAAAATGTTTCTAATATAATTAGCCAAAAATGTAATTTATAAAGGCTGGAGTGACTGGATGTTTAACATAACAGAGAGCTGAAAAGCAGGAAGTTGTGTTCTGTCAGTGACTTTAAGGGGGGGCATATGGGACATATCTGTTCAGTGAGTTTGCAATTGATCCTTAGCATTCAGCTCAGATTCAGAAGCAAACAGTTATGACCCATGTGGCTCCGCTCAAGTCACTGATTGGTTACTGCCTGGTAACCAATCAGTGGAAACCAAGAGAGCTGCAAAGTAGGAAGCAGTGTTCTGGTTATTATGTTAGACTGCACAAGTTGACAAAAGAATTCTGAGAATCTTTGCTATAATCTTGCCATTTATTTTGATGTTTTTAGTGCAGAAAAAAAGTAGAGAAATATGCCAATTGACTCCAATGCCTTTGGCTCTTAAACAAATGTGAAGGGAAAAAATGGCCTTGATTTTATTGCATTTAGCAGAAGGGAAAAAAACAAGAAAAACAGCAATTTCCTCCACCATTTGGTGCAGCATAATTTGCCCGCTGGCTCCAAAGTGTTTTGCCATTTCTCATATTTTTACTGTGGTTTCTTTATAAGTGAAAAACCAGTGTAGAGTAGAAATGAAGCATGCAGATGGAACTGAAGGTGGTTTTCAGAAATGTAGCATTAATTATATGGGTGTGTATTAGCAACTGACTACAGTCTCTTTAGACTTATTCATGTAGTATCAATAACACAGAGCATATTATCTAGTTCAGCAAACCCCTATGTGGGTATATATGCATTTGCTATACAATGGTTTGTGACGGTGCTAAGCACAGAGCGACAGTACTGACACAGAAAAACATACTATTGAAACCAAGCATCTGTGAGCTAGAGACAATGCTAAGCATTGATGTACTAAATATAATCTCTGCAAACAAAGGACAGCAATAAAAGCCATGGGGCCAATATATTTTTTACATTTAACAAGTTCTTCTGACATTATTACCTTGTGCTAATAAAATGACTTCAGTGACAAAATGTATTGCTTCAACCTAACACACATTTTTAACCATTCTATTCAAATAAATGACTTATGGTAGCTATACTATTGGGCTAATTGAAGAAACAATCAATACTTAACTCTGAATGTGACAATATGATTATATGAAAGTAGACTTGAGCTGACGAAGTAGGCATTGGCTTTATTTTGAATTTTAAAAATATTGACCTTGTTTAGTTGTGTGGTTGTCAAAGAATAACAATGTATACAAACTGAGAATATTAACAATAATAAAGTGATGCACCAGTTACTGCTCTTCAGATCCTGACCAAATTCAAAGTTCCTTTGTTTTTAGTTAATACATAATATATTTGGTTAAAGTTTAGTAAAGGGGAGGGGATGCCAAGAAATGTTAAGAAGCGGTAACTAGCTTTTTTGACAATCTTTTAAGAAAGTTATAAAATCCTGCCTTTCTAGGAATGGAAAAAACTAAAACACTACATATCAGATTCATCACTCTTCTCTGTGATTGCCATGGAAAACAACATATCTTTTATGACCAGTTAGGCCGAAGATCAATTTTGCTTTTTACTTGAACAGCTGTGACCTGGCTACTTGAACATATTAGCTCATGGTTTATTTATGCTTCACATTCATAAATTACAGAAAGAGAGCAAGAGAAAAACACAGACTGAAACATAGATCTTGATCCTAAAAGGTTCCCTAAACCCCTCTTCCCCTTGAAAACCTACGATTTAGTCCCACAGCAGGACCGTTAGAGGAAATTGACAAGCACTTTACTGAAGATATCAAGGGAGGCTGAGCGCTAGATCAAGTCTCTCTCTTCTAGAAGAATAAAGAGCCAATGCTGTGTTCAGCAGGCACAGCAATCAAAGTTGAGTCAGGCAGACAACAGGCAATATAAGAAGAAACAATAGTCATTGGTCTAAATGGGCCCAACCAATTTTTGGAACTACACAATTTAGATAAATTAAAAAAAAAAAAGAAAGGTGTGGCTGCACTGAAACAAATAAACAAACAGGTGTTTGGTATGCAAGAGGAACACACTGGCGGTTTCAAAAAATAAAAATATCCTGAAAATATACTGTACTAGGTAACATCTAATTTAGAAACTTGCATTTTAAGCAAGAGAAGCAAATCTCATCCTGTACTTTGTGGAAACCCAATACAGTCGTGTTGATACAGTAGCATCGAGGATCACTGGGACCAAAAGCAAGAGGGTGAGTTGGTAACTACAACAATACAATATACTGGTGCATTTTTCAATGAAGAGGAAACCATCATCCAATAGAAACCATTCATCCTAAGGTCAGCAATTATAATCAATGGTAGGTGCCTAACAAATTGCCCCCACCCCACAGCATTTAAGCCTGTCTCCTTTAATGTATTCTTATCCATACAGGCATTCACAAATACCCCAAAATACAATCATGCACACAGGAGGCACAAATACAGCTTTAGTTAATGCACAAATATGTAAAGGCTTCACCACAACCCTTTTACACAAAAGCACAGGTGGTTCAGCAAGGCTTTCCCACCAGCAAATGATTCATTGGCACATAGCAATATGCAAAATATACTAAACAGTAAACTGCATCAATATAATATGTGGCAATTATTGATTGATTGATTATTATCTGTGTATATGAAATACATGAAATCTGACATGGGGCTAGACATATTGTCAGTTTCACAGGTTCCCTCAGTCAATGTGACTTGTGCTCTGATAAACTTTAGTCACTCTTTACTTCTGTACTGCAATTTGGAGTGATATCAAAACCCCCACCCCTCAGCAGCATAACAATAGAACAATGGGAAGGTAACCAGATAATAGCTCCCTGACACAAGATAACAACCACGTGGTAGATCTATGAACAGCACTCAGTAGTAAAAATCCAAGTCCCACTGTGACTCTGCCAGTTACACTGAGTAGGAGAAACAATAACCTGTCTGAAAGCAGTTCCATCATGAAGTGCTGGTTTTTTTCTGAAAGCACATGACCAGCAAAATCATCTGTGATGGCTGCCTACAAACCAATATTACAAGTTGAAATAAAATATACAGTACTTGTTGGTTCAGGAATAAAACTTTGTAGAGTGAATTATTTGCAGTATAAACAATGTTACTTAGAAATAAATAACAGTAAATGAACAGTTAATTAAACAAAACCTATTGTGATTTTTAATATAAATTTAAATTGAAACATCCTGCTCTCCTCTAAAATAAATCTACACTAGTTTAATCTTCTATTAACCTGATATTTTATTAACATCTTCTGTGGGCCTTGGCATCTCCTCTTTACTGCAAATTATGTTTTACATTTTTGCCATTACTCAAAAGCCTACTGAATCAAAGACATTTATAAAATGCACCAAGCTTCTAGACATCTTGACATTCCTTACAATAGCTAACAAAATCAATGGCTAACCTGCTTATAGCATGCAAATATACACAGCTTGCAGTCTACTTCAGACCAAGCACACATACTGCTTTGTATCAAGAGTACTTTGATTTAACATTTTCCTATATATACACATTCATATACAGTACATATCGTAACTATTTTTGTCCAAGCTATGGATTACTTTAACTGTCATACAGTCTCTGTGATCTGTACTTATGGAATACTCCTGTTATATAAGTGCAGAATATATTTTGGTTTAATCTAATAGTTAATATTTGAATGCAAGTTTTCCTCCATAGAAGATCATTAAAACAGGGACCCCAAATCACCAGTCCGACCCAGATTAAACATATTAGCATGGGTTAATCGTCCCACGCAGTCCTGTCTATCTGCAATTCTGCATACAAAGAAGAGTTACTATTCTACTAGCTTGACAGAAGTTACACTCTATCATTCATAAAAATAGTAGAAGTGTGACAGATTTGTACCAAGCAGTAACAGCAGATCTAAGTATGTGTCCCGTGGCAAGAAAAGATATAGAAATAATATTTCATTAATAGCAGCATGGGCAGATTCTGGTATGACATATACACAGAGATCTTTATGAAAATAATGCAAAGTCAGGTATAGGTATGGGACCCATATCCGAAAACCTATTATCCAAATTAAGGAAAGGACATCATAGACTCAATTTTATCCAAATAATCCAAATTTGTAAAAATGATTTCTTTTTTTCTCTAATGATAAAACAGTACCTTGTACTTGATCCAAGCTAAGATATAATTAATCCTTTTTGGAAGCAAATACAGCCTATTGGGTTTATTTATGTGTATTTATGTTTACATGATTTTTTAGTAGACTTAAGGTATGAATATCCAAATTACAGAAAGATTATATATATATATATATATATATATATATATATATATATATATATATATACACACACACTGTATATATATATATATATATATATATATATATATATATAATATATATATATATATATATAAAATATATATATAAAATATATATATATATATATATATATATATATATATATATATATATATATATATATATATATATATATATATATATATATATATATATATATATATATATATATGAAAATCCAGAGTACAGCTGCAAAGTAATAAATACAAAATTGTACTCCATCACTTAAACCTATGTTTGAAAGTTATTCATAATTATCCAACTAACTTTATCATGGATTTTAATCTTCTGGAAACAGCTCAGCAGCTACAGCGAGCAAATGATGATTACACTTTTACTGCAAGTTTAGAAAATGTGTGTCCTGCAGCAAGAACTGCCAGCTAATGCAAGATTTTAATCACCATCTCATATATTCCAGGAATTGTACAGCATTTGGCAGGAGAGATCTCTACAGAAAATAAATCCTAAGTAACACATTTCCTCCTACAGTAATTAAAGGGGTGCTCACCTTCAAACACTTTTTTTCATTTCAGTTGGTTTCAGATAGTTCACCAGAAATAAAATGTATTTTTCCAATTACTTTCTATTTTCTTTTTGTGACTGTTCTTCTTATATTGAAGTGTAAAGTTTAATTTTTCACCTTCAAAAGCAATACTTGGGGGGGGTCGCCGACTCTTTAACTGTTTTAAATTGATACAATTAGTTGATACATTTTTTATCTTTAGCCCTGCTAAGCAGAATCCCTGAGTTAGTGATGTGCGCGCCGACCTGAGGCCCGCGGGACCCACGGGTTCGGGCCGACCCCTGGATAAAATGCGTGGGTCGCGACCTAGTACTACCGACTTCCGGCGCCGGAATTTATAGACTTCCGCCTGCCCCGCCCCTTTTGTGACGTCTATAAAGGGGAGCAACGGGCCCGGGTCGGGTGCGGGTAGGGAGCGGGCGGGTTAGGGTCAGGTGCGAGAAATTCTCCACCCGCACATCACTATCCTGAGTTTTATTAAAGGCAGCTGTTAGAATTGATACAATAGTAGCGAATATTCCACAGTTGCTGCCGAGAAATTTATCAACTAATTGTATCAACTTAAAAATAAAAGATGGAAAGCAATTGAAAAAAAGTCTTTGTCTATGGTGAACAATCTGAAAAAAACAACTGAAAAAGGTGTCTGCAAGGTGAACAACCCCTTTATGGTATCCAGCTGGTGAAAAAGAAGAGTTCCACTGCTTTAAAGCACCAAAAAAAAACAATCCCTGCAAACATGCTAATGCTGCAGTCCAGTTGCACAGGAGTCCTAGGAGAGCAAAGTTCTGTTTGGTTTGGTGTGATGAGTCAGCCCCCTTCCTGTGAACTCACATTCAGATCTTAAGAGAGTTATTACATTCTATGGTATTTATCTCAATAGCACCATAAGTGTACTCAATGCTAACAAGGTATAAACACAAACATGCTGTACAGTACAATGAGACCGTGGGAATAAATACACAAGTACTATGAGTGTAATACACAGTTGGAATTAGATCCCTACCTAGAAGAGCTTATGACCTACGATGATGAAAAGACATAACAAAAGGGAGGTACTAGTCCACAGGTCAGGGTTTCATTGTCGGGGTAGAGTGTGAGCTTGCCTGCAGATATACGGTAAGAAGTAGAGAAATAGATCAAATTCTTACTCTATACTTATGCACCACTTGACTTAGACCCTCATGACAGGGATCTTCACTATCATTTAGCTCATGCACTTAAGCTCACACCACCACAACAGTGAGATTTTGACTGTGCACAGATTTTATTCAGTGTCCTTAACAGATTCACACTAGTCCTTTAGATGATCTCTGTCACAGTATTACAATTCAATCAATCAAGGGGCCCTGAGTGCATTTAGCGTCTCCCACTGCCCAAATCCTGAGTCTCTGCTTTACTCGGAGGAGGCAACTGGTACACAGGTTTTTTATCCAGTACAGCATCCAAGGGGTAATGTTCTATAGGACCTTATAGGCCTTTGCTCCTGCCCCTGTCATCCTCATATGTGAAATGCTGTTTGGGTACTAAGTCATTACTTCCTCAGTGGAGTCTTAGCTGTTCAGCCAACTGGCCTACTCCTATCTCTTACCATCTGCAATAGAATAGGAAGCAACAATAAACCAATACAAAACATATTAAACCTTATCACAGGCCAGTACCTCCAAAGCAAAAAAGTGCCATTAGCTACAGTTTTGTTGACATATATTTTACCCACTGCTCAACAAATATTTTTTTGTATTTGAAAATGATGTTGAAGCTTTCAAGTAACAACTAATATCTTAAGGAAGATAATTGATCAAACCCTAATTGGGGCTACTATAAAGCAGTCAAGGACAAACATATTAAGGCAGGATTAACATTTAATCATCATCATGCTTGCTTCCAAAATCTAGACATGGGGGATCTAGATAATTGTTTAGTGATTGTAATGTGCTGATAGGAGGGTTGTTTACAATGGTTTAGGCAAGAGACAAATAACCCAAAGGCTCCAGGCCGGAAGTATAACACCAGCTGAAGTAATATCCTGGCTGCAAAATTCTCATAAGACACTGCATGAAAAATAAGAGATTTCCCACTAAAAATATGAGTGCGTAAAAATGGGCTATGGTGGCCAATTGTTTGCCAAAGTTGCACATTGGGGGGGGGGGGATCACGTGCTATAAAAATGTGATTTACTTTAAAACAGAAAAGCAAAAAATTAAAACAATGATACAAATTAAATAAATTCATAAGGTAGAAAACACAGGACCATGCTGGTGTTTTGGGTCCATAAAGCGTTCAACATAGAATATATGTAATTCATGAAGGCTGCCGCAATCAATGCAGAATAAACCTAAAGAGATACAGCTGTTGGAGATTCTCCTAAAAGACGGTCACAATTAACATGAACAGTGAAACAAAGGTAAAACAGAAGGCAATGGGTATTTATTAAATTAAGGGGCATTTGATTGGATTAGGAATAATGACTACAGCCTATCAAAGTTACCCCTATTTAATAATAACTAAAAATATTAGATCTAATTGATACTAGTGACATGAGATATGAAAAAATCTGCCAGCTGTAAACCACATAAAGAGTAAAAGAGGCTTTATAAATCATCTATGTAAAGAAAGCTGTTTTGAAGATTAATTGCACTGAAATGAGTTCTAAATTCCCAGCCTGATTTTGGTTCTTAGTTATCTGAATGCACAGGTCTGCTGTATTAATTAATATGTAGAGCAGCCATATGCAACACAAATTCTAACTCTCAGAAGATCAAGTCTTGAAAAATGTCTAGAACCCCAACAGAAACACTGACAGATTTAAAGGGGAAGTAAAGTCTAAAATAGAAAAAAAGGCTAGAAATGCTGTATTTTGTATACTAAACATAAACACGAACTTACTGCACCACAAGCCTAATCAAAGAAATGATTTATGCTTTCAAAGTTGGCCACAGGGGGTCACCATTTTGTAACATCTTTGCAAGACCAAGACTGTGCACATGCTCAGTGTGATCTGAGCTGCTTAGGGATCGTCATATATTATCAAAACAGCACAAGTCAAATAATTTCTGCCAGAAGCCGATACAGCAAGACTGATTAATAATCAGAATAGGCAGACTGCACTGGGTTCCAATGGTCGATTCTGGCCCCTTTGCCGCCTGAGGCAGCTTGCTGTTGCTGCCGCCCCCCCCCATGTGCTCAACTTTTTGCGCCAGAGGGGGTCTGCGAGGTCCACGAAGGCAGCGGAGAGGACTAGGAAACTAGCGCAGAGAGCATAATTCAACTCTCTGCACTAGAAGAGCCGAATTTCCAGTTTGAAAATTGGTTTGAAGTACCAGGAATAGCATGTAGCGGTACCTAGCAGAGCGCTACCACCTGAGGCGACTTTCTCAACTCGCCTCATTGGCGCAGTGCCCCTTGCTGGGTCCTGTGTTGTCATGTAATCTAATGTTGATTTTATAGTTTTTGTATTGTTTAATACAAACTTTCTCCAACTCTGCAGAACCAGTGGCTGCAGCAAAATAATCCTCCAAATAGAATTCCAGTTTATCTGTTTAAATCTGGCTCCATGATCTTTGTTCCTGCAGTTGGAAACAGTAAAGGGGTTGCAAAGCCAAAATAAAATCCAATACAAATCTCTAAACAGTTGCCAACTGCTCTACAGGGAAATCAGTAGCGTAACTAGAGGGGGGCGGGCCCTGGTGCAGGATGCGCAGCCGCGCCCCCCCGCCCCCTCCATTCACTATTTTTGGCCGGAATCCAGTGGCGCGCAAGCTGCCGGGGGGCCCTGAGGGGTTGCGGGCCCTGGCCCAATTGCACCCCCGGTTGTTACGCCACTGAGGGAAACAAACGAAGCTGCTTGAGTTCTGCATGGCTGGGAAGTAAGACGAAGGCTCCCACTGCTGTTCATAAGTATGACTGTTTCCCTGTCCAGCAGTTGGGGACTGTCTGACAATTCCTATTCACAGCAGTAAATGAAGGGAGAATTGCACTGCATACAGTCAGGTTTCTTATAAAAACACTACACATTTTTTAATCAAAGTATATTGGAGATATGTTCCTTTTTCATTAAAGAAAGTAAAAATTGGATTTTATTTTTTTGCCTTTACATGCCCTTTAAAGACCGGGAGTGCAACCTGCATTTTCTGTTTATGTAGTTTTCTCAACAGGTCGAGCTGCACCTAGTCATCCCTTTTTTATGCGAGTTACAAGGAAAATTGTTTATATATATTATGCGGCATAGTAGTTTGGAAAACTTTAAAGGGAAGGTAAATCACTGTATGATTACAGGCCTTTTTAGACCAATAGTCTTTTATAGAATTTTCATAAAAATTATGTATATTTGAACCATTGTGCCATGTCCAAGCTAGGGAAGGCTACTGGGCACAAATCTTTTCATTGTTCACGAAAGTAATAAGAGCCAAGCAATCACACAGCCATATATGGAAGGATTGAGTAATTTGCATTTAAGCTTGGGGAAGGACAAGGAAGGGACACAGTTATAACTTTTGCATTCAAGTCCATGTCACTAGTTATGGCTTAATTTTTTTTCATATTAACAACAATTCATATAGTGTCTTTTCCACTGTAGGTTTGAATCACTGTAAAGCTTCCTGGCAGCCCTGATTAAATATAAAAAAAATCCAGTATAACAGATGCCTAGTTCTGTTGCTTAAAGATGCCATGATGTAATGCACTCATTTAGTTATGGACCAACAGATACTTGATTTGATGAGGTTAAAGAAGAAGGGAGGGAATTATTCTCACGCCATTTCCTGTAAAGGGGAAAAAAAGGATGAGGTGAATGAAGGGGGGGGTTGTGTATTTATTATCCCACCTTTATTTAGCTGGCCTAGTTGCTCTCAATCACAATTTAAAAGATCGTTGTCTAAATGTATTTGAACAAGAATGATTCTGCTCTTGCAGCTCACACACTTCTACTGTTAACTTTCCTTACACGGCAGGTTGGTGAAACAGAGAAAATACAATGGTTCATTAATCTGCTTAATGCTTTTGCCTACTCAGTCAAATCCAAGGTTATCTTGTTTGAAAATGAAAACAACAATGCAGAGTTGTCCACAGTGTATTATACATAACTTATGCAAGCAATATATAAATTATATATATATATATATATATATATATATATATATATATATATATATATGTGTGTGTGTGTGTGTGTAAAAATGTAAATATTAAATAAGTCATGTTCATGGTGCCTGATTGGTATCAACAAATAAAATAATTATCCAATTAACAGTAGTAATGAGCGAATAAATTCGGCAGGTGCGAATTCACTGTAAATTTCTGCATTTCGCCGCCAGCGAATAAATTCGAAATGGTGGTGAAAGTTCGCTGGTGATAAATCTGTGTGTCAAAATGATTCCAATACCCATTGACTTGCATTTGGACAAAATAGGCAAGCATATAAAATTTGCCGCGCGTAAAAATAATTTTGATACCCATTGACTTCAATGCGTTTCGCAAATTTTTCCCGTTTCAAATTCACCCATCACTAATAAACACAGCAATCTTATACTATTTTATAGAAAAACTTCACACTTATGACTCAAATCCTAGCATACATAAGGCAAATTAACCCAAGTTGCAGTAATTAAAGCTCTGCAAAACTTATTTATAGATATGCAGTGTTTGCATGAAGGTGCCGTTTATGAAATGCAGAGGTTTCACTTTACCCACAGCAATTTAAAAACACTCAGATATATGCTAGTATGGCAAACAATCAGCGGTTTAGCTTTTGTTAAGATAACCAGTTAGCTGTCCAGTATTTGTCATGCACTAGTCATGTCTGGACCAAAGCATAGCACACTAGATGCTATTGAAACAGGTTTTTATGGGTTGATCACATTCCATTCACTTTTTTCAGTTCAGTTGTTTTCAGATTGTTCACCATAAGCAAAGACTTTGTTTCAATTGCTTTCCATCTTTTATTTTTTAACCGTTTTCCCAAAATTTAAGTTTAAAGTTCCTGTTTCTAGTGTTTCAGTCTGGCAGGTCAGTGACCCAGGAGCATCTGAACGGCTACAATCTAGTTGATACAGTTAGTTGATACATTTCTCAGCAGTATCTGTAGAATATTAGCAACTATTGTATCAATTCTAACAGCTGCCTTTAATGAAACTCAGGGATTCTGCTCATCAGGGACTCTGATATCTTGTATTTTGCCTAGGGGAAAGATCAGGTTTAATTTAGCAGAAGAATAGGGAAAGTGATATTGCAGGCTGCTGGTATTAATGTCACAGTACAGAATCACACACAATGGACTGGAAAAAAAGCAAAATAACTCTGGGAAATATAGGATTTAAGGAAAGCAAAGTTTTCTTTGAATATAAATAAATTATCATTACTAATAAGTTAAATGAGTCCATAAAAACAGTGATGTCACTTGTTGATTCAAAATGATATTCATATGGGCTTTTTTTTGTTTTTATAATATATACAGTATCTTGCATTATTTATTATAGAAAATATGTTGAATCTGCTGATAATAAGATACAGTTCATATAAATACTGCAGAATGTAACAGGTACACAGATAATGGTGGCCTTTATGAATGCAGTTACATGGCTTTTAATATTTTATGGTGTATTTCTTTGTATACTGTTAGCAATACCCCACAGAATTAGGAGAAGTAATTCAAATGAAGGGAAAAAGGAAGTGTCAAAAATGAAAAATGTAATGAGAAGGAGCATATGTTCTATGTTATATCAGTAATGAGGGCAATGTAAATGTAATTACAAGGGCAAAATATGTCTAATACACCATACCAGCTAATTATATGTCTGTTTGCAAACTGCAGACCAGTAAATGCTGATTATTAGCTATGGGTTAGTAAAACTGGGCAAATATTGCACATATTATTATGTTTTTTTCTGGGTTACTTTGTAAATTGTATTCTTATGAAGTGCCAGGATTTAGTTGAATCTGTATTCACATCAAGCAGTTCTCCATACTGTAACTGGACTGTATATGTGCATTAATCTATAAACCACAACATTGCAAGCTGGGTTTAGTATAGTTAGTCCAGCAAACAGCGATGTGGAAATGGCGGAGCTCACCCAAAACTGATTTTTAGGGGCTTAATGGCAAAGGGGGTGAAAACATATGTACATGCCAATTTTCAGTTTTTTATTTTTTTAAATTCTTTTTCATATATATTTTTCTCATTTCACTTCACCAACTTATTTTGTGCAGGTCCATCAAATAAAATAAGATTAAGAAACATTTAAATTACTGGATGGAATAGGTAAAAAGCCAAGGGAGGTGAATCCATTTGCAAAGCAGTGTATAGGTAGTAGAATTAGCAAGTATTCTCTTTGAGGCGCCACAGAATATCCAGTACATAGGGGCTGACACCTATTGTGATCTTAGCCTATTAAGGGAACTGTCATAACCCTTTATTGTATAGTCATGCGTGTGAATAAGCTATCAGTGTAATACACTCATGAATATGAACCATTAGGGCCCAAGATTTCTTCTATAAGTGTGTGAGAGCAATAATTCATCTTAAATCCCCTTTACCCCAATTGTTTAGGGATGGGACCAGCTGAAAGAGAGTCACATAGTACCTGGAGAGGAGCAGGATTCCATTTGACCCCATTCCACAGTGCTTCATATTTGGGGTAAGTTTAAGGCAGTAATCTCTAGTCAGTAGTCCTAACAGCTGCTGCTGAAGTTGTTGAATTACAACATCCTTCATCAGTCATCTGTGCAAGGACTAGAGCACCCTTACCCTCTTGCACCTACAGTCATGCTTGTAAAATGAAATTTTTTAATCTCATCATGGCAAGTATAATATTCATAAGCTGCCACTGAGAAATAACTCCAGGATCCTTTTATAGATTCTGGGAGTTGTATTTCATAGTTCATAAGGAAGGCCTTAGGTTATTGAGTAGAATTTACACCAAAATATATTACCTAATCAATGAAACAATTATGTTCAATCATTCCAAGCTTTCTGCTATATTCATTCAACGTAAATGATTGTTATTAATTGCTATTTGGATTACATTTGCAGTGTTTATATTTGCTAAGCTGTCAGATATTTATTTATAGAGCTCTGCATCACAATTATCAACAGCAGAGAATTCCGTACAGTAGGTCTATAAACAGTGTTTAAATAAATATACATTTGCGGCAGACTAGCAGTTAATGTGGCTATAAGCCCTATGGAAAAATGAATGTAACGAATGCATTGCCACTGAGAAGCAATGGGCGAATTTCCCGCGAAATTCATGAAAAAAATTTGCAAAACCCATTGAAGTCAATGGGCATCAAAATTAATTTAAAAGGCAACAACAATTTTTATATACACGCCTATTTTGTCCAAATGCATTCAAGTCAATGGACTTCCGAATCATTTTGTTGCTCAACAATTTTTATGTGCGATTTTTCTGACACGTGCCCAAATTTTTTTGATGCGGCAGATTTTTCGCCAATGAATTTTCATCACAGTTTTGCTAAATTTATTCGCGGTGGCAAAACACCGAAATTTATTCGCCCATCACTACTACTGAGGTCTCCCCCACTAAAGATGTTGTAATAATATATAGTGAATAAAGTACCCCCTTTTTATTATAAGTTACTGAGGAGTTGCATGACCATATAAAAGCACGAGGCCGAAGTCCGAGTACTTTTATACAGGTCATGGAACTCCGAGGTAACTTCGAATATCCTCATATTTTGCAACTGGGGGTACTTTATTTATAATAAATAAAGTACCCCCAGTTTCGGTGAGTCATGTGACAGAAATGACATCAGAACTCACCGTTTATAACTGATGACATCAGAACTCACCGTTTATAAGGATATCATTTACAAGATATTCATTGCTTTTTTGTATTATAGGCATATAATGTGCCCACTATTGTAAAATGTAAGGATATTATAAGTCACAGGAGTTTCATGAGCATATAAAGGCACGAGCCAAAGAGTTTGTTTGTTAATTGCTATTAATGGTTGGATCAGTAACAACTAGTAATGTTTCAAATAGCTTTAGGCATATTCACCACATCTCTATACATTGGCAAGAGTATTAAACCAAATAACACAGTTCATCGGAACACAAAAGCTCCTCTAGAAATTTGGGAAGTTGCAAATGGCCATGTGGATTAATCAATATATCCATGAAAACATATCACTAAGATCAGAGACTATTTGACTGGCAATGCTTTATTATATCTCTATGCAAACTTCTACCACATTTTGTACACTCAGATATTTATTTTGTCATAGAAAAGTCATAATAAAGTTCCTGTCCCAGCTGTCATACTACTTTACATTCACTTATTACAGGCATATTTATTTTATGTCTATTTTTCATAACTTTTTCTACATTGTAGCACTCACTTTTTACACTAGACATTGCTGCTTATATTGGATAACCCATAGTAACCTCTTTCTTATATCAATTATAAAGTGCAAGGGATAATCCTTAACAACCATTTGGCACTTTCAAACCATGTATATGATTTCATACCTCTGCCTCATAATATGTGCATTTTTTGATTACATATAAAATGTATTGCCATAAGGGATTATAAGAGTTATTTTCTTGCTGACTATTTTATTTCAGATACCAACTGGAGCAGGATATGTAAGGTATCAGTAAAAATCATGGTGTATAGGATGAGAGGAAAAAGAAATGTGACCTACTTTGCTGATCTATTTTTATTCTAGATTTTTTCTTTAATAAGCCCAAAAAATTATAATTTTCTGTTTTACCTTGAATTACTGCCAGGATGTCCAGGGCAGGGGCTTATTCCCAACCAACCTGAGGGCCACTGATTTTTTACTCCTTCATATTAAGTAATGTATTACTTATCAGGGGCATGCCTTATCTTTATTTTTTTATTTTTCAGTATGGATATTCTTATAGAAATAGGATTAAATGTGTTTATTTTTCTTTTTGCAGCCCTCTCCTGTAAGCTCTATGAAGGTATTGATGTCTTAGCTTGCAGTTTAAGCTTTGCCTAATTATTAGCCTTTATGAATATGGCAGACATTGTTTCACAGGCAGCCACAAACATTTTAGGAAGGGCCTTCGCAGTCTGCCAGGGAAACATTACTGATTTGCTTCCTTCACAGAAGCTGTCCCTTGTGCATTGCCCTAAAAACAATGGAGAATGAATGTCTAAAAACCCCTGCCAGGCTCTATCCTTGATTTGCTGATCAGACATTCCCAGAAATACTTCCTGGTTGGATGTCCCCCTCCAACGAATTTAAGGGTCCCTTAACCTCCTCAAGTGTTTAATTAAATGCTTATTTGATATAATCTGGCCCTGGAACATAAATTAAATTATGATTAGTCCACTATGCTGATAAAGCAGGAGAGGACCAACAACAACCTTCCTGTAAATAATCTTAATGCCAAAATCCACATCAGTGCATTACTAATTAAAGAGATTTTTTAGATTCAATGTAGATTTTTTTTTTCCATACTATTTAGGAACATGCCTTACGGCAGTTTGTCACCTGTTCTTCCTGGGAAGTCATTTTCCGAGTTTAATTTAAGGGCCCCAGGGAATATACAAGCAGCTCTGTCTGCATTCCTGCCTCACCGGACCAAGCAGCAGCTAATATTGCCAAAGCAAGCAGCACCTGATTTGTCATTATTGTGCTTTTTTCCCCACCATATTCTTCCAGTGCGCCATCATTCTCTACACCACCCACCACCAAGATTTCTATACATTTCGGAGGAAGCTATAACATTAAAGGGGTATGTGAAGTGTTCGGGTTTAGCATTTGACAAAATCTTTTGTGGAATTACTGATACGGTGATCCTTCTATTAAAGTATTTTTTAGCTAAGCATGCAGTATTGCCTAAGCAGCCATTTAGTCTCTGGGCTTCTGGCCACACATCCTTATCACAAGCCTCTGGCCTCCTGTTATAATCCCACTACAATAAGACCGAAACCAAGCAAGACCTAACAGTCTGGGTGCATAGTGTCATGGCAGGGGAGAATGTGATCAGACAAACTGAGCTGTGAATGGCAATCGTTACTGCAAGGTCAAACACTTCTACAGGACATGTTAAGGACATAGGAGGTGTTTAATTTATTAGATTTGCACTGTTCAGTGATTAGTTTACTCTGTAAAAAAAACCTCTCTGGCACTTGCCACAAACAGCTTTGAATTACAGTACCATTACCTGACAGATAATATCCACACACACGGCCATCTTCTTCCCATCCCATACATGGAAGCACTGATAAATGGCAATATTAGTGCAGCATATATATATTATGTTGTCCACAGGGCTCCTATTATTTTGAGTCAGAAAACCTGGGCAACCTTGAGTCATTATTATTTCCTTTTGAGTGCATTAAAGGAGTTGTTCACCTTTGAGTTAACTATTAGTATGATGTAGAGAGTGATATTCTGAGACAATTTGCAATTGTTTTTCATCTTTTTATTCCGTGTGGTTTTTGGATTATTTTGCTTTTTATTCAGCACCTCTCCAGTTTGCAGTTTCAGCAATTTGATTGCTAGTGTCCAAATTACTCTAGCAACCATGGATTGATTTGAAAAAAAGAGAGGAATATGAATAGGAGTGGGCCTGAATAGAAAGATGCAAAATAAAAAGTAGTAATAACATTAAGGGGGTTATTTATCAAAGTCCGATTTTATCTCAACATTTTCTGCTGCAATCTCTAATTAAATCCGCTCAGGTTTTTTACGCTTATTACATTTTCCAAAACATTTGCTTTGCGCGGAAAAATCAGTTTTTCATGATTTTTACGGATTTTTCACCCGAAAACTTTGGGGTATTGCACGAAACCCAGCGCACGTCAAAAAAAGTCATAATTTTTCTAAGATTTTATAAAAAAAAATAATTCAGAGTTTAGTTAATAACCCCTAAATGTGTAGCATTTGTTTTTGCAGTTGTTTTTCAGATAAGGTCAGTGACTTCCATTTGAAAGCTGGAAAGAATCAGAAGAAAAAGGCAAATATTAAAAAAAAATAATGAAGACCAATTGAAGCTTAGAATTGTCCATTCTCCTGTTTTTTGCAGGTCAGTTCCGATTTTTATAGCTCAGCCCGAGTCCTGAATTTGTATTAAAAATTCCAGAGTTTCTCTTTGATTTCCTGCACTGATGCCAGAAAAAGATACAACGTTTCTGAAACTTTATTAAATAAGAGGCTTTTTGACAGAGAGCCCAGAATACTCAGCAACTGCACGTTATTGTGAGTAAAAAGAAAATCAGGTCTCATAGGGGAACCGTGATCCACAGCTTAAGGGGAATTTCATTAGCGAAACTGTCATAACACATAAAACATGTTCTGAAAACTCCCAGAAATGTGTTCAGACTTTCCATTACCTGCCAAATTTTGAAAATGGAAGTACCATTTAGGGGATGTGACCAAAAAATGGGAGTAGTTAAAATGTTTCTTTTTGTCTCTCTTTACATTTCAAATGTTGGGTGTTATGTAGTTCTATCAGCTAAATGCCAGACAATGGGAAAAAAAACCACTTGTAAAGGAAAAGACAGATGGAAACTACTGTGTCTCGTATTAGAGTAAGAATGCAATTAACTGCAACATGACACAAAAGCATCTGTTATATAGAAAAGCTGAATCTTGAAACAACAAAGCAATATGGTTTCCCACAGCATGGTAGAAAGGAATTGTGGTGAGTTAAAGTAGCAGGCTGCATGCCAAGTGTAAGACAATAAAAATACTGATGGAATCTGAGAAAAAATCCTTGAAAAACTACTTTTTGATTTTTCCTTTTTATGGAAAAAAAATCATAGTGTAAAGGGTATAACTGAGAACTGCTATTTGGAATTTAAAAACATTCACATTATCTTGCACAATGGCTGGCACCCTGGCATTATCACTAACTGTAAAAATAACTAGAATGCAAAAGAAAAAAAAAAAAGAGTACAAAGCAAAAAAAAAAAAAAAAAAAAAAAAAAAAGAGAGACAACTACTGTCATGGCACATGGCCCAACTGTGTGTGAATGTGATAGGGTCCTGATGTAGAGCTTTAAAGGGCTGCAGAAATGTGTTGGCTCTATATTAATACAGGTACCAAGATATACAAGGAAATTGGACTCGATAATCCTATGTAAAAAGGGGGGTGTATTGCAAGTTAACACTATTTTTTTTTATTCAGATATGTTTTAAATTAACACCTGTTTTTTCACAACAATTTTTTACAAATATTCAATTATAAGACAGGTTTATCATGGGTCGAATTTTGAAGTTGAAAATACTTCGAAATTCGACCATCGAATTGAATTACTTTGACTTCGAATATCGAAGTCGAAGTTTTTTTTCATCTAATTTGCCCATTTGTGGTCGCAGTATAATCGTTCGACTCAAACGATTCGAAGGATTTTAGCGATCAATCGAACGATTTTTCTTCGACTTCAAAAAACTTAGAAAACTGCTCTAGAAGGTCCCCATAGGCTAACATAACACTTTGGCAGGTTTAATTTGGCGAAGTATTGAAGTCGAAGTTTTTTTTAAAGAGACAGTACTTAGATTATTGAATGGTCGAATATTCAAACTATTTTAATTCGAAACAAATTCGAAGTTGTAGTATCCTATTCGATGGTCGAAGTATCCAAAAAATGACTTGGAATTTTTTTACTTCGAAAATTCCCTCTAATTCACTTCAACCCTTGATAAATCTGCCCCTATGTGTTATTGTAATCACCTCAGTAGAAAAAGTGCGACGAGCACACCATTCACCCGATGAATTAAAAGAAGTAAATGTTTATTTTCAACATATTAAAAGCATCCGTTCCCTAACGCGTTTCATATCCACCGATAAGTAGTCATGACTGATACGTACTATGACTAGGAAAAGTAGAAAAAGTTTGACAAGCACGGCAAGCATCCGTTCCCGGACACGTTTTGTATCCACCGATACATAGTCATAGTAGGTATCGGTCATGACTATGTATCGGTGGATACAAAACGCGTCAGGGAACGGATTCTTTTAATATGTTGAAAATAAAAATTTACTTCTTTTATTTCAACGGGTTAATGGAGTGCTTGTCAAACTTTTTCTACTGATTGTGACTCACCTACAGCTACGGACTTGGGGCAATGCACCCAGGCCACCCTTTTGATTTAGTGAGTTCCTTCTTACAAATTACCCTTGATACTGTTTCAGGCATTCGTGAACCCAGAAGCGGGACCCTGGGTTTATACACCCAGGTCACCACCTTTTTCGGGGGAGCGGTCTTAAAGGAAAACTATACCCCCCAAACAATGTAGGTCTCTATTAAAAGATACTGAGTAAAACAGCTCATGCGTAAAACCCTGCTTCATGTAAATGAACCATTATCATAATAATATACTTTTTTAGTAGTATGTGCCATTGGTTAATCATAAATAGAAAATTGCCATTTTAGAAAATAAGGGCCGCCCCCTGAGATCGTAAGATTCACTGTGCACACATACAAACCACATGTAAGGTCACATGAGCCAATTAACAGACAGAGTTCTGCCTTTTGCTTCCTCGCTTCTTCCTGTTACAGTTAGTGTTGTAGTATTTCTGGTCAGGTGATCTCTGAGGCAGCACAGATAGAGTCACGAAATGGTGGTTCAAGGCAAGAGATGTAAAAGGGCAATATTTATGTAAATATATATTCCAGTTTGGTAAGATTCTTTAATATGTCATTCAATTTGATATAAACTATCTGTTGCTTAAGTATTCATTTTGGGGGTATAGTTTTCCTTTAATGCGAATGTTGGAACTGTCCGCTAGAGATGCAATAGCCACCATATAGCAACGTTTTTGTACAAGATTTTTTTGGTGCTTTAATAAGCGGTGTTCACTTTTGTTAATTTTTTGTGAACGGAACCAGATTTAGCAAAAATTTTTTGTATATAAAATTGTAACCACATGCCCCATAGTAATAGCCTACTAGATTGTGCAGTGGTTCAGCCAATGTTGGGCCATACTACAACTTTAATCTGAGGGCTTTAATTTGATTTGGATATCCAATCTTAGTCACAAGGCAGTATTTCTAACTTGGCGGTTCAATCAGACTTATGATAGACAACACTGCAGTTTCTGAACCTGTGTCCATTGTTCTGAGTTGCTCTGTCACTGACATTGCCCAACCAACTGCTGATATCATAGGGCACATGCAGGGAATGCTATAGAATGAGCATTTGCCTTATCCAGCAATGCACTTTGAATGTATGAACAAAGGCCCTTTAAGGTTACATTCATTAAAAGCCCCAGTTACCCTATAGACTAGAGTTATGTTTTGTTTTGGGTGTTACCCAAAAACTTAGCATTTTCACAAATAAACCACAAGGGCTTGGCCCTGCTTGCATTCACCAAGTGTGCCAGTGCATTTTCTTACCTTCTAGATTGAGAGGGTGCCAAGCTCTCCATCTCTGAGTACTGGGCACCTAAGAATTGGAAGGCCAGGTGTGGGTTTATGCTTATTCCTGTATTGTTTTCAAGCTAGCCACCCAGGGGTAAGAGAACTTTTTTCTACCCACATGTCAAATTGAATTAATTCCTATCAAAAATGTCCCATGGATTTTGCTCCACCAACCTGCTCCCAATGTGGCTTTTGTGGCTCTTTTTAGAAACCTCAGACAGTCTTGTGTATTTAATGTAGACTAAAATATAAATAAAATGTCTAACATCAGTAATGCTAAAACTATTTCAGTTTGCAGACTGGGTAGTAGAGAAAAGATCAGAAAATACATTAAATCCCTATTTCATCCAAGAACTTGCTACTAAGTGCTGAGGACTTGCTTTATTTTGAAAGTTGTAAAGCTACTGGAACTTCTACCCACTTAATTATCCGCTAATGTAGAATAAAATATAAGCATCTAAAGGAAATTATTATAGCTCACATGAAAAATGAGATGCAGAGAAACAATTTGTGGCTCTAATCATTTAAATTAGAAAACACTTTTTGTAAGTCTGGGTTATCACTGCTCTGTAGGTGCCAGAATACTTGACTTAATACTGCAGTGTTTGCAAGTCTAACATAGCAGACATAAACACAAGCACAATATGTTTCCAGCATTATAGATCTGCCTATCTTATTTATTCAGCAACCTTTCTCAAAAAGCACAAGAAGCCGATTATTTCTGGAGCTAAAATATTAATGCTGAAAATCTCTCAATCTCGTGATCTAATCCTGAAATAATCAGAGAAGCTACAATATCAAGCAAGCATGTACAATAAATAAAATGCCTCTTTGCCCATCAGCAAGACATTTCTTGATTGTTCTCTTTGGCTCAATTAATATTTTAGGTACATTAACAGATGGAGCAGAAATCAATGTAACATCTGGAACATTTTCTATACTTGCATAAGGAGTGAACACAAAAATCAGTATGGTTATGCAAATTTATAGGCTAGAATACAAGATATGTAATGGTAGAAACTGCTTTAAATTATAATGGTCAATGGAGTTTTTTTTTTTAGAAAAGAAGTCTCTCTCAGATGAAGGGAAATTTTACCTCTGTGATAAGGACACAAAGTACTGAAACAGAATCAATATCACAGGTAAATAAAACAGGTTTATTAAATCGTAAAGTACACATAAGAGTAATATGGGTAAAAAATTAAATTGTATTTCTATATCAAACAATCAAAAGCAACCTATAAGCAGAATGTGTAAGTAATACCACAATTTTACTAGTGTATTGACAAGGGTCTTATGTGTCAGAAGCAATGGCCAACATTGACCCAATACACTAAGTTAGAAGGGCATCAATTTTAATCTCCAAGGAACTGCAATTACATTACATGCAATTCAATTGCTATGCAACCAGTTAAATTCATTTATATAATAAAACATGCATATTCTTGGATTTGATCTCACTTAATGTGATGGCCAGTTGTAAAATGGATTTGCGATTTTCTGTTGGAGGAATCCAGAAGCAGTGCATATATGATTGAAAATGAAGTAGGGGAATTTTTGTTTTGGGGATGCTACCACTAGATTACTTTTATGGGAGCACCTATAACTGTGTACTTACATATGGCAGTTGGTCTCTTTTTGTGGAGTCAACACCTCATTATGTTGTCTATGGGAATGAGGCACTAATAAGGAACTTAGCTTCTTCAATTTCACATGACCCAAAATAAGAAGTTATTCCCGGCACTTAATAGGGCAAGCCAGCAAGGTGCTGAATTGTATGAGAAGAAGGTAGTAGTAGTAGTAGTAGTAGTAGTATAACATGGAAGGTTCTAACCTCATGCTATTTCTTTTAGTCAGAATAGAATTACAGTATTGTGTTTACTTCTGTGAACCACATCTCAAGGAGAAGATACTTATAGGAACACTAAAATTATAAGTCTTGTGAACTTATCAAAATAGAGAGTTATAGAAAAATATGTATAGACCTCAGCGGAAAGAATATGGAATGATCAGCAAAGTTCAGGAAGGAAGCATATTTCAGAGAAAGCATTAAAATAAATAGAAAGAGCGAACAAGCCCTGAAGTTCTCAGGTGGGACACTCACAATTAATATCAGTAAGAACTGCTTTTCTGAAGGGATGTTTGGAAGCCTCTTTATGAAGACAAAATTATGGCTAAAATTGTAAACACACTTCGGACAAGCAAAAATCATTGGTATTTTTAAGAACAGCCATGAGACAAAAGCAATATTGGCATAAGAATATACAATTTACATTTCTGCATTTCTAGTGCAGAAAACTATGTACTAGACTAGGGCCTCTTCATCTCTAGGTGATAATGCATTTCAACGAAATAAGAAGCCAACTTTCTCAGCCTTAAAACTGATCTGTACACAAACCTCTACTCTAAGCATATGTTAAAAAGATTTGTGTTCTGTTTAATTCACCTTGGTGGTAATAGGTTGCTGCTACCTCTCCTCTTTTTCATGCAGAGCCTTTTGGCAGCCTTCTACAAAACATGTGTGGAATAGCCTGCACAAAAATGCAACAGGCAAAGTTGTTGTTGTTGGACATTGCGTGCTGTGGGCCCTTATGCAGCGGTCTTATTTAGGTTGGATTTTTTTACTTCAATAGTAGTAACTGGATGTTATGCCATTTGAGTCCATTGCGTGGTATGGAAAACATAATAAACAACAATTCCTTTACCCTACAACACCAACAAATTTACTGAGAAACAGCAAAACTAACAGTCATAAACAAGGCTTTCTTTATATTTTCTAATCACAAAATTAACATTCTGTTTACTTCTGAGTTCGCATAAAGCTTGTGAATATATGGAGCTCATAACTACAGGTATGACCTTCAGTACTTTTGATTGGGAACAAATAGAATGTATTCAAAATCAAACATCTGTATCAAAGACAGAAACCAGCATAATTATCTGATATGATAAGCACAACTACTGAACATGACATGATAAAGGTATAAAGCCCCACTAGAGTCACAGCAGGAGAAAGGCTAATTTCTTTTGTCATGTGTAAATTATGTTAAAAGCATTTTCTCATTTTATTGAATCTAAATGATTTCATTTTCTTCAGTCATCTATTTATGTACAAATTGGTTGATCTCTTCTCCCAACAGGACTTGAGATCTGAAATCACTGCATTACTTTTTCCCCTCACATAGCAAAAGTTAAAAGCAAGCGATGTGGTGGAATGCAGACCAAAGAATAAGAAGATAAAGAAGTGTTGAAAGCCAGAATGTAAACATTAAAACAGCCACCATGCAATAGGAGTAGAACTATAGCTGGTAATTGATAGCAGTGGACCTAAATTAAACCAATATTGCCTAAAAGTTAATATCTGTGCCATCTGTGTGTGATGTAATTCAGCAGCATAAATTCTCTAATGGAGAGAGACTGGGGATGCAGTCCATCTGCCACTGTAGCTTATGAATCCTCAGGCCTGCTGTGTAAAAATCATAGAATAGTGGGCAATTCATGTTATATGTTGAGATCAAAGAGAGAGAGGGTTATACATATATCAGCCTAAGACTATGGCAAGGTTATCTTTTCTTTTAAATATTTGCATATTTTATTTATAAATATATGTTTGTCCATTTGCATGTGCCTTGGGCATGTTATAAATGAATACAATGAAACTTTTGGAGGTACCAACTACATTCTCTTCTACAAGCATAAGAATTTGGCCTTAAGAGTTAAAAAGGTGGATCTTCAAAATAGTAAATTGATCTGGATAATAATGAAATAATGAAATCATTATAATTCAGATTATTTTTTACTAAAGATGTTTTTTGTAATGCAAATCAATGGCACATTAAAACATTAAATAAATCTGACAACCAACTCCTTAACAAAGACAGAAGGAAGAGAAAAAGATGCTGAGGATGAAGATGAGCTTTATACAGAAACAATACAGAATTTGCAATTAATTATATTTAGAAAGTTTCTTAATTCAGTATGATGAAGCTTGTATTAATTTCTCAGTCTCGATAGTTCCCCTTTAAAGATACAAATACAGTAGTTGGGCCTGATGATACTTTGAATCACCTTGATGGAAAAGAGTAATTCTTTATAGACAGCAAAATTAATAAGGTATAGTGCGTGAAAAATGCACAATGTGCAGAGTCCCAGAGTAAACTAGAAGGGTCAGAGTTTATACAGACAGAATCATCACATGGACAACAAAAGCTGATAAAACATAGTATGTGCTTATTTCCAAGGTTAATAAAAGACAATGCATTGGTGGCAGTGAAGACATAATCACGTTTCATTTTCCCAACAGTGCTAATTACTGTGTTACTTTTTTCAAGCAAGTTGTTAATAGGTAGTTAAAAGCACAGTTTTTAAATTATGGGGAAGGGGGGCGGGTTGTTACCTCTCTGCTGTTGCTGCCATGAAGCCTGGAACAAGGTGAGGCAGAGCACACTCTGGTTTCTTTCATAGAGAAGGCCTGGTTCACAGTGTAGAGAGTACGGCAACCCCCAATATATAATTGAAGTAGAAATACGCTGGCACTCGAGGCAAGTGAAATGCAGGGTTACCCCTTGCTATTTATTTTTGTGCGAACGTGCAACATTTCAAGGCGAACCCCTTAATCATGCCATGAATGCCATCCTCCTGGTTCTTCAGGGATGTCAAGACCTGCTCCCACTGGTAAGTATACAGTACCCCCTAGGGACCTGCTTATTTAAGGGCTCCTTGTTGTCACCTGACCAGTTTTCCACTTTTTAAACCAATTCCAATGTATCGATTTCAATCCTCTCAACTGTTAGTAATCAGGTGCACCTGCACTACACAAATTGCTGCTGTAACATGTAACTAAATCCCTGGACTGCCACCCTCCCACATGTGGCTATGTGCCTATTCGTCTCATAGCTTTCAGTTTCACTGATGTTAAATACTTGCTGCACACTTACGCTAACGTAAAAGGGGAATATGCCAATATTTCTCTATTTTACTCTACTCCTCTTTCAAACTTATACTTGACATTTTATGCTCTCCTACTGAGAATTCACTGTACAGGAATTTCATTCCATTGGCAATAACACCATAGCTATTTTACATACACTAAGTGGTGTATGACTCATTATTTATATTTTAGCCATCAACAAAAATGACAGATAGGTCATCTGCAAGGCGGCTAGGAAAAGAGAACAGGTCTGCAAATCACTGAAGTATTCTGCTTGCCACATATTATTATACTACATATGCGCAGAACTGTAATTAACTGCAAGCCCTAGCACCCACATTTGCATTCTACAGAAAACCTGTCCTTTGGAAAATAGACAAACAAACCACATTTTCAAATCAGATACCTAGGGGCAGATTTACTATGGGTCGAATATCGAGGGTTAATTAACCCTCGATATTCGACTAGGAACTAAAATCGTTCGACTTCGAATATCGAAGTCGAACGATTTAGCGCTAATCCTACGATCGAACGATTATTCGTTCGATCGAACGATTAAATCCTTCGAATCGAACGATTCGAAGGATTTTAATCCAACGATCGAAGGAATATCCTTCGATCAAAAAATCACAGGCAAGCCTATGGGGACCTTCCCCATAGGCTAACATTGAGTTCGGTAGCTTTTAGCTGCCGAACTAGGGGGTCGAAGTTTTTCTTAAAGAGACAGTACTTCGATTATCGAATGGTCGAATAGTCGAACGATTTTTAGTTCGAATCGTTCGATTCGTAGTCGAAGGTAGAAGTAGCCCATTCGATGGTCGAAGTAGCCCAAAAAACACTTCGAAATTCGAAGTTTTTTTAATTCGAATCCTTCACTCGAGCTTTGTAAATGTGCCCCTTAGTTATCCCCAGCTACTAAACCATACTTACAGACAATAAAGCTATAAATGCAGAGACACAACAATTGAAACAGACCCAGCAGTAAGGATAGCCCATGGCCGTCAGACATTATCATTACATGAATGTGAAATGGATCATTGTTACCATTGTTTGCAAAAGGACAAGAGCCCTAAGAAGGGCCCCGACAATTGAAAAATGTAAAGTTCATCAGCCAACAACATTTTCTGACAATGCCATTTTGTGGCCACACCCCATAATTACCATGTCCATTTTATAAAATTTGTCAAGTTATGAAAGTTTTAACAGATTTTTTAGAGTTTAAGGGCCATGTTTTAGGTGTTATAACATTTCTGCTAATGAAGCTGAAATTGCCCTTTAAGCTGTGAGTCACAGTTTCCCCAAGAGACTTGCTTATTAGTAATGTGCTGGTCGAGAAAAACTTGACCCAGGAACATCATGCTCCTGATCAGCGCCTGCCCGCACCTGACTTCCGGCTTCCTTTTATAGGAACATGCCTGCCCAGAAGTTGGAAGTCGGCAATGTGAGAAGAACTCAACCCAAACCCACCCACGACTAGCAAATGGGGCAACAAGGTCAGCTCAAACCTGCGGGTATCGGGCCAGCCCACATATAACTACTACTTATCTTTAATAGTTAATTATTTCTTTGCTTATCTTAAATTGTTACAAATGTATGAAAAAGCCTCTTAATTCTAATTAAGTTTCAGAAACATTGCATCTTTTTCTGGCATCAGTGCAGGAGATGAAAGAGAAACTCAATAAGAACCAGGGAGTGCGGGCTGAGCTGTAAAAATCAGGACTATCCTGCAGAAAACAGGACAGCTGAGAGGTATGAAATCATTTACCTTGAGCAATATACTAAATTAACAGATACAGGTACATCTGGAACAGAACTTCCAAATTATCTTCAAGTTGACCAAGAGGAAGGTAAAGAAAATCCCACGGTAAAGCCACCAGTTTCATTTCTCATGTTAAATTAAGAAAGTAAATTAAATGCTTGTGTGTATGAGCACTGTTTGGCTAATACTAGCTGAGCAGAGGCAAACAACACCAATTTTTTTAAATGTTGTTACAAAGTTCATAAAGACTTCAAACTTGTCACAGGGGGTCACCATCTTGGAAAGTGTCTGCGACACACACATGCTCAGTGGGCTCTGAGCAAGCTTAGGAATTGTTGCAAATTATCAGCAGAAATTGAGGGTTGTCTGTAATATGAGCTGATGCTACAAGGCTGTATGTTTAATACTGATGCTAATTGCATGGCTTTCTGAGCTGCAATGTAATAATTATTTGTATTAAATACTAATCAGCCTTCTATTCTGTCATATACATATTGTATATACAATCTACTGTATTGTGAGTGGGTCCCTAAGCTCAGTAAGTGACAGCAGCACAGAGCATGTGCAGTGAATCAGCAGAAAAGAAGATGGGGAGCTACTGGGCATATTCAGAGGCCCATCTGTACTGTACTGCTACAGTATACTGCTGTACTGCTATAGGGCTGTGGTTGCCTTGGGCTGGTATAGAAGCCCAACACATAATGTACAACATTTCTAGCCTACTGCTTTAGTTAGACTTAGTTCTCCTTTTAATAAACATACATGCATAGCTATCCAAAAACCCTTTACCTAGAAATATCAGAATCACGACAAGGTTATCTCTCACAAGCTCCATTTTAAACAAATAATTAAAAAAAAAATGTAAACTTATTTTTATAAAATTTTCAAACATGTACAACATTTCCTGAATGTCTTATGCGTCCAGTTTGATGATTCACAATAGCCATTGGCAGTACATGTATTAAATCAAAGAGAGTAAAGATAAGAAAAAAATTAAGTTTAAACAAAGTTAATAAAGTAATGTATGTTCATATAAACCAAATTTCGAGTTCTTCTGTCAATCTTCCCAGGCTAAATCTAATTTACCTTAAGTAAGATGCTAAATGCCTGTTGATGCAGTGACTCCTGGCGGGTGGGGACTTGTTGTTCTGGTCCCTTGAAGTATAGCTTGGATATGGTGGCATTTTTGTTTGGTAAGTGTCAGTGATGGGGCTTCTGTAGAAAGCCATTGATGAAGTATTGCTTTTCGAGATGCCACTGCCAACCTCCCCACCAAATGTTTTTCCCCTTTATTTAGATTTCAGTAGGATGTTACAGTACCGAATAAAGCCCAGTCTATGGTTGGTTTAATTGGAATTTCTGCTACCTGCATCCAGTAGAAAATGTGTATTTTCGGGTACGACCACTAATTTTAATTTTTAAAAATCATTTGCCTTTTCTCTGTAAAATTAAAACAATACCTTGTACTTGATAGTAACCAAGCTGCATGAATCCATATTGGTACCAAAACAATCCTATTGTGTTGATTTACTGTTGAAAAAATTATTAGATAGACTTAAGGTATAGAGATCCAAATTATAGAGAGACCCCTTATCAGGAAAACCACAAATCCCAAGCATTATGGATAATAGATCCTATATTTGTAATATGGTATCACTGTCTGTAAAATTAAAACGCCAGCTATAATTTATCTATCTAGTGTCACATGTTAATCTGCATTTGTGTAGAGCAGTGTGGAATATATAATGACATAATAAAATGTAATAATTGCTTTCCTTTAGCAATAAAAAAAAAAGTATTGCCTTTGCCTTTGTCAGAAGTCAAATATCTACTAGCAAAACTGAAACTGTGCTGAAACTGTGCTTTTGTGATCTCAAAGCTCAGAAGTGTATTCTGAGCAGGCCCAATAGAAGATAAAAATAAAAGATAAAAAAGAAATCTGCTAGTATCAAAACCGCTGACATGCTTTCAAATTTTGATCTTTTGTGCTCTTACAATATCCCATGTTCAGGAACAGGGAATTTGTCTCCTCTAGCAACCACAGATGAAATTATATTGTTATACTGAACCATGTGATTTGATTACATATTAGAAGAAGACAGACAGCAGCAATGTTCAAAAAGCAGTTAAAGGAAAATGTCCACCAGGGAAAGTTATTCAAAAATAACCAATTCTTAAACCTGCTTTATTTACCCAGCTATACACTCATTCTATATAACATAAAAATAAGATATCATAAACAGCATTTTTATTTTAGCTGGACTATAGCATGTAGATCAGGATTGATGTAAATAATGAATAACCTCTAGTCTACGAGATATATAAAGAGATTGCTCAACCTCAAATTCCTAGAAAATGTCATTCTAAAAATCTAGACATGTTCCGTGCTATAAATGCACATAACAAAACAGAGGTATATAAAGATTGTGAATTAACCCGTCTCAAGGCAAAGGCTTTTGCATTTGGTTGATAATGTTCACAACAATTCTCAATTTTTTTTTCTGAGCATTAACCCCTTGCAAGCCAAGATATGCCATGCAACTAACACCCTAATATTCTTTTGAAATGCATGCAAATGTAGAGGATTTCTTGCAGAATAGAAAAAAAGACCTGTGTTGTTCAAACCTGATGCTACTTCAAAACTCAAATTCTACATCAAATGATATATTCAGGTCACCAGTTATACATTGTAAAGCTTTGAATCTAAACCACTATAAATCCTATAGCCCATGTACGGCCTAGTAGGCAATGGGATGCCTGATGCTGTACCTTTCTGTGGAGCCTATCCTTCAGAGGAATAGAAAACACCCTCATTTATGTTAACAGCAGGTGGCAGAAAGGAATATTGACCCTACATGTGCCATTACCCTAAAATTAAATTGGCTATTAACAAACAATCAATGAAATTGTCTTAGTAACATGTATCCAAGCCTCCTTTAAAACAAATGAGACAGTACTGAATATATATATATATATTTGGAAACCTGTTATACAGAAAGTTCTGAATTAAGCAAAATTAACATCTGTAAAAATAATTTCCTTTTTCTCTGTAATAAGACAGTACAATGTTCTTGATCCCAACTAATATACAGGAATTGATCCTTAATGGTGCCAAAACAATCCTATTTGGTTTATTTAATGTTTAAATTATACTTAGTAGGCTTAAGATATGGATCCAAATGACGTAAAGCATTTGGGATAACAGTTCCTGTAACTAGACTGCGCTCATCAACTATATAAAACAACCTATGTGATTTGTGCTAAATACGTACCATTTTTCAGCCAAAGCCTTTTCAGGGTTATCTTTGTTTCTACAAAATATAACTTTGCTGTAAATGGGTTTCAGCAGATAAATTCTTTCCTCTTTTCTCATCATGCCAGCTTTCTCCTGGACAATTTAATGTGCCCCTACACTTATAAAGGAACCCCTTTTCTTAAGCCAGATCTGACATCTATGTTATCACAGGTTAACAACAATATCATGCAGCATTCCAAAAGCTAAACTATGATTATAAATCACATTCAAAACCAAAACGGCAACTAAGACACATTAAAAATATCGGGGATCTGCTCCCTCTTAATACCATAAGGTTGGTTTCATCAATGGGGCAATAGAGTCCATCCATTAAATACTGAGAATATGCAGGGGCCAATTAATGCAGAGGCTCCCTATGGGCCCAGTGTGAACAGGGGCCCATCTAACATTTCTTTTCAATTATTATTTCTATTTTCTTTAATATTTACTTTTATTTGCGCTGCTGTTGGGTCTGGTCAGGTACACTTGCTAGTAGAAAAAAGCAGGAAAGACGTGCAAGCATGCAGATCTAGTGATGTCACTGGCGCATGTCAAACCCGGCCCAGTGTAGAGAGCTTGGGTACACACCTGCATGGATCTGGCCGTATCCAGACCCAGCAGTAGCCTAGAATGGGGGACCTGTGGATATAGCCTAGGGGCCCCACATGGCATTAGTCTGCTACTGAGAACATGTATCCTTAAAATCAGTAGCAATATGAACAAAGGGAAATGCAAAAAAGCAACAAGAAAAACTCTAAGTAGAGCCCATTCTTGATCTCAAAGAAACTCTATAATTGGAAACCAAATGAACCATGTATAGTAGTTACTAATGCTTCTGCATGCACAGAACCGTTAGAAAATTACAGAAAGATATTGTTCAGTGCTATTTTGTCATAGTAGAATAATGAAAGCTTTTCTTAATGCTTCTCTCCTTTGCTTGGGTAATTATAGCTCTTCTAGAGACAGCATATATGGTGAAAGTATGATTATTCAGCCTACATATAAGTTCTTTTGATGTAATCATACCATCAATGGGATATAATTGACATCAATCCTCATAAATAGCTTTGTTGCTCACAAATCCAGCATGTGTTTCACGTCACACACACGCACAAAAAACACATAGCTCACAAAATGGCCAGCTGTCTGTTAATGCTTGAAGCATTCAGTCACCAAGTCATTACAATAAATGATAACTGGTGATAAACACATCATCTAAAAATTAACATTTTTCAAAATTTTCCAGTGTAAGATTTTACAGTAAAATAGATCCTGCTGGTTAACAGCATAAACATATCCTCAGCCAAATAAGATAATGACTGGCTGGTCACAACTTCCCAATAGCCTCTCTGAAAACAAATTACTTTACCTAAATGTGACACCAATATTCAAGTGGTTCCTGCCGCTATTATTTCCTCTGTGAAGAATTGTGGAAAAAGTGGTGCAAAAAAATTCAACAAGTATTATCTTCAAACTATCTTCTACTTAGAACCAATAAGGTATCTTCACTGCCCTGGCCCTGATGATACCTGCGCTGCATAGGTTGCAAACAGTAAGGGTTAGAAACAACAATGAGACATGATGATGCAGATAATTGCTAAAAAAATGAATATGTAAAAGTGCAAATACGTGTTTTGCTAATGTAGTGGATTTATGTAACCATTGCTTTTAATCGTGGTACCTCAAAGTCTGAAATCCCAAAACTAACATCTGCAGTTGTATCCTTTCTAAAAAGCTTTTCTTCCAGTAGAGATACCCAAGTATTCTAAAGAAAAGCAAGTCAAATCCTTTGCTTAAGCTGTTCTGCTTTCGAAAACACAACCCTAACTGTGAGGTTTTCACAGCACAGATCTTAAAATGGGCAGTCAATTCTGACAACTATGCAGTGTATATATTTTTTCCATATGATATGATATATGACTGCTTACCAGAAGCGATAAATAACTATAAGTTACACAAATTGAGAATCATGTAGGCGTGTATCATAATGTATCACAATATACAGAAATCTTAGTGGTAAATTGGTATAATGGAATAATGTAGGAACCTTGTCTTGGTCAGCTAATAAGGACCATGTGCTTTATCTGGGCTCCTATACTCCCGCCTAATAGCTCCATGTTAATAGAGAACTGTTTCCAAAGGTTTTGGGTATGTATACCTTGACACAAAAATGAACATAACTGCTGAAAATCAAAAAAAAAAAAAAAAAAAGTTCCTTTTCTTTCCTACCCAACATGAATTTAATTACACGAAGCATAAAAATAATATGGCAAAGGTAAAACACCATTTTTGTATTCTTATAATAGTCAAATCAGACTTGCAGCTATGCATGCAACATGAAATTGAAATCCTGGCATCTGCAGCCATCAGAGGATGAAAAGAAATGCAGTGTACAATGACAGGAGGGCCATGCCTCTAGGGTACAAGAGATCCTAAATCTGCTTAACCCCCATGGGACAGCAAATGGGAAAGTTGATTTTTTTTTTTTTAAACAGCCCCTATGGGACAGAAAAGTGAGGCTGTTTGGCTATAAATACAAATAAAACATATTAAGCAATGTATAAAAATGTAAAGCAAAATCAGAGAATATGCTTTCAGGCTGAGAACTTGATATTTCAGAAAATAGTGATCCACATCTAGTCCCACCTGCATAAGGTGCAGTACAAGAATTGAACGTTACATGCTGTTTTTTTGTGTTAAGCTTGAAGCACAAAGTAGTGGCAAAGTGTAAAAATATCATACACAGGAGAGACATTTGCATGAGCATGTGATGAGCTGTTATATGGAACGCACAAGACCTGTACTGAATCAAGGAGGAGACTACTTATATATCAGAGAAAAAAGAAAGCAAGAGGTATATAAGCTTCTCTGTCCCTCCTAGCTATAAATGTCCAGTGGAACAAAGCCGCGGAACAAGTAACCTGTAGTAAAGATGACTTAATAGAATCATCTGTAATCGACACAGATTGCTTCTATAAAGGTCATGCCTGCATATTGAATATGAGTGCAACTTTAATACCAGTGGGGTTTATTTTGAGTGACGCTTTCACTGATTTACAGTCTTCTAAATATGGCCCAGCCGACTCTCAATTTCATTTCTTTTACACACAGGTTCATTCTCTGAGTTTTTGGCTTCAGGCATTGTTGTACTTGACACCATTAAGAGAACAGTATGAAAGTCATCCTCTGTATAAATCACAGATTCCTTAAAGTGGTTCTTTACTCCTTACCTTTTAAAGCGTTTCCAATATTCCAAATTTGTATCGTGGAAAACTAACTTATTGAACTAACTGAATTATTGGCGGGGCATGTTAGAAGCACCAATTTCATACTGGTACCATATAAACACATAGTTCATCATTTAAAAGGTATTCTGATTCAAACTATTGCTGTGTCACCCTGCTGCCAGCTTGTCAGTTCAAAAGATAACTGGTAAGCTGTACATCTCCTTATTAATGTCTAGCTCATAGTCATGCTGTGCTATTATGTAAGGAGCTAATAAACGTTAGGGAGCCTGTAAAAACAGAACAGCAAAATATACTGTAGGGATCATAGTATATATAAGAAAATCATGCTGAGCGGTCAGTACTAAATTTCAGATGGTCAGGACCCAGAACAGCTCTATTCTCCAGCTGCCACCAGCTGTTATCCCCACCCCTGGCCATCAGCTGGGGTTTGTTTATTAGTGCATAGAGTAACACATCTTTCCAGCCATCAGCTCCTCAGTCTTGATGAAGCAGTAGCAGAAGCACACACAGAAGGAAGCAAGCCATCTCAATAACATGTCTTATCACCACTCCTCTGTTTCCTTGTTGCATCCCATTTCATGAAATTATTATATTGCTCATCTCCAGACCCAGCCTAATGTGCACGCCTTTCACAGCACACAGATGTGACCACAACCAGGCGTCTTGTACACAAGGTTTCTTTAGCAGCTTCTACTTTCATTGCAGACCCCTCTGAAATCTCTTTCCACAACAGGGTGTCAAAGCAAAGGGTCTCTCACCCCCTACCAAGTTGTAGCTCAGCCTACCTGTTCTGCAGTGTCTTGCTCTGTTCACCCTTTCTCTGCGGAAGCTCAGGATTCTCAGGCAGCAAACAGCTCTTTTGTGTGCCTGCTTCCCAGCCACACGCTGAGACTACTAATTAACCCGGGAAGCAGCATGGACCAGCCCCGATCATCGCCTGGGAACATGCATAGGCTAAATGTGATGGAGAAAGGGAGAAGAATGCACCAGAGAGAGAAGGGAGGGGAGAGAGGCTGTAACCATAGAGATGGCTGCCCCATCCTCCTCCTGAAGGCTTCTGTGCCTTGTAGTAAAAAAAAAAAAAAAAAAAAAACAAACAATACCTAATGTGAGCAATACACTAGAGGGGGATTGTTTGTAAATGTGTATTTATCCCCATCTACTGCAGCTCACCTTAACTAAATGTTTCTGCATAAATGAAATATTATTGCATCGCCTGAAAGGTAATAATGTATTGTATAGGAAAGTATCACGTGTCCTTTCATTAAAATGTAACGTTGCATATTTACAGGGTAATAAGTGCAGAGCAGCTGCTCGTGTGCCGTAGGAAATTAGCACTTGACGATGGTGTGATATTGCAAAGCTTCTCATGTGTTACTGGGCACAAACTGAGCAACAAAAAAAAAAAAAAGTTGGAGCTCAATTTACACTGGTTTTTGTACAGTTTTAGATGAATACACAACTTCATCGTTTTATATTTTTGCCATAGTATTTTGCCTAACAATCTGTCTTATAAAAATTAATTAGGAAATAACAGTGCGGAAAGTTTGGTTTAAATTAACCCCTTGCCTGCCACGGCTCTCTGATCTGGCAGTGTCACTGGGTGTTAGACAGCAGGAGGTGCACCATAGATCAGAAGTCAACTCAGGAATGTATAATCTACTACAGCTGCAGTCAGGTCCCTTACTTGCCAGCCAGTCTATGGTGAGGACACACAGAGCTACAAGTAGCAGCTACTTGTCACGGCTACAAAAATAGACAATGCTGATTATTTACCGATAATTGTCTCTGTGTGTGTTTTAGCAGAGGCAATTCTCAGTATTGTCCATGGCAGTGTATTTTCTGGCATTTTGTAGCCATGATAAGTATTTGCTACTAGTAGCTTCATGTGTACACATTGAGCCAAAATTTAAAAAATGCCGGTCGAGGGCCGGACAGGTTCAGTGTTTATTGAAAACAAATCGAAATGACCTTATTGTATATAAAGAACCTGGAGCTAACACAGCACAGAAGTTATTTCCTATAAAACAACATAAATCTTTATGCAGTGTTAACACAGAGAAACTTAAAGTGAAAACATTTCCCGGAGCAATCTTCCCACCGAGGGCGTAATAAAGTACTATCTCCAGACACTTGGGGGAGTTATTTATCAAAGTCCAAATTTATCTAAATATTTTCTGCTACACACTCCGACCAAATCCGATTGGATTTTTTACTCTTATTTATTATTATTCCCGAAATTTTCGTACCGGGAAGAAAAATCTGATTTTCAGGAATTTTTCCATCTAATATTCGCAATCTTTTTCGAATTTTCGCTGTAGGCATCAGTGACCCCATTTGAAATCTGGAAACAGGCAGGAGACTATAAAACTAAAAATAAAAGACAAGCAATTGAAATGTAGCATTATTAAAAGCTAAGTTATGGGGCAACAACCCCTTTAATTTATGCAGTAAGTCTCCATACAACAGTATTGGGTACCATCAGTGTAAATATAATACCTCAGCAGGAGTGAGGATTCAAGTTTATCCACTTCACTGTTGTGGGAAATAAAGGAATCTATTCATGCAGATGGACAGAATATGTACGGAATATGAACAAAACAATGCAGAAGTTCAGTGGAGGGCATGTCCTTAGCTGAATCTCAGAGCTGATTCCCTCATTTGGATTATGAATAAACTGTCTAAATTGATGGATTAGAAACCAGATCATTTTTGCTGTCTGTGGTTTTAAAGATTAGAGAATAAACATATTTCTGTGACAAACCAGTACTTATAGCAGAAATCTGATGTCTGATGAAACTTGTCACAGGGGGTCACCATTTTGGAAAATGTCTGTGACACACATACTCAGTGGGCTCTGAGCAGCTGTTGAAAAGCTAAGCTTAGGGGTCGTTGTAAATTATCAAGCAGAAAATTAGGTTTGTCTGTAATATAAGCTGATGCTACAAAGTTAATATTTAATTCTGATACTGAAAGAAGATGGGGAGTTACTGGGGCATTTTTGGAGACACAGATCTTTAGTGCTAAAGGGCTGTGGTTGCCTTGGGCTGGTACAGAAACCCAACACATAATGTACAACATTTCTAAGCTACTTCTTTAGTTAGTCTTTAGTTCTCTTTAAAGTAAAGAAATAAAAAACATGCCCTTGGGTGCATGATTTTAAAAAAAATGCACCTCCCATAGAAAAATATTTATAATTTTACAGGCTGGAGTCAGACTAACAGGTCAGGGTGACATTTCATCAGCAGATCTAACAATTGCTTTGTAGCATCTTATAGGCAAACAAAAACAGTTTTAGGCACCATGGCTACACACACAACTAAGAAGATAGAGACAAAAATTGATGGGCTCTAAACATAATTTGTGTGCATACACCATACACCACGTGAAAGACCAAATGCATCAGAAACCACAAATACCCAACTGTGACCAATAAAGTTGCATTGATATATGTACACAGGGCATTAAGAAACACAGTATAACGTCAAAATGAATGGTAGCTACTCACTATAGAAACAAAAGAAAAATAACATGTCTAAATGACATGACTAAGATTAGAGTGAAAGTGCAAGAGGAAAAGCATGCCCCATAGTTCTTATTTACACAACACATACACTTAAAGCTTTGCTGCAGCACTTACTTGAATAAAGCAGCCCTGTACCTGTTGCACAATGTTAATACAGGCAGCCCAAACACCTGTGACAAGGCCAGCAAAAAGTGTGGACAGGGTACAAAAGTGAAGAAAAAAACCTAGCTGGGATCTATTATGCAGAATGCTTGGGGTTTTCCAAATAAGAGGTTTCTCATAATTTGTATCAAAATACCTTAAATACCTTAAGTTCAATAAACAACAAAACAGTGTTTTTATACATGTTTTTATGCATTCACAAACGCATGCCGAGAGTGTAAAAACACATATTATGTTTATATGCCTTTTTGTAAATGCAACTACAGTATGTGCATTAGCGTTGAGTTCCAAACGCAAGCCGACACAATTCTATTGTCTTCTGAACACACATTATGTTCAAGAATATGTTATGTCATAAATAAAACCCACTGGTCATAAAACACAACGCTAAATGCTCATGAGAACAAACAGGCAGAATATAATGGAATTAATTAGCTGGTATGTTTAGGTGTGGTCAAACTGCACGTAAAACACACAAAAGTATGGCCATGTGTTAGGAACCCTGAATAGGGTTGTTTGCCACCAATATGGATTCATGCCACTTAGTTACCCTTGAGTACAAGATACAGTTTAAATAATACTAAAATAAGTAAAAAACCAAAGAATATAGATCTGTTTGCCTGAAATGGATTCTACGGGTGATAGAGTTCATTTAATCAAGAGCTTTCTGGAGATCCTATACCTGAACATTAAAAACAAAATCCATTGCTTATCCTCAGTGTCAGACTGGGACACAAGGGGCCCCCCAAAAAAACCTTAGAACAGGGGCCCACCCTCAGTACTATTTTCTTCATCTCCTCATAACCTCTATTCTCCTATTTTATTCTCTTTTCTTTACATACAATAATCTATTTTCCATCTATTTAACCTCTTTGTTCTCATGGAAATATGGAATGGCCATGAAATGGGCTAAATGTTTAGAAGCACAAGGTCCCACTGACACCTGGGCCAACCGGGAGTTTTCCTGGTATCCCAATGGGCCACTGCTTTTCCTAGAATCATCATGCTAGAAGTGTACCCTTGTTTGATTTAAATTAAAAAAAAAAAACTAATAGGATTACTGAGCTACCAATATGGATTCATGCAGTTTAGTTACCATCCAGTACAAGGTACTGTTTAATTATTACAGAGAAAAGAAAGGAAATTATTTTTAAAAATTTTAATATTTTCTCTCATCTGTTGGAGACGGCCTTACAGTGATTCAGAGGTTCCTGGTTATTGGGTTTCCAGTTAAGTGATCCCACACCCATATAACACTATCAGGATCATACATAACTATAAGGAACACAACCAAGGACTGCATGATAACATGGAATGAAGCATGTATACAATAACATCATAAATGTTTTTTTCTCAGGAAGTGACCATTCTTGAAAAATCATTTGCCTGCGTGATGCAATAAATAACGTACCGGTAATACATATTGCTAATAATATAATACAATCTGCACAGCCTATATAATAAACCTGAGATTTTCGCATTACACCATACCATCATTAACAGATCACAACAAATCCACTTTTAGGACACATAAATAAACTGTACCATGAGTCTGACACAATATATAATGGTAATTGATGGTGCAAAAAGTTGTATAACAGGAATGTGCAAAAAACTGCAATTCAATTGAACTGTCAGGTACAATTATTAGTGCATGGATTGACAATATAAAATAATTTATAACCAATATGCAATAATTGGTAATAATTACTTATGAATTAATACAGTTTATCGATAACCCCTGCAAAATATTCAATAATGTTATCAAACAGGGTTGGACTGGGCTGGCGGGACACTGGGAAAAAACCCGGTGGGTCTCGGCTCTGATGCTCCCTGCCCAAACCGGTCACTGCTGCCCACGGTTTCCTTCTTCTGCCCCATTCACTGGTGGCAAATGAAAAAGGTACAGATGTGCATGGGAAGGGGTGGACAAGTTTGAATTTACTGCAGGGTCAGGGACTCAGAGTGAGCTTTGTGCCAGGGGCTCAAAGCCAGAAACTTTGCTCCATGTCCAGTTGTATCTGCATTCAGTGTTTTGGTCTCCGTGTGGGTACAGTTCTCATAGAAAAAGCTGGGGTCACTTAACTCCTGCATTCCTGTGAATGGGAATGCACAATAAACCCACCACACAGGAACACACTTATAAAAGCATGTGTGCAAGCATTTATATGGAACTAAATGGACAACAAAAAATTTGCTGGTCTCTAGATTTAATGCCGGTTTTTAATGCTTGTACATAATATGCCAGCTATTAGCTGAATTGCGCTTTCATAAATGGAAATTGCTTACAAAAAGAATTTTCAGCATTAAAGGCTGATGACTTATAGACCATTTCAACAAACTTTAGTAAACAGGCACCATAGTCTGAAGGCAGAACTATGTCATTCCTTGTATGGCCCTGGTAGCTGATATTTATCCACTCTCAATACCCAGAGTATCTCAGAAAGGTTCATCAGTTCATCCCTTTAAGATCGGACACTACTGCATGCTGCAGACTGGCCTACCCTCTATACAGCCATTCATCTGTAGTGATTATTTTGCTCTTAATGGCACGCATTCTTCTGATACAGGGAGACTTTTGAGAAATGCATTGTGCAGGATAGTGCAGAAGGATATGCATAACATGTTATGTATGTGTCATAAGCCTCCTTCCATAAAGGGAACAAATAAGCCTATATGCACCAATGTTCAGGCCAGTGCTTTTTAGAGGTTGTGTCCTGTGTTTCAAGTTATTCTCAATAATAGCTTTTATATAAAAGTGATTAGTGTTTTATTTTAAGAGAATGACATTTTTTTAAAGGTTTCCAACAAGTCCTCCAGCTGTGACTGCATTACAGTTACTGGTTCTTTTACTACATGATGGTGCTTGAAGTTATCATTTAACAACAACTGTTAGGCAACTTCACATATATACTGTATACCAGGGCCGGGCCAAGGTATTTTGGCACCCTAGGTAAGGGCTTCAATCAGTGACCCCCCACCCACCTGGTCCTGCATTACTATTTCCCACCTTACCATTCATATTGCCCCCTTTACCTGTGCCAGGACTTACCATATTGCCCCATGTACCTGTTCCAACGGCAGTCATTCCCTCAGATTGCTCCCAAGCCCCCAATCTGTACCTGTGCCAGCATAAGCCAAAACATCCATCATATTGTTACTCCCAATCTGTACCTATGCCAGCAGCAGCCAAAAATACATCATATTGCCCAAAACATCTGTGTACCTGTACCAGCAGCCATCATATTGCCCCATATATCTGAGCCAGCAGGAGCCAATACCTCATATTGCCCCCAATCTGTACCTGTGCCAGCAGCAGCCAAAAAAGCTACAATATTGCCCCCAAATACATACCTGTGCCAGCAGCAGCCAAAAATCCATCATATTGCCCCTAATAATCTATTTACCTGTGCAAGCAGCAGCCAATACATTGCCCACAAATATGTACATGTGCCAGCAGCTGCCAAGAGGGAGGTGGGGAGTGCTTCTGCCCTCAGTACGACTCACGGGCAAGCGAGGTTGGAACACGCAGTTTATAAAACTATTAAAGGTCAACCAAACCAACCCCCCCCATGATTGCGCCCTAGGCAGCCCTGCTGTATACTGATAGAAATGCACTGTGACTAGGGTTGCCACCTTTTCCAGGAAAAAATACCGGCCTTCCTATACATTTATCTTTTTTCCCTATTAATAACATTGGGATTAACCATAATTTTTTCCGGCCAGGCCGGTAAAATACTGGCCAGGTGGCAACCCTAACTGTGACACACACAGTGTGTCGGATGGAGTCGCATCGTTAATCCGACGCAACACGACTGTCGGATGCACACACACACTGAGTGAGATACATAGAGATAATTCTAATCACCTGCAAAATATATGCACCAAATACATGTCAAATGCAAGGCAACAAACCTTATTTTAAGGGGAGCAGATATTTATTAATTGTGAATTCAGAAAAAAAACCTAAAATGACAAGAAAATAATGTAAAAAGGAAAACAATAGCTTACCAGCAGCTCCCAAGGCAGGCAGCACAATATAGGTCGCAAGGAGGAGAATTGCAGTAAATAGTGATTACCTTCAGCTGTGTTCCTACACACACTTACCTGCTTTCACATCTGTGGCTCATGCCATGCAAGTAGCTTGTACAGTGGAGGATAATGTCCATTTGGTTTGCCACATACAGAGCAAGAACCCCTACATATACCTACCTGCTACAAGTAGCCACAGCTAAGCTAAGGATCCCTTTAAAATAAATAAACATAACACAAATTCTGTTTATTAGTACCAATAATGACTTCATGTGTTTGCAATACAACTTGCACACAGGCATTCCTATATGGTGTTTTTTTTATTTGCATTCCACTACATGAAAATGAAAGCAGGTGTGCAGGTTAAGATTGCTTATGAACAAACCTACTAACTAGCAGCAAGGGCTCATACACACAGGATTTGTAACTGCAATTCCATGGTATAAATTTGCAACACAGAGTTAGGGCTCTTACTGACAAGAGGTTGAAGCTGCACTCCCCTGCGTTCCGTTTTTCTGCACTCAGCCACGGGAGAGCAGGAATAGACGCATTTAGCTTTTTTCAATGGGGCTGTACTCACACAGGTGCGTGTAGGCGCCGAACGCTGGTTGAGACGCAACATAAGTCCTGCGTTCGGCACCTACACGTGCCTATGTGAGTACAGCCCCATTGAAAAAAGCTAAATGCGTCTATCCCTGTGCTCCCCTGTGACTGAACGCAGAAAAACGGAACGCAGGGGAGCGCAGCTTCAACTGCTCGTCTGTAAGAGCCCTAAGGCATTTATGAATTTGATGGTCTTTGAATAACAAGTTAACAACAAAAATGTCTTTACCAGACAAGCATTATGACCTGCTGGGGGGAATACATAAAAGTGGCATGAAAATTTTGGAGATAAAATGGAATAAAATTTCCATTTACACTTGAAAATAATTAAATGCCAAACTCCTAAACTCTTTATTTTTTTTTACTCTATTTCACTACACTTTTTTTTTCATTGTCGCATCGTTAATCCGACACAACACGACTGTTGGATGCAGACGCTGCTCGCTGCATCTGCATCCGACAGTCGTGTCAGATCAACACTGAGACTTCATCCGACATTTCCATTACTTAATTTATTTCTGTTGCAGCCGACGTGACCGCTGCGTTTTTGCACAGGGCGTCGGATCGCGGCAGGATACCGTCCGTGAAGTCCTACCCTTAGGACTAATCTCCATATGAGCTTTGCATCTGATTTTGTGGTCAGATTTTATCTGATCCTCCAGCAACACCACTCAATACCATGCAACACCACAAGATTTTGTAGGATGCTACAAAATCTGATCCCCCTAGGCTAGAATGTAAAGTCGGATCAGATAAAGTCAGATGGAGTTTTTTCTTTATGCGTTTGCATCCGACAGTGAATATATTTCAAAGAGAAAAAAAGTATTTCCGTCACCATACATTTTTATCTAGTCAGATGATGAAGATGCAGTATGCAGAATCTCTTGTCATAATTATCAGGCAGCTGATCCTCACAAGCTCTGCACTGCAAATGTTTAGATTTCCTGTGCTTCTTTGCAGGTGGTTCACTATTTGCAACAGTGGACATCTGCAACACAAGAACAACATCATTAGTTTCTGTGAAACATATTAACAACAAGGGGGGGGGTTCACCACAAGGTACCTTATAGCCTACTCAGGAGACTGCAATCCAGGCAGGAATCAAAGCAGCTCTCAGCGTGCACTCTCCTCCGCATCTAGAAGACGACGCGGGTAAATTACATCATGATTTGTACTCACGGGACACACTTCTCGCGTGTGACAATTTCTGGCGACTATTTCCGGTGTGCGACAATTTCCACGCCGCGCTCAAATATTGTACACCTGCCCATCAGAACGCTCCTGACTCCTTGAGACTCCAGCGTTCTCAGACCACTAGTAACTCCTCTCCAGAGAGCACATCACCTTAGATGTCACTGTGAGGTGACCATTTGCCTCCCAAAAAAACATACTCCTGGAAGGAGTTAACTGCTGAACCATAAATACATCTCCATCAGCCATCTTTGGGACTAGCAACCCTAAGGCTGCATAATGAGAAGATAGACCATCACCTAAGGCCAGTAGTCTACCCTCTGCAATTTACCACTTGGGTGTCATGCCTGCGGTCATCAAGCCCCCTTGGGACCTGGACAGCTACATACTGAAAAGAGAAAAGAAAAAAAAACATCAGTTACTGAAGACCACTTACCTACCGCAGGTAGGACAAGAAAACACTGGTGAGGAGGGGGAGTTAACTCGTAATTATGAGCGGGGTTAGTTAAATTGTGATTGGCCACCTAACAAGGAGGGAGATAAATCTCACGGTTGCTGCCGTATGGGACGTAAGGGAACGGTGCAGATTTCTGCTAACAAGAGCATTGGCCCAGGGTATCAAGTCAGTTGTTACAATCACTTGGGGGTGCCTAACTTTTGACAGCCTCCCAGTGATCTTACTTTCCCTTCTCCTTTAACTCCCACCCCTTTTTAATGTGAATTTCTCTTTTTTTTTTTTTTACAGCAGTTAATTTTCAATTATGATTTTCGAAAAAAATTGCATTGCTCAGTTGCAAAGTCAATACTTTGATGAGCAATATGAACGTTTACAGCTTATCAAGAAAATGTGTCTGCAGATTATGTCCCAGCAAGAAGGGTACCCTATATAATATTCCTTTTAACTGGAAGTCATGATATCTCATTGTCTGCACAAACTTGCATCTACTATTCATGACATGGCAGTTCCATCAGGAAAGGATCCAGATACCTTAGCTTAGAACTTTAGCTTAGAACTTTTTGTTTCATATAGATAGTCGTAAAGTCAAAAAGTCCTTTAATGTGTGATTTATTTGCTGTTTGATTGGGTGCCAGGAGAGCCATTTAAGAAAATTTAGAAGAGGACAGGGCAAACTGATTCATGAAACCACATTAAGAACAGATTGTAGTAATGTAAAGTTTTATGGATTGGAGAGACAGAAAAATGTACATATAAAAGAATACATGAATAAGGAACACAAGAGACGTGTAAAGTAACCTACGCAGTAAGCCTCATATGCTAAAACTGCAAACATATGTGCCAGTGTAGTAACCCACAGCAATTAGCTTTGATCAGTCTACTGCAAGAATAACCAAGAAAGTAAACGTGTCCTATTGGTTACTGCTGAGTGTTCACTTAATTCAGTTTCTCGTGATCTAGTGACTCGATGCAACTCTCCTGGCTACATACCACATGCTGGCCTCTGGCACTCATCAGATTTCCATGCCAGTTCTGTTCATCCATCCATGCTGGACTGCGTGGGGGTCAACCTTCATAGCTCTGACAGGCTATCAATACATCATGCCATCCCTTCAGAAAAAAGTGGAATGCACAGTGCCAGAATGCAGATTGTAAAAGGTGCTTCTGGCTTATGTGAACAGGGTGGCCAAAAACATTCTTTAAAAACATAATATTTTGGCAATGCTATCCTTACAGCACACATTATGGGGCCCATTCACTAAGTTCGAGTGAAGGAATAGAGGAAAAATAGTTTTTTTGGCTATTTCGACCATTGAATTGGCTACTTCGACCTTCGACTACGACCTTCGACTTCGAATCAAACGATTCAAACTAAAAATCGTTCGACTATTCGACCATTCGATAATCTAAGTATTGTCTCTTTAAAAATTTCTTCGACCCCATAGTTCGCCACCTAAAACCTACCAAGGCCAATGTTAGCCTATGGGGAAGGTCCCCATAGGCTTTACAAGTTTTTTCTGATCGAAGGATAATCCTTCGATCTATGGATTAAAATCCTTTGAATCGTTCGATTTGAAGGATTCAATCGTTCGATCGAACGATTATTCCTTCAATTGTTCGATCGATCGAAGGAATTTCGCAAAATCCTTCGACTTCGATTTTAATTCGCCAGTCGACCCTTGATACATCTGCCCCTATGTGAAAATTGTCTGAAAAAGTGTTTTTATTCTACAGTTTGGTGCTTACACCACCACCCCTCAACCACGCTGCTTAGATTGCATTAATGTGCTTTATATCTTACACTTCAAAAGGCATTTTTGCAACAAAAAAAAATAAATTGAAATGTCATATCATCATAACAACATTGCAATGTATGTCTGGAACGTTCGTGGCACTGTATCAGAACTGCAACACCACTGAAGTTCCCACTAAACTGAGCCCTTGGTTTCCAGTAAATTTTACAAATGGAATTCTAAAGATACAGGTATGGGATCCATTTTCCAGAATGCTCAAGACCTGGGGCTTTCTGGATAACGGATCTTTCTGTAATTTGGATCTTCATACCTTAAGTCTACTAGAAAATCATGTAAACATTAAATAAACCCAATAGGCTGGTTTCGCTTCCAGTAAGGATTAATTATATCTTAGTTGGGATCAAGTACAAGGTACTGTTTTATTATTATAGAAAAAAAGGAAATAATTTGTAATAATTTTTCAGTCATTTGGATAAAATGGAGTCTACGGGAGATGGTCTTTCCGTAATTCAAGGCTTTCTGGATAATGGGTTTCCAGATAACGGATCCCATTCCTGTACTTCATGGTTGCATATTTTGCTCCTCTTTACAGTCCACATTACTGCTAGTCATATAAGGCTGCTTCTTCTGCCACACACACACATGAGGGCACAGTGATACTTGGGTCATATGAAGACAACCCATAAAATGAATGCCGTGTCTTTATAAATTACAAATCATGTTTCCTGTGATTTATTACAGTCCCTTTTCAGACGATGAACCATTCTTCTCATCAGAGAGTGTGTGTGACTGAAGAAATGTTATCAATATTACATTTAATAATTGAATACATTATGTAATAATAAACTGCAGACAATAACCATAGTGGTTGCAGATGTGCTATAACACTACATAAGCAGCAGATCATAGGCAGGCTTTCAAGGAATTTTATTCTTTTATTCTGTCCTGTAGACATTTTTTTTTGTACAAAATGATTTGAATAGCCTGTTGCTTGACACATTAATACATATGGACAGTCTACTATATGCAATAATAAAACAGCTATAGTCTGTGGCAGCATTTTATATGTGTAAAAGAACAAAGGGTGGAGAAGACAGACATATGAACAGCAGGTGCCTAACTGATCACAGTAGGTGCTTAACACTTGAATGGGAGAGCCATTAAAAATGCAATATAAGCACCCCACCCAAGGTAAAATATGAATTAAATACAGGTAGGAGATTTATTATGCAAAATAATTCATACCTGCATGCACAGTCTTGCTGTTACATGGGGCATGCATTAAGGCTTCTAAACATAAGAAACCAGAATTGCTTGCCAAATCATGACTTTTTGATCAATTTGTTAAATCAGAAAAAATATATTAAATGGGATGCTAAGTGAAATTGCCTTACATATGATGCATTAAACATGATTTCAATCTGTTTTAGTTATTCCTCATATTTACAGCAGACTTCATTCCTCTACCATTTTGAAAGTCTCTATGCCTTGTGGCAGATTAAGTTACTTAATTGACAGAGGATGGAGTTTTTCATATTTTTCTCTGCCCCACTGCCAACCTCAATATTCACAATTGAAGATGCTAGAGCAGGGGTAGGCAACCTGCAGCCCCGGAGCCTCATGCGGCTCTTCATCCTGCTTGCTGCGGCTGTCTATACGTTGTCTATACACGTTGTCTATACAGCCCTCACACCTGCTGGCGGCTCAAGAAGCCTCCAGCAGGTGTGAGGGTTGTATAGACATCCCAGGCAAGACCGAGGTCGAACACTCAAGACAAGAGAGAAGCCTCCAGAGTCCAACTGCAGCAGGTGCGAGGGCTATAGACGTGGATGTGACGCATATTTTAACGACGTGTATAGCCCTCACCTTTAAACAGATGAGAACACTATCATTTAATAGGGCTATTCAGTGTTTAATTTATTTCAAGGTAGGCCTACACATTGCACTTTTGTTACTGTAACAGTTAAAATTAAAAAAAGGTTAAAACTTTTAAAAGTTTATAAGCGGTGTTATGGCTCCAGACTATTTTTCTTTAGTGGAAGAGGAGGCAAAACTGCTCTTTTGTTAAGTAAAGGTTGCTGACCCATGTGCTAGATAATACCTGTAGCCAAAATCTACTCTGTGTAAGATTACCATGTATACACCCCCTTTGCGTTACATAGCAATGTACTACAATCATGGCACCTATCAACAACTTGAGGGAACTGTGACCCAACCTACTAGAAAACAATGCAGACATTCCTAATATGCCCACATCACTCAGTAGTGGATCCACCTTATAGAAAAATGTCACACAACTCCCAGTAAGCCCCATAATATGAAGACATTGCATGTAGAACCACCCTGCACAGTACCTGCCTAGTACAATGCCTTATTATGCCCACATTATTCATGTCAAACTATGGCTGCTACTGATAACATTATCTGTTGCAGGTTCAAGATATTTGGTGACAAGCTCCTACACTGTCTTTTGTTTTTAAGATGTAGGGTTGCCACTTGGCAAGTAAAATTGTTTTTTTTATGCCTATTACTATCAACAGAGTTAACATCAATTGGAAGGGCTGAACTGTTTCTGTAAAATGGCAATCCTAGAAATATGTTCATTTTGATGTTGCCTAATAGCTTTATCATAATAGTATGGATTAGTGGCCCTATTAAAAAAATATAAGATAGAATATCCTAACGTCACGACTGTGCTAGAAAATTAGTTTATCTAAAATTCTGTTTTTTGTTAGACTGTGTTTGCACTGTTTCTCTGTTCCAGATATTTGTTGTATATATTCCATTCCCCCATGGCTGAAATATTTTAATAAACTGCTCAGCTACTCTATCCTGTAATGTAGCTGTCAGTATTTCCCTTAATTAGGTTTTAATTATGTAGACAATGATTGCATTCCATTTCAAATCTGGCTTTAATCACATTTACTCGGTATAGAGCGTTATCCTCTTAGCATAGGGCTAGTCCCTTCCTATCCATATTTCATTTTATTAACCCTCATAAGTCCATTCACACTGTAACATTTTCATTAGTTTCAGCATGCCATACGCCTATTTTTCTATGCTATTCCATAATGAATCCACTTTAACTTCCATTTCTTCTACAGTACATGTGGAATAAGACATTTTCTAGAGCAAATGCTAGTGAGCATCCCCCCCCCCCCCCACCATAATTGGTTCTGGTGCATTCAGGACACAAATAGATCTCAAGTTTCCTGATTTCATGTAGCAGATCAGAAATGGGTTTTATTGATTATACAGGCCACTACGCATTTCCTACACACAACATAAATCACACAAGGTACACTGATTAGGATTTAAGATAGAAGGAGCTCCTGGATATCTCAATAGGGATTGCAGTCAAGATTATTGCATAATGTATGGACTAACCTAGAGCCATGGTCAGAAATGTATTCTTTTGTTAAACAATGGAACTGAGGCTAGACTATGCTACTAAGATCCCGCTAGTTTGTATAGCCAGGGTGTTTAATTGAAAGAGTAGTTTCCAGGTTGTAGCATTATATTGTTAGGGTACATATATCCTTTACATTTATCTTACAGAGAATATATAAACTGGGCCTTCATGATGGCAGTTTCTGTATGTAACTCTTGGATGTGGCGGTAGAAGAGGATTGTGACATCAAAAAAGAAAGACAAATGTTCCAGTGAAAATGTTTAAAACACCTGCCATTCAGTCTACATTAGTAAAGAATTCTTTAACTATAGAGTGCAACTTCTCATGGCTATAGCTTAAACAGAAAACTTAAAGGGCTGGTTCACTTTTAAGTTACTCTTAAATATGGTATAGAATGGCTAAATCTAAAAAAAGTTTCAATTGGCCTTCATTTTGTCTTTTTTATAGTTTTTGAATTATTTGCCTTCCTCTTTTGGCTCTTTCCAGCTTTCAGATAGAGGTCACTAACCCCATCTAAAAAAAAGAATAGCACTGTTAGCCTACATATGTATTGTTATTGCTACTTTTTATTACTCATCTTTCTATTCAGACCTTCCACTATTCATATTACAGTCTCTTATTCAAATTAGTGCATGGTTGCTGGGGCATTTTGGACCCTAGCAACCACATTGCTGAGTCTGCTGCATAAAAAGCTAAATAACTCAAAAACCATGAATAATAAAAAATGAAAACCAATTGTCATTTTGTCAAAACAAAATGTCTCAGAATATTCCTTTCTACATCATACTGAAACTTAACTCAAAAGTGAGCATCCCCTTTAAGAACAATGCAAATTACCAACTCAGATAAGTTAAATGAGTAAGAACATAGTGTCTAAATAAAATATGTCCAGGTCGAAAACAATATGGAAAGAATAATACCGATGATGTTATTATATTTAAGTAGCATCCACTGGAATTGTACCATGATCTGCTGATCTTACTTTGGATGTCACTGATGACATATTAATGGAGGCCAACCTTAATGACACAAGGATCAATGTTTATTAAAGGTAAGATGTCCTCATATTCAGAACCTTACCAACAGAAATGTGTGTAGTGTATCAAGCAAAAAAGTTTTAATTGATGGACACTGAAAATAAATCATATATTAAATATGTACTTACTAAACACACATATGCTTAAACTGCATTATAGATGGAGTGAAGGCTAATTCTGAAGCCAGTACCCTAAAAGTGTAAACCATTTGAGTCATTGTAATTCGGCCTTCCTGATCAAAAGTGGCATACCTAATAGGAAATTATATGGTGGACTGTAATAACATGTCCTTTGTGATTTGTCAATGTGAATGGTCACACGAGCTGGGAACTCCCAATATTGGTCCAGATTCAATTCAATAAGATAAAAATACTCATTACTGAATTGCAGTTTTCCCCATAGACTTCCATTATATAATTATTTTGCGAATCAACTGAATCTGGCCCATTATACACCAAGTAATTGTTGGGCCAGGGGTGTTACAGTTATTCCCTAACCTACTGTATACAATTGCAGGGGTTCCATAGTTCTTTCTCTAGTAGTAGAAGCCTTAGGTAGGCTGAAAACTTTAGCAGAAATTAATGAAATGGACCTCGTGAATGAGGGGTTTAGTAAGCACCTAGCCCCTGTCATAACAGGCTCTAACAGTGTGAGAAAGACAGAGCAAGTAGTATGTTTTACCAATTAGGAAAAGTGTGAGGTTAGTCATTCTTGTTGGTTCTCCTTGTATAGAAGTTGGACAACACCATCAGTGGCTTAACTAGATATTACTGAGCTCCACAGCAAATAATTTTTAAGGCCCCCAAAATGTCTAGAGGTTGACCAGTTTTACAATATTTATTGAGATTATACATGAGTTAGGGCTAGCATTGCCACCTTTTCCATAAAAAAAAACATATATTTTTTTCCCCCTATTAGTAACATTGGGATCAAACATCATTTTTACTGGCCAGGCCGGTTAAATATCGGCCAGGTGGCAACCCTAGTCAGGGCCTCATTGGGCTCCTTTACCTCCTGGGCCCCCTGCAGTTTGAAAGGTCTGCTTCCTCTGCAGTTTAACAACATGGAACTTTCAAAACGCACTTTGTCATTTTAATTGCAATTACACAACTGAGCTGTTTTTGCATTTATGTAGAGTAGAAAAAGGGCCATTTTTAGTATTAAAGTTAAACAATATGCAGATAAATTCACATCTGGTGCTTAAAAACAGAATACTATGGTGAACGCAATCAGTAGCAATTATGTGAGATACATTTTGGTTTCAGCAAGCATTATTTAAATAGATGGCGTTTGTGATGTGCTAAGTGTTACAAATTAGTTTTCTTTTCACATTTATCAGAGACCCATTATCAATTTACATTATGTGCCATCAGCAAATGTTTATATGCTGGTTTCTATTTCCTTATCCTGGAGGATCAAAGCATACAATATGTAATGTATGTGCTTGGGTAAAGAATGGTTACGCACATTAACAACATATAAAATGTCAGGTAAATCCTATTTGGCCATTCAGGAAGCAGTGAAGCTTTGTGACTTCAGCATTTTTCTACTTTATAAATAAGGGATTGATACTCATATAGTCATGTAATGTACTTAAGTAGAAGTGCAGAAGGTGTCAAACCCTGCATTATCTTTGCACTTTTATAATTTATAAATAATAAGATTCAAATAAAAATTTGCATTTCGCAATGTAATATTCAAAGTTACTGCACAGTGAATTTTTATTACACATATTGCACTTTTTAGGCATACTTGAAGGTGGCGTACTCTTTTGAAGCATTAACAACTTTTCCAGTACACTGAACACTGGAATAAACTATACAATTTCCAATCTTTCTTCTACTGGTGGATGTTGTCACTAAAAAGTTTCCTTGTTTGCAAAAGCTTTATTAAATTTGTGCACAAATGAATACACTTTTGCATCACAAATATTTTTCCAATAACAACTTCAATTACATTCCCCTGAATGTGCAATAATATGGTAGCAAATCAAAAAACTGGCATATAGTTCATATCGCTGAATCATTGGTGAATATCACAATAATAAGAATTAAAGCCTGATCTTATTGGAGAAGGTACTGTTACTTACTTGCCCTTGTATATAGGTTTAAGTTATGTTCGGTGGCACAAACCCACACCTAGGCAGGGAGAGAGCGCCTATTTACCATCTCAATGCTACTTCACTATTACTTGTGCACAGAGAGAAGCAAGTGTGAGAAAGATATCAATTATGATTGATGTAAAATGTCACTAATGATGAGCAAACAAAAATTTAAACAACTGATGACCACAGGGCCGGATTTACATAGCAGGCGCCCCTAGGCCCACTGCCGTTCGTTGCCCGTGCCCCCCCCCCCTTTTATTCATGCAAATTTTCATAATCAGGACAGAAGCAATGTGTATTGGGCACAGGAAACTTACAAAATTATTGTATCTTCTGCGCATCCCCAGTGTTTTTGAACCAATGTGGGTGTGGTTGGGCAGCATGCCGCCCCCTAAAATCCTGCCGCCCTAGGCCCAGGCCTAGGTGGCCTTTCCACAAATCCGGGCCTGGATGACCACTGCTTAAAGGAAAACTATACCCCCGAACAAAGTAAGTCTCTATAAAAATATATTGCATAAAACAACTCATATGTAAAAACCTGCTTCATGTAAATAAACCATGTTCACAATAATATACTTTTTTAGTAGTATGTGTCACTGGGTAATCCAATAGAAAACTGCGATTTTAAGAACTAAGGGCCGCCCCTGGAATTCTTAGATCCGTGGTGCACACAAACCATACATGTAAGGTCACATGAGCTAATTAACAGACACAGTTCTGTATTTTGCCTCCACACTTCTTCTTCCTTAGGGGCAGATTTATCAAAGGTCGAAGTGAAGGTTCGAAGTTAAAAACATTGAATTTCGAAGTAATTTTTGGGTACTTCTACCATCGAATAGTCCAACTTCGATTCAAAGTTGAAAATAACTTTGAAATTCGAAGGTCGAATTTTTTTGAAGTATTGTCTCTTTAAAACTTCGACTTCGACCATTCGTCCACCTAAAAGCTGCCGAAGTGCTATTTTAGCCTATGGGGGACCTCCTAGAACCTGTATGGAGGCAATTGGGGGAGTTTGGAAGATCGAAGGTCGAAGTTAAAAAAACTTTGAATCGAAGTAGATCGAAGTAGCGCTGCTTCGAATCGTACGATTCGTTCTACAAACTTTGACCTTTGATAAATCTGCCCCTTAGAGTTGCGTATTGGCCACTTAATATGATGTAAACTATCTGTTGCTTAAGTATTCATTTGGGGGTATAGCTTTCATTTGAACTAAGATCTTAGGCTGTGATGGTTTTATAGCTAATTATGACAAATACCTTTGTTACAAATCGCATTTTGTGAGTTCCTTTTTCTATTTGTCCCTGGATATCCTGTTCTGACCTTAATTCTATCCCTTTTTCTGGTTCCTTCTTCTTATGTATTTATTTTATTTTGTTTTGCTTGCTGGGGCACCTTGTCCCTGTTTTACACAGATTTTCGCCTAGTCCTTATTTTTGTCCAGCTTTAGGTTAATGAGCACACTGAGCTGTATTTTGTTAGCGTTGTATGGGTTTGGGGTGCCTAATATACAATAAAATACTGATTTAAGATTAGGAAATGTCACCTTGGGCATTTGAAATCTGAGGAAAAATACAGACAAGAGAAAATATTGCTGCAGGTACAATAGTGGAATCATTAAGAGACAAAGGGGCAAATTTACTAAAGAGCGAAATGGCTAACACTAGCGAAAATTTTGCCACTTCGCCGATTTACAAACGGGTGCTGGCGTATATTCGCTAGCGAAGTGGACATATTCTAGTGCTACTTTACACCCTTACACCAGGCAAAGTTGTGCTCTGGAGAAGGGAAATATTTCACTAAGTTGTGGATTTTCATGAACGTTACCTCTTGCGCCAGACTTTATTTCGCCACTTCAGACCAGGCGAAGTGCAATAGAGTAGATAGGGATTGCTCCAAAAAAAGTTGAATTTTTTCCTAAGTTTTTTTTTTTTTAAGGATACCCTCTTTCCCCCCCTACATTTGATAACATATGGCACCTAAACTAAACTGTGGGCACATGTGTAGGTCATAAAAACACATTTATTAAGGTTCCCTGGCCTTGTGTAGTGTAATGTGTTTTCTGCTGTATATACGGCCATTGTACTTTAACTGCACGCCGTGCGCAAATTTGCCTTTGCTAGCGTAACTTCGAACCACTGATCGTAACATCGGTAGCACAACTTCGCAAATGATCGGTAACTTGTACACAACTTCAGATCTTCGTGAATTTGCGCAGCCCTGGTGAATCTATGCCTAGCGAAGTGCAACGAAGTGTGACGAAGCCAAGGCTGGCACAACTTCGAAGGTAAGTAAATTTGCCCCAAAATGTTATTTATCATGGTAACAGAAACAGTACAAGATTTAGACATCATAACATATTTACTGTGTGCTGAATCTTGGAATAGCAATAAAATATGGATTATCTGCAAAAGATTCACTAAAGACATGCTGTGGGAAGAAATACTGAAATATAGAATAGGATATCTATCATTCACAAGTAAATATCTTTTACATTCCTGGTCTCCAAAGGTGAACTGATGGCACAACATAGGTAAATGACTATAGTTCTAAAATTTTTTCTGTTATGATATAGAAGCCAATAACGTCATGTGGCCTTGTATACTCAGGTGTGACTGGTACCTTTGAACACAAAGCTTGTGAATCTTGTTCAGCCAATTCCTTGTGTATACCTCTACCACAGGAACAAATTCAAGTAGAAACAATGATTATGAGTTACAAGGAATGGCCTGTGAGGCAGTTTAACTGCTCAAAGTGATTTTATTGTTTGCAAACAATAAAATCACTTTGAGCAGTTAATCTGTCTCACAGGCCATTCCTTGTAACTCATAATCGTTGTCATGTGGCCTTGGCCAACATGTCCCAATAGTTAGGAACTATATAGGAATTATTATAGTGCTTTTGCAGTAGATATGATGCATTTTGAAAAGTATTTTTTATATTGCCAAGTAAATGTTTGCTTTTTGAATGAAGATCTGTTGGTCTCACATACAATATTTGTACATGGATAAAGAACTGGCTGAAGAATTGTGTGCAGAGTGCATGCAATTCCCTGTTAGCATCTTTTAACTGGATTTGAGTTTTAAGGGGTCAGCATTTGCCAATGCTCTCTATTTACACACATTATTCATATTCATACCCTTATTGTGACTATGCCATGGAGAAAGCTGACATCATGCAGAGCACAAAAACCAACTTTAACCTAATACTGTTTTGGGGCCCACTTCTCTCCCAGGAGAGATAAACTAGACATCAGCATCTTCAAAAAGTCAGTATTCCTTTAACCACTAAATTACTTCAATCTGAACACACAATTTTTTTTGTTTAATAGATTTGTTAACACACACTGGGCTCATTTATAAAAGAGTTGCATCTTGAAGGAGAAGGAAAGCTACAGAGGCATTTTATTGCTAATAGATTAGCTGCAATAGTGCAAGCTAGAATGCTATATTTATTCTGTAGAATGTTTTACCATACCTAAGTAAAAAGCTCTAGAAGCTCTCTGTTTGTTTAGTATAGCAGTTGCAGTATTAGCTTTTTGTGACATCACTTCCTGCCTGACTCTCTCCCTGCTCACTTATATCTCTGGGCTCAGATAACAGCAGAGAAGGGAGGGAGGGGAAGAGAAGCAAACTGAGCATGCTCACGCCTGGGCAAGGAGGTTTAAGCTGAAAACAGGAAGTCTGATACAGAAAAGTGTTTCTTTTGACAGAGGACTGTGAGCAGCACTACTTTGAGGGTTTACTGGTATATTTAGGTGGACCTTTCTGATAAGGCTTATTTAGTTTTAACATTTCCTTCTCCTTTAAATGTCACATTGTTGACCATGCTATTTTTTTTTAGCTAAATGCAATAATTGTAAACAGGGAGGCACAATTATCAAGGGTCGAATTTCGAATTCATGTTTTTTAAAACTCCTATAGACTTCCATAAATTTGAAATTCAACTAATCGAAATGTATTAATAAAATCTAATTTTCTCTGTTTGGACGAACTGAATCCACCCAAAAACTTGAACCCTCCCAAAACTCGAATCGAATTAGAAAAACTTGAATCGAATTAGAAAAACTTGAATCGAATTAAAAAGCTTGAATTTCAGGAAGGCTGCAAACATCACCAAATTCATCCCTGGACCTCTTCCGTTGACTTATTCGGCAGATTTAAGATGGCGAATAGTTGAATTTGAGTTCTTAAAGGGCCAGAGTATGATAAATTCGAATTTGAATTAAAACTCAAATCGAGTTTGGATCATTGACAATTCAAATGAGAGTTTTGACCAAAGTAATTTGAAAATGTGAATTTGAAAATTCAAATATTCACTTCTGCCCCTGAGTGTCTGGGTGTCATGAACAAAGCAAGATGACAAAATGATGTCTAGCACTGCTCTGTACCTTGTAAATAAGATCCTATATCAGAGACAGACAAGATTTTGCACTCCTGCTACAACTTGCATCTGCCACCTTGAGATTTGGTTACAGATGAGATAATGGGAGTTGTAGTTCTATACAGTTTGATAATTAGTTATTGACTATCCCTGTGCCATAAGTTTCATGAAGAAGATGTGTATTATATTTAACTGTTTTATTACATTGCCCAACTTTCAGCTGAACATTGGAAATCGTATTTATTGACATCAGCAAGATCACAGTTAAAGGAAAACTATACCCCAAAATGAATACTTAAGCAACAGATAGTTTATATCAAATCGAATGACATATTAAAGAATCTTACCAAACTGGAATATATATTTACATAAATATTGCCCTTTTACATCTCTTGCCTTGAACCACCATTTCGTGACTCTATCTGTGCTGCCTCAGAGATCACCCGACCAGAAATACTACAACTCTAACTGTAACAGGAAGAAGTGAGGAAGCAAAAGGCAGAACTCTGTCTGTTAATTGGCTCATGTGACCTTACATGTGGTTTGTATGTGTGCACAGTGAATCTTACGATCTCTGGGGGCGGCCCTTATTTTTTAAAATGGCAATTTTCTATTTATGATTACCCAATGGCACATACTACTAAAAAAGTATATTATTATGATAATGGTTCATTTACATGAAGCAGGGTTTTACACATGAGCTGTTTTACTCAGTATCTTTTAATAGAGACCTACATTGTTTGGGGGGTATAGTTTTCCTTTAACAGTCTTCAATTTCAATAATCCCAGTAAAATGGAATCTAATAATAGTTTCTTCTCTCTTGAAAAAAAATCTAATTTCTGTGTGTAACTTGAAATGCCTCAAGATTTGCTACTTAACTGGACTTGGTTGAACCCTGCTTATAACTATAATTGTAACTGTGCATATACTGTATTCTGGTGAAATGTTTGTATGTATGTGTTAGGACTTGCATTTTCAACCTCTTACTCTGTAAATTGCTTTGGGAAATGATGGCATTTCATAAGTAATAATTGTTTTTGTTGTTAACAAAAGGGCAACAAGATCTAGATCTGAAAATCATTATGTGAAAAGGCTCTTCTGCACTGACTGAATAGCTGATAAGAACTGACATATCTGAGTGTCCAAAAGAAAAGTTATTCTTTAAGCATTCAAGGACATCAAGAATCAGTTCACAGCAGCAATTAATTGGTTTGTGTATGAAAAGATTGCTTTTACAAGTTCAAATACTCTTCTTTAAACAAACCTTTGGCATACAGTAGAACAAAATCAAGACCACAAAGTATAGTCAGAAGAAGTTTTGCTTTTCTAATAACTCGGATTGTATTGTTTTTTAACCAGTGTATAAAATACTTTTAAACCATCAAATAAAACCTCTTCAATACTAGTGATGAAATTGCACCTCCACTCCAGAAAAGCCCTGCAAGAATGATTTACTATTAAACTGCGTGTTTAATCCTCTATAAATTGTAAGATGTCAGGTACATATTTGATGTTTTGCAGAAAGCTATGTAATTCTCTTGTCTCTCTAACTGTCTCAAGCATCACAGTAGGATGGAGAGACAGAGCTCTGACAAACGCACTGTTTGGTTTCCAGCTGGCTGCCTAGGAGTGGAGAATGTCAGTACCAGCATGCTCCCTTGACATTAGAGAAAGTTTCCAATATACAGTGCTAAAAGGAGAAATAAAAGTAACAGTAAATAATATTGGAAGAGTTTTATTTGCATTCAACAATCATGGCTGCTTAATTAATGCAAATGAAGGGGTGTCTGCCCAGGGCCCACTTATTTTGGGGCCCACTGCTGACTCGTAAATTTTTTTTTTTTTACTGTTTTTTTTCTTACAATTTGTTTTTGGGCCTATTTGTACCTGGTGCGTCATGTGTCAGGGCTGGCTCCCCAGGCCGATCCACTTCAATTTCACGAAGGAAAGGAAGCCAAGCCCCGCCTGGGGGGTATTTATACATGGAATTGCACTGTGCCATCCTACTATGAATTATGGTTTTGTTTTATACATGGAATTGCCATCCTGCGTTTGGTTCTGGGGTGTATTATACATAGAATTGCCTCTGTGCCATACTGCTATGAATTCTGGGAGCATTTATACATGGAATTGCTCCTGTGCCATCTTACTATGAATTCTGTGAGTATGTATACATGTAATTGTCCCTGTGCCATTCTACTATAAATTCTGTAGGTATTTATACATAGAACTGCTACTGTGTTCATCCTTCATGGTTTCTACAGTGATTATACTGGCACAGCTAGGGTTAATATGCTAATTTTCCATTTTTATGAAGTATACTGTCAGATCTGCGTTTAATATTCTGATTATTCATTTAATAGTGGCATGACTGAATTATGTTTTGTTAAAACATTGGATGTTTTATTTGGGAGTATGGCCAAAAGTGGGCATGGTTTCACAAAAAAAATGTTGGCACGCTGCGCGAGCCCGGGTTTTGAGGCCCACCAGTCAGCTCTTTGCCCAGGGCCCACCAAGGCCTTAAAACTGCCCTGTCAAAAATAATTTGTGTTTGGATACGATACTTTAATACAAACCTATATATTAAAAGCTAATTAGCAATGGGTTCTGCCATTCAGTATCTAACCGGGCTCAATATAAGATAACAGGTAGTCAGTTTTGAACACAATGGGGCAGATTTCCCAGAGGGTGAAGTGGCCGCCGCTAGCGAAAATGTTCCAGAAATCCCATCCACAGGGACATTACCAATTTACTAACAGATTTAGAGGACAATCCGCTACCGAAAAAGACCATCGCTAGCATAGTTTAGCACCCTATAGCCAGGTGAATTTTCAATCAGACGAACAATCTTAAGTGCAAATTTTACAGAACGTAACTTCTTTCAGCAGAGTTTCCTTCACCATCTTAGACCAGGCAAACTGATAAGATGAAGCTACAACCTCCTCAATCTTATGTAAGTGGCATCATATCCTGTTTGCCGGATTTTAATTTTTTAAATCGCCATTGCCTTCAAAAGATTTTCGTGTTAACAATTTTTAGTAACCAATTTGAGAGGCATGCCACTTTTGTTTTAGGGTGGGCTCATGGGCATTAGAGTATCTTTATTTTGCTTCCTTGGATATGTGTAATAATAAGTGGCCACTTCAAGCATTTTAACCAACATCTCTACCCGCCCTATTCGAATTGAACTAAGCGTAAGTGTACTAACGAAATTTCGCTAGGCAGAATTGAACGCTAGCGAAACATCTCTAAGAAATGCTCGAGCTGACGAATTAACACTTTGCTTTGCCAGCGTTAGGCTGCTGAGACGCAACTTTGCATTTTAGTGAAATAGCGTAGTAATGAATTTATGGCTGGCATAAGTGGTGCGAAGTGTGGCGGATCGTTCGCTGGTGAATATTCACCCTTTAGTGAATTTGCCCCATTGGGTTTAAGAAGAGTTTAAGTTAAAGGGTTAAAGGCCTCTAGGAAACCTAGAGGTAAAGTAATTTACGTTGTTCCTAACCTTAGGCGTTATAAGGGGAAGGAGCATGGTTCTTTCTCTTTAGATTCCATCTGGTACAAAGGGTAGATGTACTGGGGAGTGTAGAGGGTAAAGCCCCAGTAAGATGATAAGTATCCTAAGGGAAGTGAAACCCCTTGAGAATCAATGAAATGGACCCCACGCATGAGGTATATACAGTGGATAGCAAATCCTGTGGCAGCACCCTCTTAGGGTTGGTAAGACAGGCAGAGTAGTAGGAAGAGTAATTTGTGCTCCACTGAGGAGATCTAATGTGGGCTATTTCCTAAGTAGTCCTAGCAAAGTGTAGAGATTCTGTTTGTAATCTCTTGAGGCAGCCCAATACACTGGTAGAACTCTTGTTACTGAAATATTCTATGTACTGAAAAGTACAGTATTTGCTGCTACTTTTTTTTATAAAAAAATATTTGGTTCATGAAACACTGGCACCCTTGACTGTTCAAGCACTATCTGTGTTCAGAGTTATGGCTAAGCCTGCTCTGACCCTTCCTCCACTTATTACTGGGGCTTGTAAATGTTATAAAAGTTTTGCCTGAGAGCAGCTGCATTTAGGCCACACAGCCAAGAAAAGGCTACATACCATTCACTGCTCTTTATTCACCCACAGAATAAATACTTCTCATATAATAAAAAATAAATATTTTATTTGCAGGTACTGGACAATGTAGACATAAAAGCTGATTTTCAAAGGCATGATCAAGACAGAAGAGAGTAGAGGTGGCCTGGTTCTGTCATCTGTCAAGTAACATCACTGGGTCAAGTGCTCTAACCTCTGGTACAGCTAAGATACATAAGGAGCAACATCTTTCTGAATACCTGCCAGGTGCTAATTGCATTCATTGCAGGGATAAACATAAAAGTAAATAGACATAAGGCCGTTCAGGTTTCAGTACTCTTTGCCTTGTGCCTCAATCTCTGACAAAGGGCTAGGTGGCTTATAATGTGCTGATCTAAAAGCTGCAATTTCACTTAGCGCTCTTGCACTTAAATAAACCAAGCAACCCTCTGAAATGTTAATAAAATATTTCCACTGAATGTTGTTACCAGTCCTTTACATTGTAACTAATACATTATAACTAATAACCTGACAATGATTATATTGTAAACAAAATAAAAACAAAAGGCAAAAAAACATTTTTTTTAGCATTTCTGCTTTGCAAAGTAAATTTCCAAATTGTGCACTATTTTCAGTACATTTTGAAAAAAAGTACAGTAGTAACCTGATGTGCAGGTCAGGAAAAATTCACCCCTGACCCACAAAATGTTGCGATTGCAGAACCTGCACCCAACTGGTACATGAGCCTTTCGCTTTGTACTCTATGTCTGTGTGCACATCTGGTTCTAAGACAGGGAATCTTCGGAAGCAGAAGAGAAGTGTACTTCACCCATCTGACCCCCAAACACAACCATAACCCCAAATGGTCACCAAATTTCAACCTGAACCACCCCCAACTGGTTGGTAGACCAGGAGTGCTCATACCTTACTAATGCAAGGTCTACTTTTAGTCATGATTTCCCATTATGATCTACATCCATAAAAGCATTGTTAGCATTCTGTTCCATGGAAACTATAACTTAAATATTGATTTATGATGATGAGAAAATGTCTATCAATTACTGTATTTCTTATGTAACCTTAACATAATAAATATCTGAATGAAAAGAATAAAACAGGAGGGTGATTTAGACAAGCTGTTTGTTGACTGTGTCTTGGGTCTACTAGTAGATCCTGATCTACCTTTTGGGCAAGCCTGTGGTAGACCAATGGGTCACCATGGGTTTTATGTCTACCCACGCATCACTAAGGTCCAGGTATGTTAACAGGCTCCTGATGAAATTAACCCTGTGTGATAAAATGTAAGTTCCACTGGAGCGGAGGCTGATGTGAATGGTGAACATACTCTGTAAAAATCTGTGTAAATGTGTTGGTGCTATATAAAGCATGATTAAAAACTGAGTTACAGGAGTAACAGGTGCGTGTTTCATTTATATAGTTCGAAGGGTTCAATTCATTTCACAGAGTTAGGTCACCTGGCAATAAACAAATATAGCAGCAGGATTTTCTTTTTATGTGACGTTCACAATGTATGGTGACTCACCTTAATTTGTGACTCACTCACTTTGAACTATAACTCCCCTTCTGTCTAATTGAATCCCTCTGTTTACCCCTTATGTACTTCTTCAATAGTACTGTTTCCATCTAGTACTCAAACACTAATGTTAATAAGTGATTCAGAATCCTTTCCTGCTGTTATGATTTCCAGCCCAAAATAAAACAGTAACATCTCCAGCTCCTATAAGAAAACACCTACACTTTATGAGCCTCTGTGATATAGAGCAATTGAGGTAAACAATGTTAAAACCACTGATTTATGCCAATTGCTTCAGCTAATGTGTTAGCCCGCTCAGCTTGGAAAAATAAATGTATTTTTTATATTATATTTTACCATGATCAGTAATAACAGAAAGAGATGAAGCTCTGTATAAATATTGCATTCTGTGGGTAGCAAAAAATGTCATATATTGTAATAATAATCTTCTCTGGCATCACTGCATCATGTGACTTCACTTTTCCCTTTCAGAACTCATCAAAAGTGAAACACACATTTACTGCCAATCACATTGATGTTTAATGTTAATACTGGCCCTAACCTTGGCCGCTGTTTTACTAGCTAGGTCATCTAAAACAACGTGAAATTTCTTTCTACAATAGAAAATAGTAATTGAAACAAGGTTTGTATCTGTTAAATTGGGTCCCGAAAAGAAAAAGTTTATGAATTAATGAATTCAATTATTAACAACCACTTTAGCAGTTACAGGGGTCATCGTTTATTTATATACTATTTGAAACCATTATCTAATTTACAAAGTTATTTAAAAATATTTTTTCTAGAGCAGAAAAGCAGCAGATTCTTAAAAAATATCCCTCTGTCAAGGCTTAATTTAAGATAAGACACACCTACCCAGATTTGGTCAGGCAATTTCGCCAATATTGACCACACTGCCCGACTTACCCATTTGTAAATGTTTAAAATAATTCTAGGCCCAAATACATACACATTTGCTATATTAATGCTTTTGAACTATTCCCTATATGTTTGACCATAATAAGGGAACAGTGAGTGTGCCAATGTGTTCAATGTGATGAGAGTTTCCAAGCACAAAAAGACTTTTAATAACTGTTTGATTCTTACTAAATGTAACCTACAGCATCACCTCACAGTAGAAGGCAAATTCCTTACAAAGATCACTACTACAATACTGCTGTACCTTCTCCATGGCGTTCTATTTTTCTAATAAACGCAAAGACGATGCAGCGTGTTTTTCTTTTTCTTCTTTACATCCAGCAATATTGATTTTTAACATAGTAACAGAGTTTCAGCTTGAAAAGAATAGATAAGAAGAAAATCAGATCCAGATGTAAGAGCAAGTAGATTATTACTAAGAGGATTGAACTGGCATGTTTTATTAAATAAAAACAATTTATGTATAAACTAAATAATTCATTGAAGGAGACAAAATGCAGAAATGCTCCGTGTGGTTCAAACGTGACTTTATTACAAAGAAACATATAGGTTAAATGGTAAGCTTCTTCTATAACAGTGTTTTCTTTTCTTTTGTTACAATACAAACATTTGCACATCCACAAAATGTGACATGAGTCACATAAATATAAAATATAGGGCTGATAAAAATCTTGCCACTTAGCAAGTGTATGGTAATAGTCGGATATTAGACTGTAAAACACAGCCTATGACAATTGAAGGCACTAAACAGATATAGATTATTTAATATGAGCTTTGTTTCAGTAAATTCATGCTTTTTATTTCATGGATCAGTTTGTGTTGGAGACCTGAATGTGCCACCCATGTGTAATTCTATGATGGGTCGTACATTTCTACAATTGACATGTTTCAGAAAGCAAAACAAACATTAGATTTCCAAGTACTTATTGCACACATTTTTGCTTTCTGAATAGCTGCATTCAAATATTAATCAACAGCAGTAAGACCAGAATGTCCTGCGTCATCAGCTTCTGTTGAAGGAAAATTTGAATTTAAAAGTCAAGCTGTACATTTTTTAAAAATTAAGGATAGAACACTTTGCATAGACACACCTTTTGTGGCCTGCTGCCAGGTGGAACATGGGTTTCAGTGTACTCCTTAAAGGGATTCTGTCATGATTTTTATCATGTAGTTTTTATTTCTAAATTACACTGTTTACACTGCAAATACTGTAATCTACAATATAACATTTCAGTCCTCAACCAGCAAGTGTATTTTTTTTAGTTATAATATTGGTGTATAGGTGCCATCTCAGGGCATTATGCCTGGCCATGTGCTTTCAGAAAGAGCCAACACTTTAGGATGGAACTGCTTTCTTGCAGGCTGTTGTTTCTCATACTCAATGTAACTGAATGTGTTGCAGTGGGGCCTGGTTTTTACTACTGAGTGCTGTTCTTAGATCTACCAGGGAGCTGTTATCTTGTGTTACGGAGCTGCTATCTGGTTACATTCCCATTGTACAGTTGTTAGACTGCTGGGGAGGGGGAGGGGATATCACTCCAACTTGCAGTACAGCAGTAAAGAAAGACTGAAGTTTATCAGAGCACAAGTCACATGACTGGGAGCAGCTGGGAAACTGACAATATGTCTAGCTCCATGTCAGATTTCAAAATTAAATATAAAACAATCTGTTTGCTCTTTTGAGAAACAGATTTCAGTGCAGAATTCTGCTGGAACAGTACTATTAACTGATGCATTTTGGAAAAAAAAAATTCCCATCACAGAATCCCTTTAAACTCATGGAAATTGTGGAAGTTCATATATAGTATAGCTAATTACACACAAACATTTAAACACAAATAACACAAATACATTTCAATACATTACACCTGCATAACCTGCACTAAGCTGTGTTACAAAAAAAACTTTTAACTAACTATAAATCCATAGCAGGTAGGTTCTTAGTCCTCTTCTTTCTAGTAGTACACTTTCCAAGTGGCGCTCAATAAGTGGCAACCTAAAACATACAGGGTCCATATCTCAACATGAGAAAATATGGTCAAAATGGGACTACTTTGTATCTCAGAATATGCTACCCAAGCCTGAGATGACAACCTCCCCCTGTTACCTCTTTAATAATTCCATTTCCTACCCCTTTTTTTATCTGATATTAATAATGCAAATATTACCTGTATAAGATTTTATAATCCCATTACAGGACTACTTTATAAAACAGCAACCATGACTTTATATACTTGTTTTTTGAGAAATATTTGGAAATTTAAATGGCAAAACCAAATAAAACTTTGTTACAAAAAAAAATAATGTGCAGCCTTTAGGTGAAGTAATATACAGTGCAAACAAAAGGAATTAGGTGATGTTTATATCAATACAGCTGTATCACAGAAAGTATGATTTTCTACCGCATTTGCCATGTTTTTTTAACCCTTATTTCCAATGATGCTGTGCTTGCTACAGAAACACAATAGCAGATGATGTATTCAGATTAGCTCAATTGCCCCCACACTTCATTGTGAATCAGACGCAATTGCTCTGAATATTTTCTAGGCCCAGCTGGTTTAATGTGTATCCTATTGTTTCAGCTGTGGAAATTGTCTCAAGGTGCTGTAGGAATGCTGGAGTAGTACAGACTGGTTTAGATGTAGCGATAGTTCCAGGGTTCCCCAGCATCAGGGCAGCCATCAGGGGGGTAAGGGGGGGAGAGTTATAGGAGGCCCGAGGGTAAGGGGGGCCCCGGCCACGCCTCACTTTCTTGATTAGCCAGGCCCCCCTGCTTTCTGAGAGCTGCCGAATTTGGGAAAGCAGGGTGAGAGCACAAGGGGAGGTAACTTCTGTCCATTACTTCCCCTTATTGGTCACTGAGTTTAAGTCCCGTTTGAGCTGCTCAGGGATTGGATAGTTAAGGTTTGATCTTCTCCTCCAGCTCATCCAATCACCATGCAGCTTTACCAGGACTTGAAATTCCAATAAGAGAAGAAAATGCTGTCACTGGAAGAAGATGCAACCACCTATGCTCCCCTCCTCCCTTCTGTAGTTGGCAGTTCACTGACAGCAGGTGGGCCACACTTATGAAGTAAGTGTAACATGGCAGGTCCCCCCTAAAGGTAACCCTTTGTGGTCCCTGTTGTGTGGTGGGTCCCTGGGCACCAAATTTTTTTTAAACTTCTGGGGGGGCAAGTTTTTTTACGTGGACGTTTAAGGGGGGCCCTGGCCACCAATTTTCTTATAACGTGGGGGGGGGCACCAATATTTTTTAATGGGGGCCCTTTTTTTTTTACTAACATGTGGGAACCATAGCCACCAATGTTTTTTAGTGTGTGGTGGGGGTGGACCTGTGGGGTGGGGAGGGTGGACCCATAGGTGGGGCTCGTATGGGGCCCTGCGGTTTATGATGGAGGCCCTGCCCAGCATCAATAGGTGCGTGCAACTGTGCTAGATTAGGATTGGGATGCAGGGAAGACTGAGTGTTGTCGAACACAACTATATGGAAGTGCACAGAGCGCCTATTGATTCAAGTACCTTTGATGGATAGGAATTATCTGTACAACTGATGGTAGGGATGGTTGTTGATTCGTAGTACTTTTACTTGAGAGCACTTGTCCTGCCACATGAGATATTAGTGCAAGGGAGACATCACATTTAATTCCAAACTTCAGTGAGCATGAAAATACAATGGCATGCAAATACCATGGCATGCAAATACCATAGAGATGTATGTTTATAGGACAATAAACTGCTGGCTAAGGGGTTAAAGGGGATCTAAAGCAAAAAAGAAGATTCATAAAAACTTGCTCACGTTGCACTTCATCATTTTTATTATTTAATTTAGTTTCCCAATGTCTTTCATGTTTAAAGGTTTAAAAGCAGCTAACAGCTTGCTTTTTTCTCTGAGCTCTGCATCAGCAGCCTGAGGGATAAATGCATATGCAATAAGCATCTCCCGTCCTTGGGAGTTTAAAGCTGTGCTAACAGCTGGAGGGACAGAGATGCTTTGGGGCACCAACCCATCAGCTTTAACATACGGCTTCTGAGCTGTAAGCTCCCTTTACCAGTAACAGCTAATATATTTAAAAACTCTTGAAAAAAGAAAATTAAATTGCAATAGTGTTCAGAAGAGCATTCCAAGCAGGTTTACTTTAATTTTCTCATTGACTACAAATCCCCTTTAAATGCAATCCTTCTCATTACAAACACAGCACTGTCTGAGCAAAAGCATTTTCATTATGTCTCAATAAATTTGAAAGCCTCAGCTATGAAGTTATTTGCCCCATCACCACATCTGAAATTTCAGTCCAAAAAAAAAATTGAAACTACAGTTCTTCACTTTTAACTAGATGAAGTTCTAATAGATATGCTGATGAGGATGCTCCTGTAGGCACTAGTGTAAATGAAGACCCTAATTGGCGTCATGAATTTCAAGTTTTCTTTTTATGAATATTATAGTGTTACAGAAAACGGCTGAATCTGCAGAAGTCCCAAATGGCCAAAATGATCATGATGAGTCTGATCCACAAGTTTGCAAATTGGATATAAAAGCTTTCTGCAGCTAGCCTAATTGTCTGGATGATTTCTTTATACAAGCTAAAGCCAAAGCAAAGAGCATATATTTATAGGAACTCTGCACACAGTAGCTGATATTTCGACAAGATGCCAAAAAAGCAAAGGTATTGGTTGCTGCCCCTGGGCAAACGTTATGCCTATTATTACATATGGAGGTTAGTCTTCTGACAGTTGACTTAGGGGACTTTAAAAGCTTTTAAGCTGATGATCACATAAAGTACATGTACAATCACTAACAGATTAGATCAACCAGCACTTGAGCACTAGCAGTCAGTCTTTGTTTTATCAGACAGTCTTGTTGCTACTGCACTGTTGCAAACTTTACTGCAGTTAATATGACCCCTCTAAAAGTTATGCTGTAGTTTTGCACTAAATGGTGTAACCCCTTTCATTGCAATCCAGTTTAGCAACCTTTCTTATATCTGCTGCATTTTCTGCATCCCTTTGAACTAGTATGGGATCAGTTCTTTAGTAAAATCACATTGTACCTTTGTTGCTGTAAATGTGTTGTAAGATTGACAATGTTCTGTGAGGCTGCAGTCTCCATGTTGTATTATCCACACATGAGTTCATCTCAAATTCTGACAGAAAACGCGAGAGAGTAATTAGTACAACACCAAAACAAGTTTTAGCAGAGCAAAAATATTCAACACCAGTGAGAGCTGTTATATTCATTTTATGCAAAGGGTTTCTGGGATAATGAATTTTCAGCTCTGCAGTTGAATACCCACAAGTCACAGTGTGTTAAATAACTGTAATCACCAATATAGAAAATTATATTTGAAGCGTTTGAAAGGGGTTATAATTAGATCAGAACACCTATTTAACACAAATTAGGCAATTATTCTTTCTGCATTATTACATCATCACAAGGATTAGCACAAAATGCTCATTAGGATAAGCCTGATGTGAAGAGAAGAAGCTTAAAAAATGAAACATTTGTAACTAACTCGACTTAGCGTGCAGTAAGACAAAACATGAAACTTTTTTTGTATTTATATGCAACTTTTACACTTAAAAACACTTTTTTCAAAGCGAAAAAAACAGTAACAAATGGAAAATATGCGGACATTTGATGTGTGGCAGTGATTTCAGAGTGGTGGTATGCCACTACTCCTGTCAATCAATTCCTTTTTTAATCATTCAAAATAGATAAGGTTATGAAACGTTTTTCCATTTAAAACTATGGATAAAGTACTGCAATGGTATTTTTTATTTCTTAACATGTTTCATTGTTTTACTGAGACTTAAACTACTTTGATATACACTAGAAAGGAAGAAGTAACAGTTGAAAAGATTAATGCATGGTTATAGTGCCATGCTGTATTGCTTCCTTCTTCCAAACAATTGCACTGGATGCCAAAGCACCAAAACACTACTTCCTGTTTGCAGCTCTCATGGTTTCCACTGATTGGTTACCAGGCAGTAACCAATCAGTGACTTGAGGGGGCCACATAGGCCATAACTGTTGCTTTTGAATCTGACCTGCATGCTAAGGATCAATTGCAAACTCACTGAACAGTTATGTCCGATGTGGCTCCCCGAAAAGTCACTGACTAACTCAGAGTTAGAGAGCTGAAAAGCAGGAAGTTCTGTTCTGTTATTTTAGATATCCGGCCACTCCAGCCTTTATACATTACATTTTGGCTAAATGACTATATTAGAAACATTTTTTTGGCACATACTATCTAATTACCTAGTTTTTTACACTGAACTGTTCCTTTAAAGTGATGGAAAATAAAAGGAAGGGTTCATTGGGGTTCAGTCACATGGGTTCTAATGAACAGTGAAAACAGAATTCAGCAGTATTTGAGTGTGACTGGTTAAAGAAAACCTTGGCTTTCTCTATTGTTACTCTAAGAATATGTTATAATATTGTCAAGATGTAGCAAAACACTTCACTAATATATACTGTGTGCAGTATAGAGCCTTAGGCTTGGTGGAAATGTCAGATGTTACACTCCAGGAGCTCCCTAGTCAACATGGTTCCTGCCAACCATCAGGGTCACCATACAGAGAGGAGGTGCAGCGGTTAACAGACTGGTGCAGAGCCAACAACCTGTCTCTCAATGTAGACAAAACAAAGGAGATGGTTGTTGACTTTAGGAAGACTAGGAGTGACCACCTGCCACTGTACATCGACGGCTCTAATGTGGAGATCGTCAAAAGCACCAAATTCCATGGAGTTCACCTGGCTGAGAACCTTACCTGGTCCCACAACACCAGCTACTTAGCCAAGAAAGCCCAACAGTGCCTCTACTTCCTGCGCAAGCTGAGGAAATCCCATCTCCCACCATCCATACTCAAAACTTTCTACAGAGGGACTATCAAGAGTATCCTGAGCAGCTGTATCACTGTCTGGGCTGGGAACTGCACTGTCATGGAGCGCAAGACCCTACAGAGGATAGTGAAGACAGCAGAGAAGATCATAGGTGTCTCTTCCTTCCATCATGGACATTTACACCACTCACTGCATCCGTAAAGCCACCAGCATTGTGGCTGATCCAACACACCCCTCACACTCACTGTTCACACTCCTGACATCTGGAAAAAGGTACCGAAGCATTAGGGCCCTCACTACCAGACTGTGTAACAGTTTCTTCCCCCAAACCATAAGGCTTCTGAATACTCAGGGACAGATCTCTCTCACGCACACACACTCCATCTGACCTTACTATATACCACAACGTTACACAGCCACTGTACGCCATTGTATAAATAAATAGCCATTGGATACAATTGTTCTCTATGAGCACATCTGCATTTTATCATGTTCTTTATCATGTTCTTACTACTATCATATCACAATACACCCATCATGTCTGACGTTTAGCATTATTACATATTTAGCATTATTACATCTGGAGTTGCATATTTTTGCACTTGCACTTTTTGTCTATTGTCCGGTACATCTATGTTGTGTGTAGCACCATGGTCCTAGAGGAACATTGTTTCGTTTCACTGTGTACTGTACTAACGTATATGGATGAAATGCTCTTTATCAACATATAATAGAGCAAAGCAATCACTAGGACAACAAACTCTAGTTCTGAATGAGCTCAAAATAGAAAACCGGTAGCCCCATACGGATTATACAATGATCTCCACCATAATGTCTGTCTTTTGGTAAGAGTATCAGTTTTAGCAGGTTTATATAACATATTCATATAACAAAGCCAAGGAATAATCTCATTGAATAGCTCTTGAAAAAACAGCTAAAACATGTTTCAGCTGCACGTAACACTTGAGAATTTTCAAGATCTTTTGAATATAACATATTTTAATATCTATTGTTCAATTAGATGTGTGATTCTAGGGAGGGGTACACAAAACTGGTGTAAATTTTGTCTCAAACAGTAAACCACAAAAACCAATCAGTGACTAGCTGGGATCAGTGACCAAAACAAAAGCAATGAATGCCACTACTTTATAACCCCCCCAGCTATTGAGATAATTGAGATGTGGTTTAGCTCAGTTAAATAAAAAAATAAAACAATCCCATTAGCACAATTTTTCATTTAGTGTGTGATTTTAGAGTATTTTCTGCCAGATGCTGTAGGTTCAGCTCCATTGACTATACCTTCCAAAGGATTTGGATCCAAGCCCTGCTTACGAGACTTGCTTTAATGCAGTATTATAAAATAATGAGATTGGTGAAGGTGATTAGAATTGTCTTTTGAGATACAGTGGGCATTACATATTAGGGAAGATTATCTTCCCTGTTGATAAATGTGTACTGTAACTGGCATGGCTTGCTTAGCAAATGACTGTACTATTAAAGGATAGATTAGTTGTACCAATAGGAACAAGCCATTTAACAATAGCTAAAGTGCCACTGTCATGCCAGTATCTTAAACCAAGATTGTTTTCAAAACTTTAATTATGTTGTAGATCATTAACAAAGGGAAAGGGACTCACTTATTCTGCTGTGCCTTATATGTTTAGGGATGCAGCAAATCCAAGATTCTGTTTAGGATTTGGCCTTTTTTTAGCAGGATTTGGCCAAATCCAAGCACCTGACCAAACCGAATCCTTAAAGGGATCCTGTCATCAGAAAACATGTTTTTTTCAAAACGCATCAGTGAATAGTGCTACTCCAGCAGACTTCTGCACTGAAATCCATTTCTCAAAAGAACAGACAGATTTTTTTATATTCAATTTTGAAATCTGACATGGGGCTAGACATTTTGTCAATTTCCCAGCTGCCCCTGGTCATGTGACTTGTGCCTGCACTTTAAGAGAGAAATGCTTTCTGGCAGGCTGCTGTTTTTCCTTCTCAATGTAACTGAATGTGTCTCAGTGGGACATGGGTTTTTACTATTGAGTGTTGTTCTTAGATCTACCAGGCAGCTGTTATCTTGCTGCTATCTGGTTACCTTCCCATTGTTCTTTTGTTTGGCTGCTGGGGGGGAAAGGGAGGGGGTGATATCACTCCAACTTGTAGTACAGCAGTAAAGAGTGATTGAAGTTTATCAGAGCACAAGTCACATGACTTGGGGCAGCTAGGAAATTGACAAAATGTCTAGCCCCATGTCAGATTTCAAAATTGAATATAAAAAAATCTGTTTGCTCTTTTGAGAAATGGATTTCAGTGCAGAATTCTGCTGGAGCAGCACTATTAAAGGATTGATTTTGAAAAATTCTTTTTTTTCCCATGACAGTATCCCTTTAAAGTCATGTGACTTAAGTCAAAGGAACAAGGAAGTTAATTAGATTGTAGCCAACATGGACCCTGTTTTATTGAACAGCAACCTCATTATCTATGTTAACATGCTCCTTGTTTCAGTGTTTTGTTGTGTAGATGGCAAGAGACACAGATTTGGACTTGAACATTACAATTGCAGTGTGGCAAGCAGCATTTACTACTTGCTGTCTTGCCCATTAAGCACATGCATAACAGTTGAGCTATCCATGGTGTTGGCAAAAACATGAATAGCACTCCCATTCCCTCAGGGGGAAATTCATTAAAGAGCGAAGTGACTAACGTTAACGAAAATTCGCCAGCGTGACGTCATTTCGGGACTTCGCCAATTTACTAACAGACGCAGGCGTAAATTCGCTAGCGAAGGAGATGGACTGTCGCGCTACTTCACACTCTAACGTTAGGTGAATTTTCGTTCTGGCGAATGGACGTAACTATGCAAATTCACTAACCTGCGGAAATTCGCCAGCGACGGCTTCGCTCACATCGCCACACAAAAAATCTCCAGGACAACGCTAATTAACTAAAATGTGAGGTTGCGTTCAGGGCGTTATGCTAGCGTTAATCCGGCAAGCAAAGCGAAGTTGCGCTAGCGTTGGGTAATTTGCATACGGCGGGAAGTTAAATTTCAATGGACGTATATGTTGCAGCAAACACATTACATTACACAAGCCCAGGGAACCTTAATAAAAGAAAATAGAGTTGTTATAATGCCCTACACATGATCCCAGTGTATAGTTTATGTGCCATATATAAGGAAATGTAGGGGGGAAGATCTTTTGCAGCCTATCACCCTGAAAAGTTGCCAGCGTTTTTGGGAGGAACTCATATCTACTTTATTGCACTTTGCCTGGTCTGAGGTGGCGAAGGCAAGTCTAGCGCAAGACGTAACGTACATTAAAATCCACATCTTAGGGGGAAATTCACTAAAGGGCGAAGTGACTAACGTTACCGAAAATTCGCCAGCATGACGAATTTCCACAGATTAGTGACTTTGCCCCTCAGTGTTTTATATGAGACTCACTACATAATATAGTTGCAGTGACAAAAACAACACACCAAGCTGTTTGGCTGTTATCAACATAAAAAGAAGAGAAATAAATTGTAATTTATTTATATATGTACTCAGCTGGAAAATACATAAAGGTATGGGATCTGTTATCTAGAAACCCATTATCCAGAAAGTTTCAAATTACAGGAAGGCCATCTCCAATAATCCATCTAAATCAAATAATTCCAATTTCCTTTTCCCTGTAATTAAAAAACAGTACATTGTACTTGATCTTAACTAAGATATAATCCTTAACCTTGTTGGAGGCAAAACAATTCTATTGGGTTTAATTAAAGTTTACATTTTTTTTTAGTAGACTGTCTTAAGGTATGGCAAGGTAAATTATGGAAAGATACCTTATCCAGAAAACCCCAGGTCCTAAGCATTCCAGATAGAAGGTTCCATACCTGTATAACAAGTGTTTAACTATGATCCTGCTTTATATTTTAGAATACATTTTATACTAAAAATAAATTACTGGCACAAAGATAACAGAGAAGCGTAATGAATATTTAATTACAAAATGTTTTTGTACCCAAAACAATGATCTGAAAATCTGTCTTAAAAAGTGATTTTAATTTAGTAGTTTACATTTTATCGCAATCCCTATAAAGAGAAGTTGCATTATATACATATCTGAAGTAAATCTTATTTAGATTGAGACTGATATGTGAAAATGCATAATTTGAATAGTTAAACCCTAATCTTTAAGGTATAAGAAGAAACCACTTTTAAAAAAAAAAAAAAAATCAATGTTTTGTAAATGATATGCTTGTGGTGTAAAAGCCATGGCATACTGGGAGGCCTAACAGATTATCTAACATACATTAACTAAAAGCTTTCCTAGATGGAATGTTTACCCAAATAATAGAAAGCTTTTCATTATTATAAAAACATTTCAATAACTTTACAATCATTTGTTAATGTAATACTACATTTACAATATGTGTCTCTTTATATTCCCTCCATTACCCATTGTATGGGAAACAAGCTCTCCTCAACCCAATTTCCTGCATAATCTGTAATAAACAGACCTGAGAAGACAAGAATTACTAAAGCATGCAAAGCATTATGGGAGCTGGAGTCTTGATTGGTGGAGAGCTGCTTTCTGCTATTTTATTTGTAGTCAGGCAAGCAGAGAATATAACAGCAAAGGCCAGACAGATGCTGCTTTCAATAGCAATCATATTCACATTATTCATATTTATCAATGAGTTTTATTTAAATAAATGTATATTTGAAAATTGGTTAGAATTAATCTTTCATTATGCAAAAAAAGTTTTTCCGTTATTTAATTGGACATCACCTTTAAATGCTGGTTGCCATTAAACAAGATGATTAGCATTACAACAAGTAACTAAGAATAGTTTACATTGGCTAGGGTGAATTTTAAAGGCTTGAATCTGGACAGATAGGAAATGAAATATAAATTCTTGGTTCATTTTCCAGACGTTCCTGTATTTTATGACTGGGCCATTCATATTAGGCTTCTTCAAGCTCTACGAGAACTCCATCGCAATCTTTTGGATGCAAGAAGACGACTGGCTTTCCGTGTGCGCCTATTCTTGGTTCTTCGCTTAGGATTTTGATTTTTTTCTCTTTTAAACTGGTCATTGCTGCTTTAATGTCATCAACCTAAGTGAATTAAAAAGGAAAACATACCTGAATGAGACCTGCAGGAGGGGTACATATACGTAAGTTTCAAATGTTACTGGTTAGAAGAAAGGAAAGAGAAGGGTTTGTCTGTGTGTATGCAGTTAGTACTGCATTTTTTCCAGAAAATCTTCATTATTCTCTTACACAGTTACATAGTTAAGTTGGGTTGAAAAAAAACCTAAGACCAGTCTCAGCAGTAGGACAGCTGTCTGTATACACACAAGCAAGCAGGTCTCTTTTTTTCTCTTGCTTTTTTTTATTATTTCCCAAGGATTTTAGTGGAGCTTTGTTTGGAAAATGTACAAATTATGGGCCAGGTTACAAAAACAAATAAATATAATGTAACTCTAAATAGAATTAAGTAAAATAATCTGTAAAAAAAAAAAGTAAATTTAAATACAGGCATTTATTAATTTATTGTCTCCTAATGAATGTGCTGTGTGAAGAGTTCCAAATAGGTAATATACTTAAATGCAACCATGCAACAACTGGAATAAGTAAATACATTCAGGTAAAGAGTTACCTTCAGAGAAAACCAAACTCAAAAATAAATCAGCAAATCCAGGCTGCTAAACGTTGGTAAATCCTGGTGTTTTCTCGTGAACTGATAATTGGCCATGCCTGCAATGTGAAAGCTTCACTTACCAAAAGAAAAGCTTGGAAGTCAAAGAGATGGGGCAAGGAATTACGAAGACCTAATATCTCTGAATTATATACAGTATGTGGCTTTTGCTGAAAGTAACCTCTGGTAATTTATTTTTTCATCCTATGCTCAGTTTGCAGTGACCAGGTTCAGGACAGGTTTGTAAATTGCCCTTATACTGAGGTAATTTGAATGTCTAAAATGAATGTCCATTATGTAGTTCTCTGCAGCATAATCTCACAGATCAGGTTATGATGACTTTTCCTTTAATACTTACCCAGAGTAGTTCTGGAGATATAGTTTGTATAATTCATGATCCATGATCCAAAAGAGCATACCTCCAAAAAAGTTTCTGAACTAGCTGTGACAAAAAGTTGTTATGTTACATATTCACAAATCTGTGTTTTTTTAACATGGCTGGCCTATTAATCCAATTAATTGCAGGAAAATGAAATCACAAATAATTACAACCTGGTCTATTTCTGAAGCTTTTTCCATCTGTAATAGTAACATACCTTGTTCTCATCAATGCAAAGTTTACAGCTTACAATAATTACTTTTTAGAAATTGTAATTTCCTCCATTGTTACGGTAGCCATACGCGATAAGACCTTTCCAAACGAGCGAATCTTTCCCAGATACGTCCACCAACGGCTGGGCAATATCGGGTTAATCCGAACAATCGGATTACTACAAAGAGACTGGTCGCAGACAGGATGAGGACCGCATCAACTAGCCAATGCGGTCCTTGATCGCCAGAAAAATCGAACCTCCCCAATCTATATCTTGGCCAGATATCGATCAGGGAGACCCCTCGGAAGCCCCCATACACTGGCAGATAAGATGCAGAAATTGGTCTAAAGTACCAAAATCAGCAGCTTTAATCTGCCCGTGTATGGACACCTTTATCCTTGCTAATGCCTTTAGTTCATGGCATTAATTCTGGTTAGACATAAAGACAACCCCTCTACCCTTTTAGACCTCCTGAAAGAAATACAGATATCTAAAATCACAGCCTAGCCACGTTTCATTCCACAAGGTTTTAATGACACTAATTACATAGATTTATGAATCATCAAATGAGGGACAATTAAGACAATGCCCTTATTCTACCCAACCACTTCCACAGTCTGCCCAAGCTCCACTCACTCCCTCAATCTACCCAAACTGTAGAGACTGATTGAGAACCATCTTGCCGAGTCTTTTGGTTTCCTTTCCTCTGGATAAGCTTGTAGAGTGTTTATAAGGCTGAACTTGATGGTAAAGTTAAAGATAGTAGTATGCCTATGTTACACTGGGAGACTAACTTGTAGTTAGTTAAAACACAGTTGCATGGTTTCCTATATGGGCGCAAGAACTTACATTCCCCACACAACAACTATGCTTCTTTCTACCTAGTTGCAGGTAGGAGTTACTGATCTTCCCTTATGACACACATCTTTGGCATATTTGGACAAAATGGCATTACCTGTAAGCCACTTCCTATTGACTTCAGTGGAAAACACTGCAAGTGACCTTGCACAGGTGATTATGAAAATGGAAATATGGATGATTTAAATTGGGGATGGTAATCTCTAGAACCATCGTACTACTGAGTACAACAGAAGCAATTTGTGGCAGTAAGTGGATGTTTTGGATGCTGCTACAAATAGGAATGATCAAAGCTCCCCATATGACAGAAGTCTATGAGACAGGGAAGAAATGTAGTTATTTACCAGCACTTGGATTTCAGCATAGATAATGGGGTATATTTATCCAAGAGTGAAGTCTGAGATCACCACGGAGTGAAATTCCACAGCTCTCCATTCATTTCTTTGGCATTTTAAAAGGCGTGTTTATCAAAGGGTGAATTTTCACTTTTAACCATTGATAAATACTCTTTTTAAAATGCCATAGAAATGAATGGAGAGTGACAGAATTTCACTCTAGCGGACCCCAAATATAATATACCCCAAATGGGAATAAAGTAACAATGGCACCTATGATTTATAGAATTTTTTGCAATGAGCCTTATTCAGGAGGGTCAATGTAATTAATTAATTGCACCATTAATGAACTGATAAAAGTCTGCAGCTTGACATAATTAATAGCACTGGTACCCATCTGGTAAAAGAACAGGAAAGACACTTAACTATAGTAGAAGCGAATCTAGCACAAGTGGTGTTTACATTTAGCTTTTATGCTGATCCTATCAGTTACACCTCTCAGCAAAATCAATTATAACTCTTCTTTCCTGCAAGGTCTATGATGATCAAAGAGATATTGCAAGATAAAAAATGCAAGCTTAGTTCTACTACAACACATAAAGAGGAATATTACCACTGAAATTCATTGTTTAATAGAGGATTGGGTATCATCAATCTACAGCAAGAGCCTTTGCAGCTGTTGGGAATCAGCCAAAACCTCCATTTCTATAATTCCTCTGATAAAAAGCTGCATTTCCCACAGGCTTCTAACAATGCACTTCCAATCAAAAGAAAGTAAGATGAACTTACATCCAAGGTGCCTTAGAAGCTGAGATTGTACATAATTTAAGAGGATATAATGCCAACAATGTTTTGATAAACACTGCAAGTATTATTCTGAGAAAGTTTAGTACATATTTACTATGTTTCAGTGGTGCTGTGTTTAGACTATTTTTAGTGTAATTGCTGTCCCTTAAAATGCAAACATGATCCTATAATTGTTATCTGTACATTAGACTAAAGGGCAAATGTGATATTAGCCACAGGACAACCGATGCACTGACCCTGGAGGCTTTAGGAAGCCCAATGGGCCTGAGGATTGGAGATATAATTACATTTTTTAAAAAGACTGCTGGCAAATAACCATCTTGCCTCATCATCAAGTCCTTGACGTTTTGCTTCATCACTGGTGGTGGTCTCCTTGTCATTCCTCTGGTATAACAGTGATAAAAGGGGATGTTGTCCTATGGTGAATATTTCACAGGCTTTAGCCCTTAAGGCATTCTCAGGTTCAGGACTGTCCTACTTAAGAAAGGGGTGCTACACCCTTTGCTCCATTACCTTTATACAGAGTTAAGAAGCTTTAAGACAGGTAAGACCTTACGGGGCATGTAAAGAAAATAAATCCCATTTTTACTTTCTTTAATGAAAAAGAAATCTCTCTCAATATACTTTTATTAAATAATGTGTACAATTTTTATAAGAAACCTGACTGCAGTGAAATTCTCCTTTACTTTACTGCTGTGGATAGGAATTGTCAGACGTTCCCTAACTGCTCTGCAGGGAAACAATCATACTTATGAACAGCAGGGGGAGCCCCCCGTGCCCACAGTGGCAGTGAACTCCCTGGACTGGACCTGCGCAGAAGGGTAAGTAACAAGTTAGGGGCATTTGCCCAGCGGGACAGGTAGGCCAGGGGGGAGGAGGGAGGGGGGGCAACAAACAGGAGGGGGGGTGGGGGGTTTGCCGACTAGGTTTCCTTCCCCTTTAAGTACTATTGTGCATACCCTGTCTCTTTCTTTTTCAATTACATATCAGTTGTACTTTGTCAAACACAATTAATGCTATTCAAATGAGTGTTGAAGAGACAGTGCATGCAAAGCAGTACCTGAAGTCACACTACACTGTGAAATGAAATTTAAAATGGCCCAGCAAGTAAGAAACTTTGGTTTGTATGGTGTTTGACCATTTTAATTCCTATGCACAATCCATCACTGAATTTGCAGTCTGGGTTATAGAATTTCAATTCAAAATTTTCAAATCATCACCATAACAAGTGAATTATCAAAGCAGTATTTCTATATCCTGAGAAGCATAAAATTAAACATGTGCTGCCATCTCCTGGAAAAAAGTGGAAGCTGTTTGTGAATCATTGTAGCAATTATTTTCAATTGTACGTGCTGGAGGTTTTAGACCGTCTCTGTTTCATTTGTCCTGTGCCTGTACAGGTGTGGGACCTGTTATCCAGAATGCTCGGGACCTGGGTTTTTCCGGTTAATGGATCTTTCCGTAATTTGGATCTACATGCCTTAAGTCTACTAGAAGTTAATTTATACATTAAATAAACCCAATAGGCTGGTTTTGCTTCCAATAAGGATTAATTATATCTTAGTTGGGATCAAGTACAAGCTACTGTTTTATTATTACAGAGAAAAAGGGAATCATTTTTAAAAATTTGGATTATTTGGATAAAATGGAGTCTATGGGAGACAACCATTCCGTAATTCTGAGCTTTCTGGATATCGGGTTTCCAGATAAGGGATCCTATACCTATACAATATAGTAAAAATTCAAAGCAATAGCATATAATTTTATATAACAACTTTGATATCACTCTAACTAGCTGACACTGCATTTGATTTTCTCACAATTTAAATGTGATAATATTTAACCCCCTTTACTATTAAAAAAAAATCAACTTCATTTCAGCACTTGGACCATTTTGACTACAATAATATTGTATTCAGTCAGACTGATTTGTCCTATATTTGTCCAATCAAAATGACCATGTGAGAAAGTGATGTAAATAATGACAAATTCAGTATACATTACCTCAATGCATATATGATGCAATCCACCTGCCTTGTTTTTCTGTAAAAACCCAGAAATTGGACTGTTCTGTCCCAAGGGGTGTAGAAGTTCCAGTTTTGTGTTCCCAAGCTCCACAAAAACAGTGTATACACCATGCTCAGGTAGAGGAACAGTCTCACTCACATGAGCCCCTAAAACCTTCTCATATAAAGAGCGGGCTTTCTCTAAATCAGGCACAGCAATGGCAACATGATTGAGACGTCCCAGATTCCATACGGGGTCGGGGACTTTCTGACCTACAGATTGCGAAATTGCAAAGTTTCTCCGGGCTTGGGTAAGTCCACAGACTCTGCTTAATAGGCCTGTGGAGGAGGAAAGAATAAGAAATACAATTAAGAAGAAATTCAGATCATCTGCTGGCAAATTATGCAAACTACAACCAAAGTGATAAAAAGAGAACTAAGCGTTATTAACCCCCTTGCCCCCACACCAACCGCAGAAGTACCAGCCCTGAAAAGTTCCTGGGAATCACATCAACCTGCAGTCCCAACGTTTTCTTTGATCTCTGGACAGCCAGAAAAATATACAAAGCTTCGAAAACGTAATTAGCTTTTGGCAGAGAGCCCAGAATACATGGCAAGTGCACTTAGATACATTTGTAACAATTTAAGATAGGCAAAGAAACAATTGTAACTATTTAAGATAAGCAGGTCTTTGGGGGAAACTGTGACTTGCAGCTTAAAGGGCAATTCACCTTCACTAAGAAAACTAATAACACAGAAAAACCACAGAAATGTGTTTAAACTTTCGTAAACTGCCAAATTTGGGGGTGTAGCCGCAAAAATGGGCGTGGGCAAAAAGTTGTCACGTTTAGGCTTGCCATACATTCTGATTTTTTCCCTATTAATTATATTGGGGTCAAACATAATTTTTACAGGTCAGGCCAGTAAACATCGGCCAGGTGGCAACCCTAAATCTTTTTGTGCCTCTTTTTATTTCTAAAATTTTGGGAGGTATGGCCATGACCAGATCCACAGCCACTGCCCATGCTCTATCTTAGATACAGACTAAAGAACTGCCCGAAAATCACGATGCAGGTAGACCGATAACAAAATTGTCTCCCCTCTGTCAAAAATGTAGCTTAAAGGGGAATCTAAATATAACATAACGCGGAGCTTTTATTTGTCTTGTTCTCGGCACAGTTTTCCCAGCAAATAAAGGGTGCTCTAACGGCGCAGTAGGACCATTCCTTGACTGCTCTCATTACAGTCGGTCACTGTACCTGCAGCAGTCCTAACTCTGTGCGCCGCCATCTTTCCACTGTCATTGAAACAAACCTTTACACATAAACAAACGCTGCGTGCGTTCCAGTGAGCGCGGCTTCCGTGACGTCATGGATATTATCGAAACAAGCATAGCTTTATTAGCAGACACAACACTGGCAAGAGAGCTGACAGCAAGCGGCTTAATCGCAGTTAAAAGTTACCACAGGGCTGAATGTAAAGCGAGCGATGAACCCTATAGAGTGATGTCTGTCAAAATGAATCCTGTGGACTTGTGGCCACTTGTATTACGTACAATCATTAGTACATTATTATGTGTGAGTCCGGCCCTCCGCCGTTCAGGTATTAAATGACACTCGCTATTTGCAATATAAAGTAGCAGCGATCTCTGTATCTAGTCTGCACTGCTGCTTCTGGAAGGAAATCAATGTAGCAGAAGCCAACTGAGCTGACGGACAGACCTGGGGCAGGAGGAGGACTCATTTATTCTACATGATTGTTTCAAGAGTCAGAATCCGAGAATGAGAATGCACAAGTATTGCTTGCATTCCAATTACACAGTGTGGGACTGGGACAGTCCAGGGGCCCATCCAAAAACCTTAGACCAGAGGCCACTCTCAGTACTAATATTCTTCATCTCCTCATTCAATCTCTATTCTCCTAGTCTGTTTTCTTTATACTATAATCAATTATTATCTATTTAGCCTCATTGTTGAAACAAATCGCTTCTTCTTCAGGCAACTAATCTCCCCGAACTGCCTTCCGGCTAGAATAAAATCGCCCAAAGTTTCCTCGCGAGGCAACTTCGGAAAATGAATCGCTCCGAGTGCCATCCAGCCGGCGATTTACATTATAGCCGGCGGAAAAGCAGTTCAGGGAGATTAGTCGCCCGAAGAAGAAGCGATTTTCTGCTGGGCAACTGACTTAGGCACCCCCAAGTGGATGTACGTACTTACCCAACACCCCGGGCTGGTGCTCCTATCAGCAGAAAATTGCACCGGTCGGGGGATTCTACCAGCGACCACCACTGAGCGATTGGCTTCCTTCTTCTTTCTTCAAATTTCCCAGGGCAAACACATGTGCAGCAGAACAAAATAGCTGACTTCTTCGTTAAAGTTCAGCTTTTCACGCAACTGCATATGCGCACCCACACGAAGAAAGAAGACGAGGGTAGCTGATCGTTCCGTGGTTTTCTGCTGAAAGGAGCACCGGCACTGGGTTTCAGGTAAACAAATATAATCACTTGGGGGTGCCTAACTTTTGGCACCCCCAAATAAATACAGCCTTTCCTTCTTTAAAACCTGCAGCATTTTCATAGGTGGTGGCAGACTGCTGCAGCTCTATTATGCCATCCACTCATAGCACTTTTGTGAACATGCTCCTCCCCTCTGCTCCAACAGGTACTGGATCAGTACAAGAAGGAACATTGAGCTACAGGACCCGGACAGCAGTTCCAGGCGTCCTTGCCGAGCAGTGCAAACAGGATACTAAACTGTTCAGTCATATTCAGAATTTTTAGATACAATTTTGGGTACCGGTACTATCTTTCTGGACAGATTATACATTTTGTGGTTGATTTTTTTTTTAATTGTTTGTGGGTTTTGAGTGTCATTTTTGTTGGGCAGCTGCACTGGTTGCTATACCTCTGTAACTCTGGCAACCAGCAATAATGCAAATGTAAGGAGGGGAGGGCCTGAATACAAATACATATAAATGCATTTAACACTAGAATGAAAGCCTCGCAATTGTTCAAAATCTACTGTGCAATTTTATTTGTACTTTGAACACCACATATACTTTAAAATTATGATTTTTTTTATCCGTTTGACCCGCATTAAAACAAAGGTTTGAGCGTGAAAAAACTCATACACTGATTGAATCTACTCAACAAACAAACCCGGAGGAGAACTCTTTCTTTAACATTGTTTTAAGAGTTAGATGCAGGGAACAGAAAGGGGTAAGCAAATGCTGCAATTACATGTACAAATAACATTTTAATGTTTTGTTAAAGGGGTTGTTCACCTTCTAACACTTTTTTCAGTTCTGTTATTTTGAGATAGTTCAACAGAAATATTGAAAATTTGTATTCTTACCTGAAATTTTCTTTTTCTTTAGTCCGAAAGGCAGCACACCAATGGGTTAACATCCTGTTCCTCTCTGATAGGACAGAACTACAAGACAGAAAAAACATTCATAAGCTCCCCCTACCCCCTCTCTGGTATTGTAACTTTCATAGCACCAAAAAGATAGACAACACCACAATGCTTCAGTAATTTATTTTGGGAGGGAATATCTGTGCTGCCTTTCGGACTAAAGAAAAAGAAAATTTCAGGTAAGAATACAAATTTTCAATTTTCTTTGCGTCCTCCAGGCAGCACACCAATGGGACTTAGCAAGCCATATTAAGGGAGGGAGAAAATTACAAGGCTGTTTGAAGAATCCGGCTGCCATACGCTGCATCTTGCGAGGCTGCCACATCCAACCTGTAGAACTTTGAAAAGGTATGTAGATTACTCCAAGTCGCAGATCTGCATATATCAGCTGCAGACACCGCAGACTTTTCTGCCCAGGATGTAGAAACGGCCCTCGTTGAATGAGCTTTAATCAAATCTGGAGCCTTTAGACCAGTAGCTGTGTAAGCTGATAGAATGGAATTCTTCACCCATGAAGCGAGGGTGGATTTCGAGGCCTTGAGACCTTTTCTTTTCCCTGAAAACAGAACAAACAAATGCTCAGATTTCCTAAAGGATTTTGATTTCTCAATATATGTAGATAGACATCTGTGGACATCCAAACTGCACAGCTTATTATTTGACTCTGTCAAGGTTTCATTAAACCTTGGAAGAATAATCTCCGCATTAATGTTGGTTGTAGAAGGAACTTTTGGCTGGAAGAAAGGTAAAGTCCTTAGAACAACTCTATCATCGAAAAAGGTGGTGTAAGGCGGGTCTACCGCTAATGCCTGTAACTCTCCAATCCTTCTTGCTGATGTTATCGCCACAAGGAAGGAAGCTTTCCATGACAAAAACTTATATCCAATATCAGGCAAGGGTTCAAACGGGACCTCACACAAGGCTGAAAGGACTGTATTTAAATCCCAAGGAGCCACCAACGGTTTTATTGAAGGTCTAAGTTTTGATGCAGCTTTTAGAAACCTCTTGATTAACGGATTCGAAGACAGGTTAAGATGTAACATATTTGCCAATGCCTAAATATGCACTTTAAGTGTACTCGGTTTCAGCCCCTTTGTAAACCCATCTTGAAGAAATTGTAAAATCACTGGAATGGAATTAGATTCATTCAGCCCCTTATCTTTCTTCCATTCTTGAAAACAAAGGTACACCCTTCCGTATATTTTTGAAGTGGATTTCTTCCTTGAATTCATCAAAGTATTCACTACTTCCTCCGAAAGACCTTGACCTGTCAATGCTTCCCTATCAGCCTCCAGGCCGTCAAGCTCAGGCGTTCCAAATTTGGATATTTCATCTCGCCCTGTAACAGAAGATCTTCTCTGATAGGCAGTCTGTAATATTCCCCCCTGGACAGATTCATCAGATCCGAGAACCAAGTCCTCCTTGGCCAAAACGGAGCAATTAGTATCACAGAAGCTTTCTCTACCCTGATCTTCTGTAGCGATCTCTGTATCATTGGTAAGGGAGGGAACAGATAAGCCAATCTGAAGCCCCAAGGAATCGACATGGCATCCAGGTAATTCGGGTTGTCTCCTTTGTTCAATGAACAAAAACAGGCCAGTTTCTTGTTGTCCCTTGTCGCCATTAGATCTATCTGGGGATAACCCCATTTGTTGGCTAATAATCTGAAGACTTGGGGATTGAGTTCCCATTCCCCGTGATCTATGTGAGATCTGCTGAGACGGTCTGCCAGCACATTGTCCATTCCTCTTATATGGACTGCTCTGAGGAGATTGAGGTGACCTTCTGCCCATACCATCAGTTTGTGACATTGCTCCATCAACAATGGAGCTCGGGTTCCCCCCTGCTTGTTGACGTAAAACACAGCTGCCGCGTTGTCTGACCGTACCAGTACCTCCTTCTTCCCTAGAAGAGGTTGAAAGTACCTGAGGGCTAACCTGATGGCCTTGAGCTCCTTGAAATTCGAAGACCGAACCTGCTCCCAAGAATTCCATCTCCCTTGGATCACTTGGCCTTCCATATGAGCTCCCCAGCCCCAGGCTGAGGCGTCCGTCGTCACTATCTGAAAAGAAGGTGTCTTGAATGATTTTCCTTGAGCCAATCTCCGGGGATTCATCCACCAGCTCAATTGACTCTTCACCTCCGCTGGAACTTTGAAGTAACGATCCAATGAATTGGGATCCCCGTTCCATTGCAGAAGAATCGCCCTCTGCAGGGGACGCATGTGCGCTCTCGCCCAAGGAACTGCTTCCAATGAGGCAGTCATCAGGCCCAACAGTTTCATTGCTTGACGAATAGACACTGAACGAGCTCTCTTGAGATCTTTCACTGCTGAACACAATCTCTGTATCTTCTCTTGCGGAAGAAAAACTCTCATTCGGACTGTGTCCAAGATAAGCCCCAAGAACCTGGCAGAGGTAGAAGGCTGCAGACTCGACTTTTTTTCGTTTAAGATCCATCCGTGCGCTGTAAGTAGATCTATTGTCAGCTTCAGGTGATCTTCTAGCTGAGCTACGCTGGAAGCTTTTAGAAGCCAGTCGTCCAAATACGGTACCACGAATATTCCCTTTTTTCTCAATGCCGCTGCAAGGACGACAATGATCTTTGTAAAGATCCTTGGCGCTGATGTTAATCCGAACGGAAGGGCTCTGAACTGCAGATGATGAAGGACTGGACCCAGAAAAATTGCAATTCTGAGAAACCTTCGACTTTCGTGGTGAACTGGTATGTGAAGATAAGCATCTTTTAAATCTAGGGTCGCCATCACATCCCCTTCTTGCAGAATTCCTATTGCAGATCTTATTGTTTCCATGCGAAACTTTTCTTTCCTTATATACTTGTTTAAATGCTTTAAATCTATCACTAGTCGAAATCGACCATCCGCTTTTGGTACTAGGAACACATGGGAATAGATCCCTTTTCCTTGCTCTGCCACAGGAACTGGTTCCAACACTTTGGAGGTGATGAAATCCGAAATTGCATTTTCTAAGAACAAACGTCTTTCTGGATCCGACTTCCTTTTGTTCAGACAATATCTTTGTAGGGGGTATTTTTGAAAATTTATCAAATAACCATTCTCTATTATCCTTAGCACCCAGGAATCGTTGGTGGTGGTTTCCCAAGCTGGTAGAAAAAAGGCTAGCCTTCCCCCAACCGCTTCCTGGCTCCTGGCGTCAGAACTCAGAAGATTTTTTCTTTGGGGAATCTTTTTTCTGGCTAGGATTGCTATTGAAGTTTCTTCTTCCGAATCCTCGGTTTCGATAAAACTCCCTTCGTCTATCATATTCACGAAAGGAAGGTCCTCTCTGAGAGGAAGACCGAGCTGGAGAGCTTCTTGAATACCGAAAAAAAGGCTTTTTCTGCGGTTTCACTTTATCCTGTGGAAGTGTTTTATCCTTTCCTGGAGCCAAACTCTCAATTAACTTATCCAGGTGTGATCCAAAAAGTTTCCCAGGCTCAAATGGCATAGAGATCAAACTATTCTTTGATGTCACATCAGCCGACCACGACTTCAGCCAAAGAGCTCTTCGACCTACTGTGGAGAGTGCCATTGTCCTGGCCCCTGACTTCAAAGTCTCAATGGAAACATCGCACAAGAAATCTGATGCCAACTTGATTGGATACAACATATCAAGTAAGGTATCTCTGGAGGTGCCCGAATTGATTTCTTCTTCCAAGGAAGATAGCCAGAATTTTAAGGACCTGGAGACTGCCACCGCAGCCAGCGATGGCTTACAAACATTTGACCCCGCTGAATAAGACCTCCGAAGAGCACACTCAGCCCTACGATCCATTTGATCTTTTATGGCTGATTCTTCAACCGGTATAGTCGTTCTTTTGGACAACCGGGCTATTGACACATCTACTTTAGGAGGCTCTTCCCATTGTTGCACATCCTGAGAGTCAAAAGGAAACATTTCCCTAAATCTCTTCGTGCTTTCTGGCTTTTTCCCTGGATTCTTCCACTCCTTTTCAAACAACAGCTTAATAGAGGAATGAATCGGAAAGCTATATGATTTTTTTGGAGTCATGAACAACAAATCCTCTTGTTTGGATGACTCAGAGGAAGTACTTTGGGGACCAACTACTCTCCTCACTTCTTTAATTAAACGTGGCATTTTTTCAAGGGGAAACAGAAAATATTCATCTTTTGACTTTTCCTGTTCAAGCGTGTCAGATGACTCTGAATCAAGTAACACCCCATCTTCCAAATCCGACTCTGCCCTTTCTGAAGGTTTATTAACAGCGGATGATTTAACCTCCTCAAAGGTTTTAGATAACATGTCTTTAAACCATGACACAAAATCCTCCACTTTAGAAAGATCCTGCACATTCGTGGTATTAGCACAACTTCTGCATTTTGATTCCACACAGTCCTCTGGCAGAGGCTGACCACAATCAGAGCATGCACTATGTTTCGACTTCCTCTTTCTTTTCCCAGATTTAGGATCAGACATCTAGTAAAAAGAGAGAGAGAGAGGTAGCTCTTACTTTGTATCAATCAAACAAGTTACAACAGTGGACCTGCTAAAGGATACACTACCTTAGCAGCCTCCGTCCAAATATGCAGCCTGGCAGCACAAGCTACAGGAACTACAGCCAAAGAGCTACACCAAGGAGGGCCTTTAAATACCTCTACTTGCCCCAGGAAGTGAGCATAAAATTAGGGTACTCACCCTGCACCCGAACGCCGCTCGCGCTCGTCCTTAGCGCCCGTGACGTCATCATCTTGCGCCTCTGACCCAGACACCAGGGCGAACGGACGCCAGGCGAAAAAAAACGCCAGGCGAACGAACGGAACTACAGGGACGCCTCCTGCCACACCTGTCTTCCAGCTTGCCAAGCCACCGCCTGCAACCTCGGACCCATGCGCTCCCTGGTAAGCCTAAGGGTATACAACCCCTGAATGACCCACCCATAAGGTGGTCACTCATGCGGCCTTCAAGTTTTGGAAAAAAAACCTGGTTCTTCAGGCCCTTCGGCCCACTCCTCTTCCTATCTTTTTGAGGACAGAAAAAAACAATACCAGAGAGGGGGTAGGGGGAGCTTATGAATGTTTTTTCTGTCTTGTAGTTCTGTCCTATCAGAGAGGAACAGGATGTTAACCCATTGGTGTGCTGCCTGGAGGACGCAAAGAAAAAATACTTTTTCCAATCACTTTCTATTTGTGACAGTTTTTCTGAGTTTTATTGTTCACCTTATGTCTATCTGAAGCAACTCTGCAAACTGTTGATACATAAGTGAATACATTTGTTATCTTTGTCCCTGTTTAACACTATCCCGAGTTTAATTAAAGGCAGAGGTTAGAATTGATACAATAGTTGCTAATATTCCACACATGTTACTGAGCAATGTATAAACTAATGGAGCAAATTTTAACAGTTTACAATCAGCACCTGGAATCACCGAGCTGCCAGACTGAAACACCAGAGACAGGAACATTCATTTAAACTTCAATTTTGGAAAAACGGTAAAGAATAAAACAAATGCAAAGCAATTGAAAAAAAATCTATTTCTTCTGAATCTGAAAACAAGTGAATTGCAAAATTGTTTGGAAGGTGAACCACCCCTTTAATGTATACTGGACAGTTCATTTTTTTAAATGAAATATTAAATAATGTTTTTTGTTGGACCCCTTAAAAGGGGTTGTAAAGTCAAAACCTAAAAGCCTGGACACATATTTCCAATATGTATTAATTTAAAAATATGTACCATTTAAAAAACAAACAAAAAAACACAATCTCTTGCCTGCAATTCCCCTCTTCACTCCATTAGCTACAGATACGGAGCCTACAAATCCTTAGGCTCCCTCTGCTGGTTTCATACAGTCTTGACAGCTCATCAGTAAAGTTACTGAAGTTGTACTGAGGTGTAGTCTTAAGGGATGTATATTGACTGTGCATCAGTGTATTATCTTATAATATGTTGCAAAAAGAAGCAGCTACATGTGCACTAGAGTTTAAGTTTATGGACCGAAAGTTAATTATCTTTCTTTTGTTTCTTCTGTGCTGACTTGGCTCCCTTGATCTGTAATTTGACTTGATCTTGCAGCTGAGAGAAGAATGCTTGAAATTACTTTAAAGCTTTATCCTTCCCTTCATCCTGAAACAGAAAAATGTATGTTATGAAGAATGCAAATCAAAATTTAGCTTTTTACTGATAAAAAAATGCATCACAAAAACATGCGCTTTGTACAATGTTGAATTTTCTCATTCTCTCGGGCACTATGAAAGTAGTGATGCTTCTAGTTTTTAAGAAGTAATCAAGAGGTGCCACAAATACATTAAATATGTTCATGTACACAGAGAATTCTGTGTTCTGCAATTTTCCTCCATTGTTAGGGGAAAGTTCCAGGCACTGCAATCTGCACAGTGCTTAATTTTTTAGAGATAAGAAAGTTTGTCAGATGAAATGGTGAGTCCAGCTTAGATTTAAAGAGGTAGTACACCATGACCTAACGTAATGTTTAAAAAAAAACCAAACAAACCACAATGAATTTTTCAATGTTGAAAATTAGGATATACTATATATGTGCAACTCCAGCATTAGCATATGGCCTTGCAGTGCTCCAGCCTTGAATACATGTTTATTTCATATAAAATTAACAATCAGTCTACCTAAAAAGCGGTGTAAATTTGTTGGTGCTATTTAACAGATAATAAAGTAATCATTACAGCCTCTCCTTTCCTAAAATAAAAACCAGGACAAAATTGCCTTATTTGTCGAATTGAAGGATCAAGTTGAAAATGAAATGGATCAGTAATTGCACTAGTTCAAATTTTATTAAAGTAAATGATTGCAGATATTTACATATGCCAATACTACTAGTGAACAGGTGCATAAATTATATTACCTTTAATACTGTGGCCTTTCCCTCTTTGGTCAGTTTTTTAAGATCAGCTGCAGCAGCCGCTTTATTATACATTTTCATTCCTTCTTCTGCTCTTATTTTGTCAGCTAGCTTCTTCCTCTCTTCTCTTTCTTTTATTTTCTGCCTCTTCACAGCCTTCTTCTTCCTTCTCTCCCGTTTCCTATCAGTGATTGTTTTCTCTGCACTGGTCTTTACATCTCCAGCCTTGTTCTTTTCCTGTAAAATAAAAAAAAAACAAAGAACTTGTGTTCATAGGATTTTAGCTTTGCAAAACATATTACTCCTATAAGCAATGATTACAGTGATTCTAGGGAACAGCCACAAAGAGCACATGTCAGCATACTTATTTACGCTCAAAGTCTTCACTGCCCTTGGTATGTGCACATAGATACAGGCTCCATTTAGCACTATGGCACTGCTGTGAGTATCCCATCATTAGGCTATCATGGTATTTAGCACATGTAAAAATACTCCAATACAATCAAAAAAATCAACTCCAAACTCGGTTCTAGCTTGGTTCTGCCAAACGTCAAACTCAGTTCTTTACCTTGGACAGGTCCCAAAATTAGGTCCCCGGGCTATTTGTGGTGAGTCTCCATGATCCCCCATTAATAATGCATGATATCTTTTCAAATTAAGAAAGCGAATAAAAACAGTAAATACAATGTGTTTGCTGGTCACCACTACTGCTTCAGTTAGCTTGTTTTTGCTTTAACAATATAAATTGCATTGTATATTTTGTTGCTTTAGTTGTATCTGCAAAAACTAGCAAAATGGGATGTAGAACATTTCATTGAAACAGTGTTTCTTAACTTTTTTTCCTCAGGGGTCCTCAAGTCAGGGGTAGCTTGGCAACCAGAAAATATGGTTTAAAGGAACAGTTTGGTGTAAAAATAAAAACTGGGTAAATAGATCGGCTGTGCAAAATAAAAAATGTTTCTAATATAGTTAGTTTTTAGTTTTTTAAATGATTTGCCTTCTTCTTCCATCTTTCATATGGGAGTCACTGACCCTATCTAAAAACCAAATGCTCTGTAAGGCTACAAATATAGTTCTTGCAATTTTTACTCCTCTTTCTATTCAGGCCTTTCCTATTCCAGTCTCTTATTCAAATCAGTGCTTGGTCGCTAGGGTAATTTGATCCCTAGCAACCAGATTGCTGAAAATTTGAATAACATGAGAGCTGCTGAATAAAAAGCCAAATAACTAAAAAAAATCACAAATAATAGAAAATGAAAACCAATTGCAAATTATCTCAGACCATTACTCTCTACATCATACTATAAGTTAATTTAAAGGTGAATAATCCCTTTAAATGAGGACCTTTAATGTGGCATGTGAGCTTACATATTCTGGGTAAAATGTAGTACTAAGACCTCAATGTTTGTGAAATGTATTTAAATAAATTCACATGTGCTGCAATTGAGCTCTGGCAATATCATTTGTAGCAGCTAGTCAACTCCAGAATGTAGTTTAGTCACTGGGAATAAAGCAGCTGGTCAATGCTACAGCATGGGTTAGACTGAGCGTTCACAATTTCAGCTTGTAAACTGGAAAGCTACTGTACAAAAAGCTAAATAATTTAAAAACCAAAAAATAAAAAATTAAGAACAGCCGTAGTAGTATATCATTGTGTGCATCATACTAAGAGTTCCTATAAACACAATCTACACCTTTAAAGGGGACCTTAAGTCTAAAATAGAATAATGCTAGAAATGCTGTATTTTGTCTACTAAACATAAACTTACAGCACCTAATTAAACAAAGTTGCCCACAGGGGGTCATCATCTTGTAACTTTGTTAAAAATCTTTGCAAGACCAAGACCATGCACAAGCTCAGTGTGGTCTGGCGACAATACAGCAGCTCAAAAAGGTCTTCCTGGAAGTCAGTATGTCAGAGCTTGAATAAAAGAACAAAGCATAGATCTTTACACTGTAAATACAGAGGTTTGAGAAAATAAGTCCTTAACAAATACTTACTGGTTTGGGTATAAAATGGAAATTTGAAAGGGCATCTAACTTTAGGAAGAGGGAATCCATCATTTTCTGGATTTCCGTGTGTTTTGGATTTTCTTCCTCTTCTTTTTTTTTTTCTGTAATTAAGAAAAAAAACTTTTATTAGTAATATTATTACAAGAGCTGCCAGAGTTTCTCAGAGTGTTGCTTATCATTAGTCCTGGTACCTAAAACAGCAATAGTGGCGTTTACAACTTATTTTACAAAGCAGTGGTTACCAAACTTTGGGACAGGGCTTCAAGCAGTTACAGGAGAGGCTCAGCCCCAATGCTATTTAAAGTAAAAATTGGAGAGAATGTCTGTTTGTTCACTTACATAGGCATAAAAGCTCAGCTTCATAGTTACTTAGCATGAAACGTATATCCTTCGAACTACAACTTAATAACTAATACAGCAATATTTCTGATTATCATCATCCCATAGCTTGGCAAAATAAATACAGAGGAATTAGCACAGAACACTTTCAACAGGTTTAAAAAAAAACAAGTAAAACTTATATTTTAAGCAAAATGCCTCTTCAAAAGAATAAAATCTGATTCTAGCTACAACAGTGGACTCTTGTTGGTTGATATAATGCAAAAGTGCTGATGGAGTATTATACACGATAAGTATTGGATTTTGAATACAATTCCTTGCTGACCAACAAAATAAATAATGCAGAAAGGCACATTTCTCACAATCCTATACCTGGACCAGTGCAGTTTGGTCATGCATGTGTGAAATGGTATGGGTGCCATATTGAGTTGTTCTTCCCACAAGCCGTGTTTGGAACCTTAATGATATTACCGATCAATGATTTGAGTGGTGTAAACTGGCTGTAATTAGTATATGCCAAAGCTTAATAAAGTTGCTTGTGATTGATTAAAATAATAATAAAATAACTAATAGCTTATCAAATGAACCAATACACACCTGGTCTTTTATTCTCTGTTTAATTATATCTTCAAGCTGCATTGTGGTTTCTTCTGAGATAACAGGTGCTATATGAAAAAACACAAGGGTTTATGGTAATAAATCTGTACCCATCCAACAAAAATGGACCACAAGTAATTTTTTTTTGTCTAAAGTAAGGTTTCCATAAATGTTGAGCAGTTTATTCTACCTAAAGAACCTAACTGGACAAAGCTATTACTTACCCATCCTGGAAGCATGGTCGAATACCAATGATTCTGAAAGTAGACTGTTTCTGGCCTTTTCTGAGCAGTTATCTCACCAGATAACTGCCATTGCTTCTCTTATAGCATTTGTTTTTGCAGCGTTTGAATCTTTTCTGCCATCTTAAAATAAAAAAAAAAATGATTGCAGTTGAGAAAAAAAATACAAAAAGATAGATGGCTACTCCTGATGTGAAGGAGGGTGGGCATGTCCTCCTAAAATACTGCATTCTCAACATGCGTCACACCTGTGGTACTATCAGTACTTGCAACATATAGTGGGGTTTGATTTTTAGCTTATCCTTAGGATATCTGTGCTTGGATTGACAGTATGTATTGTGCCACTACTGATTAAAGGTGATAAAAATGTTTTGTGTGCAGTAGCCTGAATGAAAACTGAAAGAATTTTTCCAAATTAAATTTGGGCAACATTATTTTGCTTAAAACTACACCTTGTTGTTGGGGAATTAAAAAAACCTATTGATAGCCGGTCTATTTTTGAAGTTTTGGATATTATTTCATCAGTTGAGCACAGGCAGGGTCGGACTTGGCCAGCTGGACACCAGGTAAAAACTCGGTGTTCCCTGCCGACCCAGACCTGCACCCTTCTGCTGCCCGTAAAGTCCGTTCTCCCTCTGATCTTGCTCTCCTCCAGCCCCAACAGGTACACAAGGGAGGGCCCTGGAGAGGAGGTTCTTGTCAGAAGCCCTTGTGGGCCTGGGACCTCTTCAGTCTGACGCAGAGCACAGGACTGCAAACTGTAGATTCAGGCAAATACCAGAGGGGCTGCTGGGAAACACCATAGACAGTTAATATTTATTGGACTTGTTGGGGGCTGTTGATATGTACTTGCGATGCTGGGGACTATTTTGAGTTTCGGTCCACACCTGGCTGTACACTATGTAGCATAAAACAGAAGTCACTGACCTTCTCTTCCCTTTTTTCAAAGGAAGACTTGACTTCACCAGACTCTAAGAGCTCCTGTTTCTTTCCACCCAGTATTTCACCAACATCTTCGCCTTCACTCTCATCAGAGAGATCAAATGTTACACGTTTAAATGCCTCCTTTGCTTTTTGGCTCTCTTCATTTTCTTCACTAGAAAACAAACAAACAAAAAAAAACACAATGCCATAGTTAGTTCTCTAAAATGAAGTATCCCTCAGAAACACAATGTTTATTCAAAAATATGTTAGCAGGAACACATTAGATATTCGCAAAATGAAATATATTTAATTCAGATCCAGGTGTCTTCTAGGGTGTCCAAGTTTTTGAAAAGAAAAATATATCGGTCTCCTTTGACTAGTACTTTATGTCTGGTTAAAGGATTTACAACAGTCTCGCACAGATATTTGACACAGTCAGGTTAGAGACTGTACTAAGGCCAAATACAGTCAAAAAAGTTGCTGCACATTGAAAAAGGTGAATAAACTCTTTAGTTGCGCTATTTTATTGGCTCATGCAAAGTAGACAGGGCAACGTTTCGGACCTCGCAGGGTCCTTTATCAAGCCTTGACTAAGGCCAAAGACATGAAGATACGATGAAAGTGGAATGATTATTCAATGACAGGGGACCTGTCATATGCATTTTTTTTTCTAAATCATACATCATTAAGGCAATAAATAATGTATGATAGTTGATTTACATATTGACTAAAGTTAGAGTTTACAGTAACCCAGAACCATATAACTTCTCATTGTATATATCTTACTTGTCACACATTTTATCTTCATCTTCCTCCAAAACATCTGCCTTCGTCTTCTTCTAAAAGATCTTCCTCCTCCTCTTCATTTTCTTCCTCCTTTCTCTTTGTAGAAGGATCTGTGCCATATCCCTCTTCACCGTCAAAAGGGTCAAAGAAATCTTGGTATTGAAGATCTCTTGAACTTTTTTTTCATCTGAAACAATAATAAAAAAAACCATGAGCAGATATGATAAAACAATTCAGCACGTTCTAACCGGCTTGTCACTACTGTATTGTAATAAGAGGCTTCTTTTACAACGTGGCAACTATGTTGCTTGAATATTTAAAAAAAGACATAGGTATCATTCTAACGTGTGTTCAGCAAGTGGGGGAACAGCAATTAAACCGGATATTACAAGTTACTGCTAAGTATGTAGTTATGCAGAGAACAGAAATATAAACTGCAAATAATTCAAGTTTTCTTATGGAGTTTTAATGGAATTTTAATCATAATGAGTTATTCATAATGTTACACGTAGGTGCTTAAAACTGCCACTACCAGCTCTAGTTTTTTTTCTCCCTCTGGTAAAGAATATGAAGACTTGGGGCAATGGCACACACATCAGATAGACAACAGAGTTTCAGGCCAGACTCCCAAGAGAGTATTTGATGTCCAGCTCAGCCATACCGGATATAGATAACTCAAGTTTCACAGAGGAAGTGGACAAGGGAAGTAGCAAAAATTAAACCCAAGCTATCGCTGCTAATGAGAAAAATGTCAGTGCAATAAGATGCACAAATAGGTACTGCAGTACATCTATTGCTCAGTAGATGAACATTCACAATAAATCATGCACAGGTTATACTATATAAGCCCAAATTTACAAAAGACTGTCATTGGAACTGGCCAATAATAAGAACCTTCTTGTTGCCCCAGCTACAAACCAGCCTGGAGGCATTTGTCTTTACTGCTCTAGGTGTTTTGTAAGACTGAGCTTGCATGGTACAACCTGCGTATAATTTACAGCTCACTCTTTATCAGCTTAGATATGTTATGTACTACAATAAACAACAACATGGTAAAATACAGTTCTGAGCAAGCTAGGAAAGATGTATAGACACAGCTCGCAATCGAGTGCATTTGAAGAGAGGTTTGTGTAACAGAACTATGCAATTCTATGAATTACTGCACTGCTAATATACGTTGGCAATAGAAGAAGCAAAGCTAATGTGGCAGAAAATTACATCTGCTCAAGTGAGACATAGCAAATTCATCAAACATGTGGAAATGCACTGTGGGGAGGTTGCTGTTGGAGAAAGGCATACCTCACTGGAAAACAAGGGAGCATAAAAAGCCTTCAAGGCTTTTCTTCAGTAGGCGTTTAGCTTCTACTGTAATACTGACAAATATAATTACATATAGCAGATCTGAACGAACTCAATGTTCTTCCATGGACCCTTACTGACAGACAGAAGCATAATAATAATAATAACTTTACATGGTTACCATGGTTTTCTTAAATGGCATAGATTAAAATGGTTGAAAGGTGTGCAATGTGAATACAAGAAGGTGGAGGTCTTTTTATTACTATGACAACCAAATGCCGACATGTCTCCATCTTTCGGTATTTTCATAAATTCAGTAGCGTGAAGCGTTGAACCACGCAAAACGCATTGGACTGAATTGAACTCATCTCTTTTTTTACGTGCTGTACCTGATGTTTTGTAAATAGCCAAATGTTTGTGTTTTATTCATTTATTAAAAAATAGGTTGTTTACCTTCAAATGCTTTTTTTTCAGTTCAGATGTAATAAACAAAGATATTTTTCAACAGCTTTCTATCTTTATTTTTTTACTTTTTTTCTCATAATTGAAATTTAATGTGCTTGTCTTTAGTGTCGCAGTCTGGCAGCTCAGCGATCCAGGAGCATCTGATCTGTTACAATTTACTACATTTAGTTGATACAATTAGCTGACACATTTCTCAGCAGCATCTGTGAAACATTAGCAACTATTGTATCAGCAACAGCTGCCTTTAATGGAACCGTTACCAAATCAGCGTCCCCCATCCCCCAGCTGCTTTAGAAGGTGAAAAATTAAACTTTACACTTCAATATTAGAAAAACTGTCACAAATAGAAAATAGTAATCTAGTAGTAGATTAGCAAACTTCCCCTTCCCCTTGAACCTAGATGGTATTTATTTGGTATCGACCCACCAACCTAACTAACACAACCAGTTCAGCAAATAATTCATAAAGTACTTTTTCATGCCTGTAGACTGATAGCCCAACACTGGAAGGTACCCCATACTCTGTCTAGGGCAAAGCAATACTGGAAATGCAAAGTGTTGAACAACTGATGGCTAAGCAATTCTCAGTGCAATTCTCAGTGCAATTCTCAGTGGCAGGTTGGGGTTTGGTGTATGCTCAGTAAGCAATTAAATTCACTGGCACACAAACTGGCACTCCCCCAATGACTTTACCTTTCCTTGTCCTTGAATGCTACACTAATTGAAAAATGATATTTTGGATACCTTTTTGATTATTAAAAATTAGCCATTTGCCGAAACAATTTATGATTATTTTTCCTTATCGACCAGTTGTGTCTGGTTAATTAATACCATAGCATCCTGAAGATCTCATGTTCAAACCATTTTATCTTAATGTTTAGACTGAGATACAAATGCTTTGCAAAGCTTTTTATGCGCTTTACTGATTTCTCCAGCCATTTCCTTAAAACACAGCTTACCCGTTTATTGCTTTTCGTAATGTGAAAGTCTTCATCCATATCATCATCATCATAAGAGTCAATATCCTCAAAATAATCAACTTCATCATTGTCATCTTCCTCGCCATCTTCTTTTTCAACTTTTTCTAAAAAGGCCTCCATTTCTGACAATTTAAAGAACTTGTCGTCAAGTATTGACGTTTCACTAGCTTTAGCCATTGTTTTTTTATTATTATGTTTCTGCTTATTTTGCTTCTCCAGTTTATCAATATCAAAGTCCATATCTGAATCATCATCGTCATCACTAAATGTCTCCACTGGTGTTCTTTTGGGTCTTTTGGTATTAGCAAGTATTTTCTCCTGAGTTCTTTGTTCCTCTTCACTTTCACTAATTAACTCGGACTCTTCTTCTGACACACCTTCACCTTCGTCTGGGGTTTCCTCCTCAGCTGACTGTGCAAGATAAATATCCTTGTCCTTTTGTGCAGTGCTAACTGCTTTCTTGAAGTAGCTAAGAACAGCATTGTTCTGCAGTTCCAGTTGCTGCCATATTTGCTCTTCATCAAAATTCTCAATAATCAGTACCTCCAATGGGCTTCCAACCGCTAGTGCAAGCTGTGACTTTTGCAAATCATAATAGCACTTTTGCTAAACTAGAGAACTCTGTTGCCAATCCATCCTGCACACTGAAAAAACAAGGTAAAATAATCCTTCAAATAAGTTAAACTTGGCTGTGCAGTAAAAAAAAAAAAAAATTCAGATGCAATATTGCAATATAATTATAAAATATAGTTGTTGGCCACATTGCTAGGTAGCAAAGCATATTTCAGAACAGAAAAATCTTATAGACACAAAAAGAAAAAAACAAGAGTGCAGTACTAGATGCAAATAAACAGCTGTAAGTGCCTTGGTGTTAAAGGGGGAACTATCGCGAAAATTAAAATTTGATACAAGCTTCCTCATAATGAATTAAGAAACTTTCTAAATACAATCAGTTATAAATTCGACATTGTTTCTGAAATAATTACGTTTATATTCACTATCCCTCTCTCATCATCTGTTTCTCTTCATTCTCTCTTCATGCAGCAGTTGGGTGTCAGATAGTCATCAACAGTTAGATCCAATATATCGTATAGGGGGGCTTCCTTTCCTAGCAGATGTATTAGAGCTCACTGATTCCAGTAGAAACAAAATATAACAAAATAACTGCCCTTTGCACAAACTCTGCATGTAGAGAGACAGGATTTCTGATGATTTTAATAGAGTGAGCTCTAATACATCTTCTAGGCAAAAGGAGCCCCCCCCCCATAAGATATATTGGATCATTCATCTGACACCCAACTCCTGAATGAAGACAGAATGAGAAGAAACAGATGCTGAGAGAGGAATAGTTAAGATAAACTTGATTAATTCAGAAACAGTACAGAATTTTTAATTAATTGTATTTAGAAAGTTTCTTATTTCAGTATGTGGACATAAATATTACATTTTCATTTTCGCGATAGTTTCCCTTTAAGTATGCAACCAAAAAGGTTTTAGAAACTGGCGTGGCCTTCTCCTGATTTCAATCTAGCTTTTAGCCTTTAAACTTGGGGGTGGTGCTAACTCCAAATAAACCATCACATGGCTGCCCACTTAAAGATCAGGGAAAATTACTTTTAATGATTAAACACAGTGAGACTGGAATTACAATTGGGGTACCTTCTGTTCACCGTGTCTAGAAAATTTTGGATATAAACCTGCATGTGTTTTTCTATTGTACCCTTCAGACATTACCTACCAATGCCCGGACTGGCAATCTGTGGGTTCTGGAAAATGCCAGAGGGGCTGCTGTAAGGTCCCATAGAAAGTCAGTATTTAGTGGGCTGGTGGGGGCTGTTTGGGCCTCTATGTGGGCTGATTGGGCCTCTGTGTACCTGAAATGCCAGGGCCTATTTTAATTCTCAGTCCGGACCTGTTACCCACGGAAGCAGTGGTCTATACACAAAAAATACAACATGACCATGAGTTGTGAATGACATAATGGGCCTGCAGCAGCCTAGCACAACCTGAGCAAAAATGAAATAAATATGTAGTCTTCTAAATTATCTGTGGGCTGTGGCTCTGGTGTGCAAGGCTGCTCTCTGGAGTTAGCAGACTTTTGGATTCAACACAACTTTAGGAGTATGTCTGTCTAGAAGCTTTTTGGCATCATAAAAGAAACTGTAATCCTGACGAAGCTGCTTGGCAGCGAAACGCGTAGGGCGGCATAGGTGGAAGGTGGTGTGGATAGCTCCCACTCTTCCCAACGTAGCTAGGTAGGAGGTGTGCTGGGGGAAGGGTGGAAGGGAGGGCACTGATGGAAATGGAAATCCGTTACTAGCTTATAGCATTATCCACCACTGTTCCAGCCTGCGCAACTGTTTTTAATTGTATGTGATTTTAGGGACATTGTCCCGCATGGCGTAGAGTCTCACACGCTGTGAGTGTATTTGTTGGTGTTGCCAGTTAAAGCTCTTTTTACTAATTTAAATTAAAAGTTATATTTTATGATATTGTTGCAACCATAGCCTGAACTGGTTGGCTTGCTACATTGTAAATGGATGGGTGGTTGTTTCACTCTCCACTACTAAAAAAAAAAAAAAAGCTGTTTCGCTTTTTTCAATTATTCAAACTGTAATTTTAAGCAGCTTTTTTTTACAGGTATATTAATTCAGACATTGCGTTTAAAGTTTTCAGTTGAAAGCCATATTTTTATTCTGTTCTCTGGCTTTGATCCTTAAAACCAGTCATTTATTTTCCAGGTCTGTTCATGCAGTTTCTTTGACACAGATTCTAGAGTCTGAAAAAGCAGTGCAGAGAAAAGAAAGGGGCAGACGGATAGTGCTTTCAGCTGCACTTACATTTACAACGTTTCAACCAATGAAAAGCTATCATTAATATATGTTGGAATGCTGCTTAGAATGAGGTGTTATTATTCCATTATACAAAAATAAACAACACAGACAGTTCTGTAAATCTCCAGGATTAGGCTGCCAATAAGGAGTTGTCTCTCTGTACCTCGGCAGCTGCTCCGGGTCGGCACTCACGGATTCCAGCCAGGGGTGCTTCGCCAATGAGGCGAGTTGAGGCTGTCGCCTCAGGTGGCAGCGCCCCACTAGGTACCAGGGGCAGCAAAAATGCTGCTCCTGGTACTTTAAGAGCGAATTTCCAGGGGAGGGGGAGCAGCAGCAACTGCTGCTGCCTCAGGCAGCGGAGGGGCCAGGATCGCCCCTGATTCCAGCAACTCAATACACTGTTCCAGTCCATGCCTTGGTTCCCCAGCCTCTGCCTCATTATGGTTGCCACCTTTTCTGGTAAAAAATACCGGCCTCCCTATATATTTATCATTTTTCCCTATTAATAACATTGGGATCAGCCATCATTTTTACCAGCCAGGCCAGTAAAATACCGGCCAGGTGGCAACCCTAGGTGGGAAGGGGAAAATATTTTTTTACTTCCTTGTTTTGTGACAAAAAGTCACCCAATTTCCCTCCCTGTACCTAATTTGCATATGCAAATTCGGGTAACGTTTAGCCGGACAGAAGGATTCGGCCGAATCCGAATCCTGCTGAAAAAGGCCCGATGCCGAACTGAATCCTGGCTTCGGTGCATCCCTAATTCAGACCTGTCATAGATAATGTTTATCCAAAAAAAAAAAAAATAACAAGGATGATGTGGACTTTCACATTTACACCAATCTATAACAAATGTTATAATTACTGTCTTTGGCTACAGGTAGCATATAACGAGGAAGTGGTTCAGATCTATCCTGGGCCTCAATAAATCATGTGTAGTTTATGTGTGCATAAAGTGGCACTGCCATGTATTCCACTATAGTGGAATATTTTACTTTTCCCCCTAATAACAGATCTATACAGCCTACAATATGATGGTTAAACTTCTGCTGATCATTCCTAGGCATGTGCGTTTCAGTACTCCTCACTTATTATTGTAATCTGAAAGATGAACAAAATAGTCTATTGGTGCCATACTCTTGCTTTGCTTCAGCCAGAGATTAAAAGGAGAATTAAATCACATTAATCTTACAGAACAGATACAGTCACTGCAAAAACATGCCCACTTTTTTCACATCAGCATTATTTTATGTAGGCTCCTTCCTAGCAAGAAGCAGGCCACCGAGGTAGTGTAGTGGCTGGAGAAGGCTGGAGGCGTGTAGATAGGATAGTTTCTGGGATGACAGTTAATACCCTTGCTAGGTTCATTGCCATCATCTGCTTCTAACTATCATGGTTCAGCAATTTTGAGCTGGTCCAGTCCTGTTGGTCTGTTCCCATCTCCAGTGGATCTGTCCCATCTCCAGTGGGTCTGTCCCATCTCCAGGACTGCCACTGTAGAGACAGGTGAGAAGCAGTTACATTTGTTCAAAATGTATGTATGTAATGATGGTATTTTGCAAAATGTTTAAAGGCCCTGCTTTATTACTATTATATTATTTAAAGGGCAAGTTACCTTCAAAATAAAAAATTGCCTAATAAAACAAAACATTATTCTAAGCAACTTTGCAATATACATTCTTTATAAATTGTCTATGGTGTTTAAGTTATTTGTATATGTATTGTTATTGAAAGCAGTGTTTGTCTGTCCCCTTCTATTCTCTGCTCTGATGTCTAAGACTGTTGCTACAATGTAAGACTGATTAACAGACCTGTCTTTGCTGAGGAACCAAGACTTTTGCAACATTGTTTACAAAGTGACAACTGGGAGTTAAGCAAATGTTGCTTTCAATATCAAATATTTTTACAAATAACTTTAAAAGCACTGAAAATGTGTAATGTATATTGGAAAGTTCCTTAGAATTAGGCAAATAGATATTTTGGGGTTGACTTTCCCTTTAAATATGTCAATTGAACCTAAAATGTTGAATATGAACATCACCAAAAATACATACTGAATGTTGAAGCTATTTTAGCTAACTTAATGTAAACCTTTCAGGGAAGGTCTTTTTCCATTGGTTCCCATCTGTATTTCTTTCCTGCAGGAAGCAGAACTGATGCAGTGCCTTTTGTCTCAGAAAGTTTACTGTCCTGAGAGTAGTGGCCGCTGGTGGGATTGTCTGACTCTTAACTTGCATTAGCATTTAAATCACACCCAGAAGGGAAAAAGTCTTTAATTTACTATTGCTATAATCTAAATATAGAGTCCAGAGAAGGAATACTTTTATATACCGTTACTGGTTTATTTTTGATATAGTAGAGTTTTCTATATGCGTAACAGTTACTATGTGTATGCATTCATAACCTTTACATTCATATGTATTTTTATATTAAAATCTGATAAAAACATCTTGTGAGTTATTTGATATTTGGAAGTTTAAAATATTTATGATAGCGATCGGTAAAAAGTCCAAATCCCGCGCTATACATCAGCATGGAGGCAGCAACTAATTATCTGTTAGTGGGATGATATTAGGTGAGCAACATAATTCTCCAGTTTAACCATGGCAAGTATAATAAATGGATTTGTTTTTCTTAATTCTCCTTGCAGTTTACAGTCATGTGTAAATGTTTCTAGGTAGTATGTATACTGAAGTTGTATGCTACTGGTTTGGTCATACTAAACTTCTCTTATTTCCTAGGCAATTAGTGTTGTCCTAGAGGGTTTGTCTGATCTTCACGTGCACTCGGGTAACCAACTTTCACTGTATCAACATTCTGTACGAATAAGAGACTCACCCAGCTGCAAAAAAATTCCACCAGATGTTCTGTGAACTGCCTCTTATTGAAGTGGAGGATGCACCTCATGTGAGTTAAAGCCTGGTTGGAAAGTAATAAACAAGGCAGAGCTCATACAAATGCAAAAATGAAAGGAATGATGTGTGTAAGCCCTAGTAGTTTACTGTGATATTGACATTTTTAATTGCCACTCACCTATAATTACCTATTTCTGTAATTGTTTTCCACCAAGTCTTTTCCTACCCCCCCCCCCCTTATAGATGCATTTGTTCTTCATGAGTTCTTCATTAATGCTTCGTCAGGTTACAGGCAATGTGCTGAGGGAGAAACTTGCCTGCTGTACATTAAGATGTGACAATTTTATCTATGGTCAAACTACCTTTTTATTGACAGTTTTTAACCCTAATATTGAATTTTGCAATTTTGAATTTTTCTGTAATATGTAGGTTTTTCTGTAATATGTAGGTTTTTCTGTAATATGTAGGTTTTTCTGTAATATGTAGGTTCAAAGGCAAAATGTATCTGTAGACTGGAATGCGCAAATCTGTATTTCTAATGGAAGAATTGTCTGAAGAGGTTGGAGCAAATGCTCTTTCTTCTGTGATGTATTGTCTTCTGAGTTGTCTCTCGCCCATTACAGACAGCAGGACTTTGATTAAAGTATGTAAGCAATCATGTATGTGTGCATTATCAGTATTGGCTTGATATTCAAAACTGGGGACAGAACTTCTGCTCCCAGCACCCCTTGCTAGATGACTAAATTGGGAAAAGGAGAATGGTAGTTCAGTCATATTTGCTTTATATTATATGTTGGTGGATATACAGTACATTAGGGGGCAGATTTATTCGGGGTCAAAGTGAAAATTAGTTTTTTTTTTCTATTTTTTTTTTTTTGGTCAAAACTCTCAAATTCGAATTGTGAATTATTCAAACTTGATGTGAGTTTTAATTAGATTTTTGAAATTTATCATACTCTGGCGCTTTAAGAACTCAAATTTGACTAATCTCCCCCTTTAAAGAACCATTCAACCGGTTTAAAAAAAACCCTCCTCCCCCCCAGCATAGCTGCCCCTGGAGAAATGCCCCTAACTTTATAACCCTCGGCGCAGATTCAGACATCGGAGTTTCACGCAGCTATCTTCCAGGTCTTCGGGAACTCTGATGCCTGAATCTGCACCGAGGGGTAAGTATAAAGTTAGGGGCATTTCCCTGGGGGGCAGTTAGGCTGGGGGGAGGAGGGAGGGGGTCTACGTAGGGTGGGGGGTACGGGTTTTTCCAACTGAAAGCCTCTGCAGTAAAGGCCTGGCAGAGCATTAAAAAGGATGAAACCCAGAATCTGGTGATGTCCATGAGTTCAAGACTTCAGGCTGCCATTGCCAGCAAAGGGTTTTAAACCGAGTATTAGAAATCTAACATTTTATTTTCAGTTTTTTTTATTTGTCCAATTACTTTTGAGCCCCAGAAATAAAGTGATTGAGTTAAAAAAAAAGGCTTTTTATGCAATCTTTTTGTTTAACCCACTGTTTCAACTGAATCTAAGTTGTTTCATTTAAAATTCATTGTGGTAATGTACAGAACCTAAATTAGAAAAAAGTTCTCTCTGTCCAAAGATTTATGGGCCTAACTGTACATGTCAAAACACAGCAAATTTTTCCCAAGCATTTGTTGTTCGTTTCCTTTCTAAATCCGGTTTGAATTTACCCTAAATACGGCAAAATATTTTAAGTTCTATGTACAGTAAGATAAGTGCAGCTGAAGCTGTTGGTGTGTTTGATTCAGGCCTTCCCTTTGGATCTGTACACAGATAGCTTTTATGATAATATAAGAGAAGCTATTGAACACCGGCTCCAGCTGCTCCAGGAATGCGCCACAGAGACCCCATTTCAGCTCAGTGCTGATGTTTGGAATGCTCATGAGGGTAAAGCATTAGTTAACTGGGAGCGCTTTTCATCTCTTCAGCAAGCCCAGGTAAACATAGCCAGTTTCTCAAAGTCAAGTTAATAGTAGTAGCGGTTTTTAATTCCACTACAATATTTGGGCTTTGGCATGAAAGCCCTTAAATGGTTCAGAAGTCTATATAAAGATCCAATAGTAATGGTAACCATTGGCCCTTATTATTTCACATCTGTCACGGGACACGACAGTATGAGATGTAATCCACTCAAAGCAAATAAGTCCATAAATGATGTGTAGTAATGTGGAATGACACAGGGGATAAGTATTGAACACACTTACTGAAATTTTTTTAATACTTAGTAGAAAAGCCTTTGTTGACAATGACGCCTCTCCTGTATGAAGAAACTAGTCGCATGCATTGCTCAGCTGTGATTTTGGCCCACAAACTGTCTTCAGATCTTGAAGGTTCTGGGGGCTTCTTCTATGAACTCTGATCTTCAATTCTTTTCATAGATTTTCAATTGGATTCAAGTCGGGTCATTCTAACCGTTCCAGTGTGCACAGAGGCCATGTCAATTGAGTGCATTACTTATAGTTTTATTTAAAATAACTGGACCTGCTTATTCTGGACAACTCTTCTGATTATGCTTTTGACTCCTCTATCAGAATATTGCAAGGAGCATCTGGTCGTGACCGGTTTAGGGTGAAATGAAGTTCTTTCCACTTTTGGATTATGCCCCAAAGGTGCTCACTGGAACATTCAGAAGCGTAGAAATATGTCTGTAACCAATGTATGTTTTGCAACAATAAGGTTGTGACGGTCTTGAGAGATCGCTTTGCTTTTGCCCATCATGAGATGCTTCTTGTGTGATACCATAGAAATGAGAAACCTTTTAAGACTCAGCTAAACCAACTGATATTAATTTGCACTGATAGGGGGCAGGATTGCTTTCTAAATACTGACAGATTTCTGCAGGTTTCTTGGCTTTCAATGCATAGTTGCACCTCCTTTTCTTCACATGTCATACTTATTCCCTGTTTCATTCCACTTTATTACACATCATTTATGGACATCTTTCTATGTGTGGATTACTTGGGTTGTTACCAACATCTGGTGTACATTTCACGTCAATGGCCCCTTTACAAATATCTTTACTGAGAAATATGTTGACGAGTTTAATACTTATTTTCTCTGTTGTATATCTCCCTAATCTATACAATCTAATAAACAAGTTTGGTAAAATATCCAAGCTTCATATCAATGATATCATCTTAAAGAAGTCAGTGGGAGTTGGACTGATCTTATTGTACTATTTTTAATCAATTCTGACTTTGAGATTTTCTGATTTGTTGGTGCCATGGTTATCTCATTGTTTAAACTGTGTTCAACATGGATCATGATCTTATATAATCACTGGGGAAAGACCTATTGAAGTGGCCATAGACATATGAAAAGGTGGCTGACCCTGACGGTGCACCATCATTGTCACTGCAAAGGTATTTTCCAGTGTTTTGCCACCCACAAACTAGAAGGTGGGTGGGTGGAAAAATTCACAATGTACCATTGCCCTAAAACATTCATTCAAAGAGTCAGATTTGCATACTCCTGGAACTGGCTGGAACCTAGTTTGAGAACCATTAAAAGTCTAGGTAGAGACAGTTATATAAGTGTAAGGTCATTTTTACCAAACAGTTGTTGATCCATCTTTCCCTGTAATACCAAATATCCATGCCTGGTAGTAAGGCACTTTGTCTGCAATGGTGGCAGAATTGCTATAAACGACACTTAGATGGATCTATATGAACCTATATCTTTTCTCTTGTGCAAAAGAGACTTCCCATCCTACCCAAAATGTCAAAATATTTTCAAACTAGATTTCTAACCCATCCAGTCCAGCTTCAACTGGTCACACACTTAAGCATCTTATACAGTAAGCATGAGGCCCAAGATGGTGTCATTTACTTTTTTGTTTTATATATACTCCATATGTGTGGTTAAACTCCATGATGTGCAACTTCTTATTCTGTAGCTGGTGGATGTGAAAGGCTCCAATGATTGACTGGTACACAAGCAAATCATTTGGTTACATGAGCCAGGGAGCCAAAGTGGACACTTGTCATGTTGTTTCAGTTGGAGCCAAAAGCAACAGAGTTAGCTGAAATTATTCTTCTCTGTTAGTATACAGTATATGCATGTCTGTAAAAATATTCAATATAAAATTAACTAACGGTTTTTATTTCGTTCCTTAGTCACTCATATTTGCCACAAAACAAGGTTTTGAGAGTTCCCATTTTTTTTCCATACATTTCCCCCAGTAACAACAAGTGAGCAGCCCATAGAGGCACAAAGGTTTTAGTCTGTTCCCCTTTGCTGCGTTTGAACAAAAAGCCTCAACTATTTCAGGTTAATGTGGTCAGAGCCAGATGATGTGGAACTGTTGTTTTTTTTTCCAGTTTAATTGGCAGGTCCAGTAGCTCATTTATAGGCACCTGCACCAATCACTGTAGCAAAGGTAGAAGATACAGGTCTTCCTGCAGATCAGTGTGGGCAAAAAGCTTACAGTCTAAATTAAATGAGTCCTTACGTGGATGAACCATATCAACCCTTAAACATGTAGGCAGCTTTAATGCAGCTTTGACCTTTATTAATGTCAACATACGTAGCCAGCGCCCTAGTAGCTTTTCCACATTCTCCGCTGAAAAAAACGACCCTTGGATCAGGAGACTTGGGTTGATTATATCTCCATAGAATTGAACCATAGTATCTTAAAGTAGTAATAATGGTTAATATGGTTATTTGTAAAGTATTGGGCTTTTTGTTCTATGTATTGGGTAAACAAACTCAATATATTCTGCCTTCTGCCAAATATATCATTCTCATCAGATATTTATTATTATATGAGCATTAATATTCTTTGAATCTAGCCAAGATACCCATCAATATGTTTCTTTCATACTGTGAAAAACTCACGATATTCATATAACATTACCTACAATAGGGTACAGGCGATTCTCCATAATGAAGTTGTAAGGGCTCCTACTGACAAGTGTTTTTACCTGCACAGTCACAGTCTATGCTTTCAAAGGGGTCTGTAATCACACGCAGGTACAATGCTTTAAAACTGACCGTGGCTAAAATGAACAATAAAGATTGTTAACAAGCTCAAGTAGACACAAGTCATTGATACTTTATACACAAATGTAACACACAGTAGTACATAGTGCAAATGGCTGGCAGCCAACAAGCAAAAGGAAGCGCACCCTGACCATAAATCAGACTAAACATACTTGGCTTTTATTCTTTATCATGTATGCTGATATTTTTCATTAGAAATGTCACCAATGCAAAACTTGTCTTTTTGCTTTTTTAAGGGTTCTATTGGATATGCGCTTAAATAACATGTGCTTTGCCACTCAACATCACCAGTTCAAATCAAACCATGATTTTAATTCCTCTTCCATCACTGTCCAGAAAGGTCTGACACAAATATGTTCTTTTCCTGACAGTCACCAGTTCTGACACTTGGGCATTTCCCATCCACTCACTGGGAGACCACGGCAGCAACATCAAGTTCAAAAATCTTGTCATATGCTTTCTTCTATCATAACACAGCACAATAATATTTATCAAGTACTGGATCTATTATCTGGAAACAGATTATACAGAAAGCTTTGAAGGACAGCAGCATTGTATTAAAAGTTAAATAAGATGGCACAAGTCCATGTTGGCAAAACTATTCAGTGTTTTTAGTAGCCTTATGACACTGCTTCCCATTACAGAAAGGCCCCTTATCTGGATAATAGATCCTACACCTGTACAGGCAAGGTGGAGGGAAGAATTGGCTTAAACAATCAACACATATCCGTATATGCAATATTGAAATGAAAAAGAGGAAAATATTGCAGATGACAATAGTATCACTTGCTATTTTTCTCATGGTACTTGCTTATTTAGTATTACAGGTATGGGATTCGTTATCCGGAAACCAGTTATCCAGAAGGCTCCGAATTGCGTAGACGATTATAATGAAATAATCCAGATTTTTAAAAATGATTTCCTTTTCTCTGTTATAATAAAACAGAATCTTGGACTTGATCCAAACTAAAATATATTTAATCATTATTGGAGGCAAAACCAGCCTATTGGGTTTATTTAATGTTTTCATGATTTTCTAGTAGACTTAAAGGAGAACTAAACCCTTAATGAAAAAAACCCTAGCTACTACCACTTGTAAATGCCCCTAATGCTTTACTTACCCCTCGGTGCAGATTCAGGGCAAGAGGAATTCATGGGCACCATCTTCCAGCATTTCAGTAACTACGGATTTTCTTCCTTCACTTCAGCAATTCCCGTGACTTTTGGCACATTTGTCGCAAAACGGAATATTGCTCAAACTGCACATGCACTGATATACCACTCTCATTCTGAAGATTACCAAAGAGAAGATGATGGTGCCTGTGAACTCCGATGCCCTGAACCTGCAATGAAGGCTAAGTAAAGAGCTAGGGGCATTTACCCAGGGTAACACCTAGGTTGGGGGAGCAGCGTCTATGTAAAGTTTGGGGATTGAGTTTTTTTATGGTTTGAATTCTCCTTTAAGGTATGTAGATGCAAATTACGGAAAGATTCATTATTTGGAAAACCCCTGGTCCCGAGCATTCTGCATAATAGGTCCCATACCTGTAACAGTATGTCAGATATGGATCACTGCTCATACCCAATACTCTCCTATAGAGTTAGAATTCCATTACTGCAAGGACTGGACCCAAATTATAGAATTCCAGTGCTGTAAATTCTACATTTCTGATGTATGTAGATTTTTTTCACTTTCTGAATATTTCCTTTAACCTTCGTGGATTTAAATTTTGTTTTGCCTTGGTGGTTCTTTATCATTTAAAACTAGGATTTACCAAAGCTGGGATTTGGTATTTGCTAACTGTGCATAAATGCAGTTCATTTAGTAAAGGGTCTATGCAGGTAACCGTACCACCGTTATCAACCTATAAACTCTAACTATATACATATTTTAATTTAAGGTCTCTTAAGGCACTTCTAAACCTATATTATCTACAAACAGAGATTAACAGTGCACATTACCTTGCAGGTTATTTTCCACAGATTTGATCAAACTCAAGAGTACCCAACTGAGATACTTTCCAGTCTCAGGAAAATGTACAAAGACTATCTTAGCTTAAGTAATAATTTGTACCCTATTCATACATTTCCTAAAATTTACAAAAAAGGTAACATGTAATCTGATCAAAGCTCAAACCAAGAATGGAATGCACTGAGGCAGCTCATTTACAAGTTGTACCCTGAGCACAGGACATTGAGTGACATCAGTATTACCTCAAGGAAGGGAGACGCTTTCCACAGAGACATTACTGGAGTAATGAATGTGCTAATCAGTGCATATATTGGAGGTACAGAGATTCTATTCTTTGCAAGGCTGATGTCTGTCTTGTACCTGGTTGAGTGCAAGTCACAATGGCAGTTTTGGAAATGTGCCCCCCAGTATAGGCGCAACCTCAGCACCACAGTTGTAAATTGAAGTCTGTCATTATGTGTAAGTTCAGTCACAGCTTTTAGTACACAAATCTGAATAATTTCAATATACGTAAGTGGTGTTTTTGCGAATTCCAAGCATCACATAAAGGCATCCAAACATCTAATTACATAGAGCTGCAATGTGGCTGTCTGTCATTTGCCAAACTACAGTACAGCTCCAAAAATGTTGATAGCTGAAGTTGTTTTGGAGTGCAGCGCAGGAGAGCCACAGCCTAAACATCCAAGAACACTTTCATTCTCTAGAAACGCATAGTTCACAATGCCACACAAACACTCCACGAGTTGATGCACCCATATTTCTTCTACTTAAAGGAATTTTTCAGTATAAAAATATAAACTGGGTAAATAGATAGGTGTATAGAGGCTGGAGTGACTGGATGTCTCTCTTGGCTCTCTTGGTTTCCACTGACTGGTTATCAATCAGAAACTTGAGGGAGGCCACATGGGTCATAACTGTTGTTTTGAATCTGAGCTGAATGCTAAGGATCAATTGCAAACTCACTGAACAGTTATGTCCCATGTGGCCCACATTTATGTCGCTAACTAACTCAGAGTTTAAGAGCTGCAAAGCAGGAAGTAATGTTCTGGCTATTATGTTAGACATCCAGTCACTCCAGCCATTTTACATAACATTTTTGCCTAACATATATTAGAAACATTTTTTATTTTGCACAGCCTGTTTACCCAGTTTTTATTTCTACATTGAACTGTTCCTTTAAAACACTGATGTTAGCGCTTCTACAATACGAATTCAGTGCAAAAGCCTCACCTCTATATCACAATAAAAACATCCAAATCCTGCAGAATGCAGCATACATCCCAATGCACCTTAGTCCTCATTTGCAAGTGTTTCAGTTGATAGCCATATTTTGGCACCATTTATAAATTTGCTTAAAGGGGTCCCCAAAATACTTCGGCGGCACAAGTTCCCAATAGGGGAGAATGGAAAAGATGAGGTGAGAATGTCCAAGCTTCCATTGCTGCTGTGTAACTCGTCTGGTCTGAAGAACATTCGGTTTTGTTCTCCTACAGGGGAAGTGACAGTAGATAGTGGATAAGCCCTATATTGACGCAGTCTTGACTGCAGCAGTTCAATCTCACTTGCCAAAAGAGAGATTTTATGGAAGGCTGTAATAAAGCCACCATGGTTAATTTGTGCTTCAGGTGTCCAGCGAAGGTAACAAAGCTTCCATAATTTTATGTGTGTTCCATGCAGGCAGGGTAGGATCACCCCATGCAGGTCTGCAGGTTTGGTAAACCAGTCTCTGAGGTACTGCTCAAAGCCACTGCTGGGTATTATTACTGGCACTTGCTGGAGAATTTCAGGTTTCAGTTTAAGTATTAGAGAGTTCCTGCGAGGCATAAAGTCTTGCTGAATCGCCATTCCATTCTTCACAGAGGGCGGCATCCCACGCATTGTGGAACTGTAGTTCTAGAATCAGAAAATGACAATGTATAGCTGCTTTATTGCAACAGTCATGAATCACACTGAATCTAAAACTTTTTATAACCAATACAAGTTTCCAAGATATTTGTTTTTATCTAATGGTACAGCAATATTCAACACCAAAATATGCCTTGGTCAATACCTAGATCAAATGAAAGACTGCAGTATTTGGTTTGTCATCTTGATCTGACTGTCCTTGGGTTGAGGACCTGCATGCAATTTGCTGGGGCCCTTTCACTGTGAACTGCTGATTAAGGTTTTCAAAACTGCCAAACTAATATATTTTTGATTCTAAATGATTATAGTTAGGCAATGGAAGCGTGTCAGATCTGTCGATATTTAGTGAAAAATACGATATGTCCTTGTAGCATTCTGATCTTTATGATAGAATAATATAATAATATAGAACTATAAGGGTCACCAGTATCCTTTTCACTTGGATTGGCTTTTAAGGAGTAATAGGAGTCCCAAAATGGATCAGTGGTTCATAATGGGATGCCTATTAGCCCTTAAATACATGGAACTTTGCTCGAAAACATTATGAAAAATAAAACACTACCTGAGCTCCATTGTAAGTCAGATTATTGGGATTCAAGATGTTACAAGATACAGTAGAATAGTTATCAGTCCTACCTTTGTGCGCTTGAAGGATTTCACAGCTCCATTCTGCACACACGGAACACTCTTTCCTATATACAAGGGGTTATTGAACAGAGCCCGATCCTTGGCAGAGAACTGTAGGGACCAGTCCCACACAGAGGGAAACTTTAGGCCCTTTTCTTCTCCCAACTGGATATTTCTGGCAATAGCAAATTCCTATATAAAAAGACAGTATGAGAAAAAAAACAGCCATAAACACATTATATATCAGTTCACTTTCAGTAGCAGATCCATCAGGAAGCCTCAGATAACTTAGGAAATTCCATTGCAGATGTTGCTATTTTATAGGTTTTTAATTATTCAGCAGGATAGCTCAGTACTGCTTACATAAAGTTCCATTTAGAGAGGGCAGAAAATGGGCATAATTTGAGACATTTATGCTATGTGATATGGCGAAGTCTCAGAACTTTTTTTTCAAAGTTATTATATGACAGCTGAACAGTGGGTGAGCACTTGCTTCACAATGGATAAATTGTTGTATTCTGTTCATATTACCTTTACCAGAAAAAAAAAATCTATAATTTCATGCGGTTTTCTCTGTGGTTAGTGGTTGCAGCTGTCCATCTGATACGGAGATTCTATTAGCACTTTAGACTGTATCTGAAACTATTTTGTAAAGCTTTTCATGCACTTAGGGTTAACAGATACTGTGCAAATTAATTCTAAATGCCACTAGTTCTAATGTATATTTTGTGCATGTCCATAGCACAAAACTAGTTTTTTTTAATTTCTAGCCCCAGTGACAAAATTAGGTAATGCATACTTCAGCATTCTACAGCGTTTTTCTTTATAGAAGTGCCATCTAGTGGCTACACGTTTTGTTTTAAAACAAATTTTAAAGAGGTAAATGCAAAGTGATTCATCCTATAACCATGCAAGATGAAAAGCAACTTAGTATTATGTGGTTGTAATGTTAGTAGCATGGAAGTGAAGCCACAAAGCCAAGCATAGGGATGAACAGAGATTCAGAGCTGATACTGTAATTAAAAGTAAGGGAAACAACTGCAAAATAGCATGAGCTGTGGTTAAAGAATATGCCTGTGTTGGCACTGGGCCTTTAATTATTCCATTTTTAATGACTGGTTTAAGACTCAGCACACAGGACACAGGACACAGACAAGTCTTGCAGGTTGTATGAATTGTTAATGCACATTATTGCACGCTGATCACTATATCCCTCTAATGGTCATGGTACTTAATCTGGCAATGCCATCTATTATATGGTCAATGCACTGGTTCCAGATACCATTTCTTTTTTGGAAGTCAAATATCATGTTTCATATATCAACAACAGAAAAGTAAGACCTATTTAATAGACTTGAATCCTTCAGTACAAGAAAGGAAGAACCTAAACCTACTCAGTTTCTTCTGATTCATGATAGAGCTTTAAAAATTACCATGCTACATGGCAGCACAGAAACCAGTGCAACTAGCATCAGCCCTGTAGCATCAGCTTATATTACAGGCAAACCTCACTTTCTGCTTGGTAATTTGCCACAACCCCCAAACTTAGCTTCTCAACAGCTGCTCAGAGCCCACTGAGCACGTGAGTGTCACAGACACTATCCAAGATGGTGACCTCCTGTGACAAATTTGAAGTCCAGATTCATTACTGCTATTGAGAAGCTGAAATTTTAGGCTGGTGCCTATAAAACATGGCATTTTTAGCCATATTAATTTTAGGGTTTATTTCTCCTTTAAAGGAGAACTAAATCTTAACTAAAGACGTAGGCTACAAATGTTGTACATTATGTTTTGGGCTTCTGTACCAGCCCAAGGCAACCACAGCCCTTTAGCAGTAAAGATCTGTGTCTCCAAAGATGCCCCAAATGTCACAATATAAGGCTGATAATAATTAATACAGGTATTTACTACATGGCAGCACAGAAACTAGTGCAATTAGCATCATCATGTAATAATCAGCCTTGTAGCATCAGCTTATATTACAGACCAACCTCATTTTCTGCTTGATAATTTGCAATGACCCCGAAGCTTAGCTTCTCAGAGCCCACTGAGCATGTGAGTGTAGCAGACACTTTCCAATATGCTGCCCCCTGTGACAAGTGTGAAATCCTGCATCATTGCTGAAACACCAGGCTGGTGCAATAAGTTCAGTATATAAAATGTCATTTTTAGCCATATTCATTTTTAAGGGTTTACTTCTCCTTTAAGGCCCAAGAGCCTGTAGCACAGGGGTGAGCAACCTGAGGCCTTTCAGTTCCCTTTGCTAGAAGTTCACTGGAGGCTGGCAGGGGCATGCTGAACATCAATTTTGCACCATCATTGGTATTAATGGAAAACTGCAACAAGGTGAGATTACCAAGTATTAAAGGCTGGAAGAGACTCACAGTGCTCTGTTGCACACGCTGGTGAGGGGAGTTGAACAAAAATGTTCCAAACAGTGAGATCCTGGTACTATCATGTAACACGGTCAGGTAAGTCTCTGTGAACTGGAAAGCTGCTGGGTACTGCTGTAGTAGCTGCCAAACACAATCCAGGAACAGCACAAACAGTGGGCTCTAGGAGGAGAAAACAGCATTTTTTAGTTATAAGAAAGTAGAAAATATAAATGCTTTTTTCTGCTGGCTTCTTGCTCTGGGTTACAGCCTACCAGCGTTACATGTACAACAAAAAGCAACTTAATTTTAACAAATAAACATGTTTTCTGTATAGAAAAAACTATCAAATGAAATTACAAAAGATTAGTTGAGAAAAGACTAACTTTCCTTAGAAAGCTGGCTGAGATATACTGTACGTAATGCTGTATAGGTCAAGCAAGTGAGGTACCTCTTTCTCAGATCTCTTCAAGTGGTTACACCTGTCAAGAAATGGATATGCAGACATGACCCACTCCTTCTGTATCAGGCTCTGGAAGCCAACAATGGTCCGAAAGTATGGATCGAGCATGAGCTGGACAAGAGAGGCCACCAGACAGCTGACATCTCGGCCTTCCTCTTCTACAAAAAAGAGAAAAACATGTAATATAACCCCAAATGTATCAAGTTTAGGTATGAACTGGATTTATATACAGTAGTGATTCAAAGTTTGTGAACCCTTTACAGTTTCTTTATTGTTATACGGATGTGACTTTGAGCATCATCTGATTTTCAAACAAGCCCTAAAAATGGATGAAGACAATGGTCCTAAACACACTAGTCACACACTAGTCATTCTACCAAAGAACGGTTAAATAAGAATGAATGTTCTGGAATGACCAAGTTAAAGTCCTGACCTTGATCCAATTGAAATGTTGTGGAAAGACCTAAAGCAAGCCGTTCAAGGTAAGGAAACCCACCAACATCCAAGAGCTGAAGCTGTCCTGTATCGAGGGATGGGCTAAAATTTTTCCGATCAACAGTTAACGCAATGTTTAAAAATGTTTAGTTGCAGTTATTGCTGCACAAGGGGATCACACCAAATACTGAGTGAAAGTGTGTGAATACTTATTCATTTACTTTTGCCACACACAGATGTAATTGGAAAATGTTTTCAATAAATGCATAATGTTATTTGTTTAACTAGGTTGTCATCATCTACTTTTAGGACTTGTTTGAAAATCAGATAATGTTTTAAGGTCACATTCATATAAAAATATAGAAAATGTTTAAATGGTTCACAAGCTTTAAGCACCACTTTTTTGTGCTTATGAGTTCATGATACTGTTCCGAACGGTTCTTTTAAGTGACAGATAATGCATAAGTGGCAGTTTCTCTTTTGGGTTACCATTCCATAACCAGTTCATTTACACTCACCACAATCTGAAACTGGTTAAAGCCTACTGAAAGGTCAAGAGAAGTCTCACATCAGTTAACTCTCAATATTCACTGATAGTTAAAAGAGAGACTTTGAGACTGGTTAAAAAGAAAATAAGTGAGCTGGAACTAAAATATTTGGCTGGAAAGTATTCGGGGCTTCAGTGAAATAGCAATATTCTGACTCAGTAACTTTATGAGCAATGAGCATGTTAGATCAGTTGACTTGGCAAGAGCAGAGTATGAGTCACGCAGATTGGAGGGAAATCCTCAGTCTTCAGCAGACTGAATACAATCTTATTTGAAGTAACTCTAGGGACTAGAGGATTAGGAATGTATGGGACAAACAGAAGGGATGGTCACTGCTAACACATGCCCATAATAAAACATTTGTATAGTGGGAAATGAGAATGCTGGGAAATTAGAGGCGCGGCATGAAAATATATTGTTCATAATCACCTTGCAAAACCACAGAACGCCGGCTGAAATCGAGCACATATGCAAGTTCAGCAGCCTGCTTCAGAAATGTCCTGTATGGAAGAGAGAATAAAGAAAGTATTTATCCTACTTAGATAAAACTACCATATAAATAATGTGCTTTTCCCTGGAATCACTAGAGGCCACTCTGATCTAAGGGTGTATGGGGTGCGGGTGTTCTTATCTTCTGGACACGAAAGTCATTGAATTTCCACAAACCTTAATGGGAACAGTTTGTCCCCACAATCTTCTAGATTAGATTAGATTAGATCACCTGACTGCATCCACACATAAATGAAGGAAAGTGCAAACATATACAGAATGTTTCCAATACCAGTTAGCAATAAGCTTATTACTGATTAGCAACAAAACAGATACACAGTTTATACCTGACAAATTCAAGCCATTGTGCGTTCTCAAGGGATGAAAGCCATTTCTCCTCTGTTTCATCAAACGGTTCTAAAAGTGCATAGAAGCATGTCAGGATAGGTAAATGGTAAACCAGCAAGTAATTTTGTAACATAGTTTCCACATAATAAACTGGACAAGAAGATGAACATGTTCCCATGGGGAATGGTGCTACAGATGAACTTCAGCCACACTGAAGGGCAGTTACCCAGTATACTGTATATATGGCTACTTAACAGCAGCCACATTGAACTAATCATTTTTGAAGAGAGCTTATTGTCTATTGCTAAAGGAATTTTCCAGTATTAAAATAAAAACTGGGTAAATAGATAGGCTGTGCAAAAAAAAAATGTTTTCAATATAGTAAGTTAGCCAAAAATGTAATGTATAAAGGCTGGAGTGACTGGATGTGTAACATAATAGCCAGAACACTACTTTCTGCTTTTCAGCTCTCTTGGTTTCCACTGATTGGTTACCAGGCAGTTACCAATCAGTGACTTAAGGGGGGCCACATGGGTCATAGCTTTTGAATCTGAATCTGCATGCTAATGATCATTTGCAAACTCACTGAACAGTTATGCCCCATGTGGCCCTCCTTAAACTCGCTGACTAACTCAGAGTTATAGAGCTGAAAAGGAGGAAGTAGCGTTCTGGCTATTACGTAGACATCCACTCACTCAAGGCTTTATACATTACATTTTTGGCTAACTAAATATATTAGAAACATTTTTTATTTTGTACAGGCTATCTATTTACCCAGTATTTTTACACAGAACTGTTTCTTTAAACAATAGAAAAACAACATATGGGCAGTATGTTTTGGGGGCAAGACCTAAAAAAATTATGCATTTACTGTGCCGGAAAGTAAAATTCAACTAAAAGCTTATGGAAAAATATAAGCTGTAACAGGGCTCTCTGAACCTTCTGGTTCACTCATATTGGGTCTTTCTGGACATTCACATAGAACTGGCTTTATATAACTGCCCTAATGTGAATAGTTTTACTATTTTAATTTACTATTTTAAAGATTTCAGCCATGATAACAGGTAAAAAAAAAAAAAACGAACAACAAACAAAACAAAACAGGAAGATAAAAATTCTATCAGCAACCAAATGACAAAAAAAAAACTATTCAAAACGTGCTTTTCATTGAAAGTCATCATGCACTGCTGACTCTCAACTTGTTTACTGCGAGGAATTGTATTAGACTCACACCATGCGCACTCTGATTACCAAGGAATGTTGCTGTGACCTGTCCTTAAGGGTCTACACCCACAGTTTAAAAGTAATCATGATTTTAAAAAAACTGCAAACTGAGATGCAGGGTAGTTTGAACCACATAAGAATATGTTGGCAGCGATCTGGAAATTAAAGCATGACACACAAACATTTATGTAGGGTTTATTTTCCATTTAATTTCTTCTACATGAATATGAATCCAAATAACTGCTTATTGTATGCCTCCATCTGCCTTGCAGAGCTACTGTACAATCACAATTCCCCTTGTTGCCTCTCACAGTCACTATGGCTATAGCAGCTGCTCTCCTCAACAGCAATAGTTGTTGGAAAAAGTTACAATGGAAATCAGTCTGTTCCTGAGACAAAGAACCACTAGGTTCCCAAATGCCTGAAGCAATTACTGTATATGCTTGCCAGGCCACATCTAACAGTTCTGCATATATACATTTAAAAAATACACATAAAATCACACATTACCTTCTATCATTACAAATGGTAGGATGCTGGACTGATTTTACAATTTTACTTTTGAACTAAGCAGAACTATTGTGAAAATAAAATGTTAGTATAAATTTGGTATGATCTTTAAACATAATCAGTTAAACATTCTATCGTTTCTGATATAACCAAGTTACTCTTTATTATCTCCACTGTCAGTAATCTGTTTCTTTATTTTCTCTATATGCAGGAGAATATGATTAACAGGTCAAATAAATTGGTGTGTGTGTGTGCTGAAAATAACCAACCCTGACATAATGCTGCATGTAGAAAGACAGATTGCCTATTGAGGGATAATGAAGAGCTATGCGATAATATTTTAATTGATTTTTTTTTTCATCAAGAGATGAAGCTTATATTAAATTTTCATTTCTGATAGTTCCCCTTTCTCATAGTTCTTTGATTTGCCTAGAAAGAAGGAAAACACTCTGTCATAACTGGGCAGCATACTGTTCCCTAAGGCTAGCCAAAATCCCATGGCTGATTTCAGCCCTACTGCGAGCAGTATTCTCCTCTCTTTTCTGCTTCAAATCAGCTTGTCGCTAACAGACTTTGGTGCATTTAGGCTTAAAATGCAAAGACTTGAGGTTCTTCACTGAAACCCACAGATCTTATTCAATGTAAAAAAGAGAGGATGCTACTGCCCGTGTTAAGGCTGAAATCAGACAGTGGATTTCGGAAAGCTCATTTCGCCCCCCGTGTGCCCCTAGCCTTAAATTCTGTTCTACAAAAAGAATGCAGAGACAAAAGCTGACTTTACTCACCATTCACACACAGCTGTCTGAGTTTGCTGAATGCCGCCTGGATGTCCTGGATACTGGGCACATTATGATCTAGATCACACTTGTAAACATCGCTCCGTAGAGGGTGGCTGCGGGTGATTCCACTGCAAACCCTTATGAACACAAATCAAACAGTTCACTATAAACCTAATTATCACTATCACCATTAGACTACATTAACTGAAAGTTACATATATTACAATATAGATAATCTTTATGATAGTAGAGTTTGCCTTGGAGGATCTGGCATACCAATGGCATCCTAGTGTGTTTCTGTGAGTAATGAATACTTTGTGTTATTAAAGGACTGTGGACAGTACAGCATAACCTTGTTCCAAGTATTAGTCATTCATTATTTGCAAGTGTCTACATTTACAAAAAAAAAAGGGGTTAAAAGGAATACATTTCAGATGATGAAGCTGTTAAACCATCATACCACTTAAAGGTAATTTAATAGTAGAAGGTGACTTTTTTGCTTAGCAGCATTATTCTGGTAAAATCTCCATGCTTTTTGAAAACATGTGCACTTGCAAAGAACGAATGTCTAGCAGAACAGCTTAATTGATCGAACCGTTTTTAGTACACTGTGGACTGAGACAACCCAACATATGTAAAAGGTCACTACTCACTACCAGAGTCAAACTGGCCTTCACATTATACTTTCTACATGCAAAAAATAAGGATTTGCCATTGTAAATGAAACATATATTAAAAGAATAATCATATTTATTTATCCTGGCAAGTTTCAGTTATATTACAATATTACAATTTCGTCATCTTAGAATCCTAACAATTAACAAATAGCATACCGACATCAGAAAATAACCTTTTTTATTATCCATCATAACATTGTCTTTGAATGCTGTTTATAATTTTGCCATACAAGTATCTGCCTTATGCTTTTACATTACCTTTCTTACTACCCTGTTCCTCTATGAGGGGGCTGCCATATTTGTGCAGCAATAGTCCGTTAGCTTTAGTAACTCTAACTGACACGTTAAGAAGGGACAGTCAGGTTGGCAAAAGAGTCAGGTTTAGGAACATCAAGAGACAATTACTTATAAAAGCAGACTATCAGCGAAAAATGATTTAACATGACCTATAGGTGACTTTTTATGTAGATTAATATTTTGAGAAAAAAAAAAACTGAGTTAGTATCACTTTAAGGGCACCTGCTGGCTAAATGTATTATCCCCAACCAAAGTTGCGGGAAATAGAGCCTGCACTCCGGTTGGGGGTAACAATTTTTTTAAAAATGGTAAATGATCACTAAATAACATGTATATATATAATATATGATATATATATATAATATATGATATATATATATATATATATATATATATATATATATATATATGATATATATGATATATATAATATATATATATATATTCCATTCAATGACATTAATAGTTCTTATCAGCCATTCTATTATGGGGCAGCTGAATACACCTATTGTCCTATTGTCCTGTAGCATGTTATCATGGGAGCTAGTCAAGCATCCAGTCCGGCTGCATCGCCCTCACTAAATTAATGCAGTAAATAACCCACTGCAGAACAAACAGCACTGCATCTGTTGTCAAGTTCAGCATTAGGCAAGACTGCTGCTATGGATTACTAGCAGATTAGATACTAAGACTATTATGATTATACATGCGCCAGGAATTTTCCCAGTGTCCCAATTTGTACAACTCTTCTCTTACCTTTGGCCTATTTTCCTTTGCTGTAACAGATCTTTAATGCTTGCCATCCTCACCAGGGCACTCCCATTGGAATGATTCCAGCACCACAACTGTATTAGGGAAACACAAGGAGATGTACAGGAAAGCTTTATATTTCATTCTGCACAAACTCTATTGCACTGTGACGGAAGTACTGAAATCCCAAAATGCCCCTGGGAGGGATGCAGAGAAGTACAGAGAAGCACAGGAACTTATATCAGAGATGTCCAACTTGCACCCCTCATGCTGTAGCTGAATTACAAATTTCAGCCCCAAGCCTGATGAACACTGACTGAATTGCTGAGAGTTATATCTCAGCTACAAGGTATTAACTATACATCTCATATAATCATATAATGCAGAAATATATCAATTAGTTCATAATTTTAAATGACAATTTAAAAGAAACCTACAATGCTTGGGAACTGAGGCAAGAAATGTTCCTAGGAGTCTAGCCCATCTTTCACACATATGTTATTGAAGATCCACCTTAAGGTCAATATATACTCACTGGCATACGCCTTCCAACGAACGCATGTGAATACTGCTTCAAATCCTGATCGGCCAAAGAAGAAGGGACAACAAAATATTCTGGGAGACTGCAAGACAACACAGCATTTTCTGTAAGGTATACACACTACATATAGTCAACTTTAACCAAACATGTAATGGTTAAGGAGACACCTTTGTGTGGTAATGTTTCAAGCTTTTAATGTGTTTAATTATGAAGGAAATGATACTAATTATCGTAGGAAATTATACTAATTATCAAGAATCCCCAAAGCCCCCCCCTGTACACTAACTTTCATCAGTAAATTGAAGAATCTGATAGACTAGTGTGTAGAGTAAGGCAAAAGTCATGTAGAAAGGAACTATCATGTGACAACTGCTACTAGTTAGGAAGCATTTTTATATCAGTGCATAGCTCCACACAGGAAAGGACAATGATTAGGATACTTTCTGTAAATAATTGCTCAGAACTGCACCAGAAATCAGGCAGCCAAATCAGCATGTTATAATTTCGGTAATTATAGGTCTGCATTCCCTTCCTTTTATCTGGCAGCCAAAGCTTCCAATTATACTGTGTTTTTCATGAGAAATTATCTGTGCAAAGCAGGTCTGAGATTGGTAACCATAAGAGTTTCATTTGATTACCTATAATTACCTTCATGGCTCCTACAACTGTTTTCATGCACTCCCTACTGAAAAAAAATATTAAGGGCAGAGACACCTGCTCAGTTTCAGGGAGATTAGTCGCCCAGCAACAAATCTCCTCTTCTTCGGGGCGACTAATCCTGCCGGCTGGAATGTAAATTGCAGACGGGATGGCATTTTCCGAAGTCACCCGAAGTTTTTTTGTGAGGCAACTTCAGAAAACAAAGCGCACCAATTACCAACCCTGCCGGCGATTTACATTCTAGCCGGCAGGAGGCAGTTCGGGGAGATTAGTTGCCCCAAAGAAGAGGAGATTTGTCGCTGGGCAACTAATCTCCCCGAATCTGAGCGTGTCTCTGCCCTAAAAGGCAACTAAATTTAAATCAGGGGTTTTTAATGGCTCTTATTTTACAGGTTATGTTGGTTTGAATGTGTGAGCTGGATAAATCCCTGGCCAATACAATACAATGTGTACAAGTGCAGTTGCTACACATTAGTGACAATATTGACTAGTTAACATATGCTTAGCAGGGTGTGTCCACTCACTATCATCTGTATGCTCTTTGATAAGTAATAGAGTATTCCACAAGGCTAAAGAGCAAAACTACCCATTTGTGCTCAACTTTCTCAATGTAGCTCATTACAGACAATTTACTATATGTCCACAAACTGACAGCTGTAATATTTTACTGCAGGCAGCGGGGCCTAGATATATTGATGACTAAGCTTGTTTTTTTTTATTTTTAAGTTTCATCTGTTAATATTTTTTGTTTGAAAAATCTTATCTTGTATATCATATTGGTGAAAGTAGTGTCGTAAAACATGATTTTACTAAAACATGATTTTACGTTGCTTACGAAGAAACTGCATGGTAAACTTAACAATATCCTTATACATTTATAGGTATAGGATGTATTATCCAGCATGCTTGGAATCTGGGGATTTCCAAATAATCACATCTTATATGACAAGGAAAGCCATGTAGTCTTAAATGAAAATACATTCTGCAGTGCTCTGGAATCAGAGTTGTCCCATAGTATTTTCCCATAAAGTTGTGGTCTGAGACTCAGACCAAGACCCGAGCATTCGCATAACAGACCAGCTAGATCAAGCTTTCAAAAGTAGACATCACGAGTAACCCACTTAATGCCCTCCTTCCAAAGTATTCCAGCCAATAGGAAACATCACGACTAAAGACATCAGAAGGGGGTCTATCAGATGTGACAACACAGTAGTATATTGCCGTGTTGTCCTTTAAGACTGCTAAAATAAGTTAGGGTCTCTTTTCAGGGAATCATTTTTTAAAAATTTGATTTTTTTTTTTGCTTAAAAATGGCTTGATGGGAGATGACCCTCTCAATTATTTAGCTACTTCTGAATACATAATCATCTGTAGGTGTGGCCCATTAAACAACCAATATTGGCAAATGAACTAAAGTTGAAACGACCAGCTTAGTGAATTAATAAGGTTATGGTCCAACTAAAAAATGCATAGGAACCATTTACCCACAGTTATCCGAGTGATCCCCAAACCAACTGGTTATATCAGATCATCACATGGGATAAGCAAGCTTCAGAAGGCAGTGTATGTGCACTCACTTTTAGGCAATGATATAAGGAAATCATTATATACTTACCATGTAGAAATCATGTATCCCTCGTTTACAGAGCAAACTCTCCAGTCTGAAGCCCCTGTCCGTTTTATCTCTCGATCCCAGTCAGAGTAGGTTTCAAATAAAGGAGTTCTTTGGCAAAAGTCCCCTCCTCCTCCAGGGTCTATCCCATTGACTTTATATTCTATGAAACAAAGGTGTATATTTAGAGTACAGCGAAGATCAACCAAAATGAACAAATAAGTGTCGGCTGAGGTACTTTTCAGAACACCTGGCTATCACTTCTCAGTTGCTGCTGCCATTTGCTGGGAAGTTTTGGCCAGCAACTTGTGACTTGTGGGCTAACAGAAGACAGAGCATTTGACAACATGGTTAATTAGCAGCCTACAATTCAATTTGCTGTAGCCAATTGATATGAGCCAAAGTGTAACCTTACCTGTAATATCCTTCGGGCTTGATTTGACCCCTCTTAATATGTATTTGTGCAATGGAAATATCCCAAGAGTTAAAAGCTAAGGTACATTAGTATTTATCATTCCAAAAATTAGACCTGTGATATTTTGTCAGGAATTTTTGAAGTAAATCTTACCTGGTTTATGATACATTTGAGCGACATATTCAAATGCAAAAAGAAGCTGGAGATCAGTTGGCTGGGAATAGTGAGCAAGTGCAAGGCATACCTAAGTGAAAAAAAGAACAACATATCAGGAGAAATCAAGAAAATAAAGAAATATTTACCAATGAGACCGTGTAGCATTCGTGTTATTATAAATGTGAATTTAATTTTACATACCACCAACATATTCCAAAGCACTGTGCAGTTGTGATCTGTACATATAATACATACAAACCAATCAGGTTTTATGCCCACAAGGCATAGCAAGAAGCCTTAACATGAACAGATTTGCCTGGACCAGCCCTGAAACCAATACCATGGTTAACTTAAACTATTAATACAATATTCTGGTTTCATATTTCATTTTATGTTTTAAAATGGAATTACTAAACTTACTGAATTGCAGCTCCCAGCATTGGGAACTATATCGTTATCTACTGTTGAAGCTACAGGCAAAATCAGCCAAGTGTGAGGCAAAAAAGTACACTGAAAGCAGGTTCACCCATACAGGGTGTTTTTTAAAAAAAATCATTTTGTCAACCCCACCATGATGAAAGTTACATACCAAAACTAAGGATGCACCAAATCCGCTATTTAGGATTCAGACAAATCCCTGAATCCTTTGTGAAAGATTTTGCCAAATACTGAACAGAATCCTAAGTTGCATATTTAGGAAAAGGAAAAAGTGGGGAATTTTTTTTACTTCATGTCATTTCATGCGATTTCCCTTCCTGTCCCTAATTTACATATGCAAATTAGGATTCCAATTTTGTTCAGCCAGGCATAAGGATTCGACCGAACCAAGTCCTGATGAAAAAAAGGCCAAATCCAGGTCGAATCCTGAACCAAATCCTTGATTTAGTGCATCCCTAACCAAAACAGAGGGCATAGCTAGCTGGCCAATACGAAGGCTTCAGTAATTAGAAAGACCTCACTGACACAGCACATTAAATCTAAGTTATGGTTATTTTCTTAACTCTATCTAGGCCATCACTGCAACCTGCTGGAGATAAGCTTACTTAATGCATCATTACTGGAAACAATTAGCATCCTGTCCTGATATTACGGATAAGGCATTTAGGACATGCCTCTGAAATAGCCACACGCAGTTTTATGCCTTGGAATGACTCCAAGCAGTTGAACTGAGCTGTGGCTCTTTCGCATGAATATGTGATTCACAGCAGACAGATGCATGTATGATACAGAGTTTCAGAGAATGTTGGCAATTCCAAATCAAGCCAGGTTATAGAGTTTCAGAGTAGCCAAATGCACGCTGTGATGTTTTTAGGAAGTTCTGATGAATAATTCTGTTGTTCACCCTTTCCTGAACCTTCTAACACTGACTTGGCAGGTAGAATGGTGTGAGGAAGCACGGCTCCCTTGCCAAAGGAATGCTAGTTCTGCACAATTTCCAGGAGATGAACACAGATTACATTAATGAGTGAGTAAATGTCCTGCAAAGCTGGGAAAAGAAACATTTTCCATTTCACAAAAGGAACTGGCCGATGGGATAAATATCACACATCTTTAATCATGCATGCAGGTACCTCCAAGCCTAACATAGCAAACCATATACGGCAAGTCTAGTTCATTGGCAGAATGCAGAGTTATTTCCACTAAAACGCTCTGCCTCTAACTACAGAAACATTATCTGCTCATCAGACTTGTGTATACAGATGATCCGCAAGTGCTTTCATGTGTGAAAAAACGACAAAAACAACTCAACATTAAGGGGCTGATTCACTAAGCTCGAGTGAAGGATTCGAATGAAAAATACTTCGAATTTCGAAGTATTTTTTTGGTACTTCGACCATCGAATTGGTTAAATTCGTTCGAATTCGAACGAAATCGAACGAATCGAAGGAAAAATCGTTCGACTATTCGACCATTCGATAGTCGAAGTACTTCCCCTTTAAAAAAAACTTCGACCCCCTACTTCGGCAGGTAAAACCTACCGAAGTCAATGTTAGCCTATGGGGAAGGTCCCCATAGGTTTGCTAATCTTTTTTTGATCGAAGGATTTTCCTTCGATCGTTGAATTAAAATCGTTCGAATCGTTCGATTCGAACGATTTAATCGTTCGATCGAACGAAAAATCCTTCGATCGTGCGATCGAAGGATTAGCGCTAAATCCTTCGACTTCGATATTCGAAGTCGAAGGATTTCAAATCGAGGGTCGAATTTCGAAGTATTTTTAACTTCGAAATTCGACCCTTAGTGAATCTGCCCCTAAATCAAGAATATCAAAACGCACAATCCCCAGCTTTTGTAAAGGATCTGCATATACCAGCAAGCCCCCACAGCTCACATCAGCTAGATGCAAAAAGCTCATGAGTATTGCACAAATCTCTATGTAAAGTTGTGTCTGAAGGTACAATGGGAAGATAATATACATTCACCATTATTTCAGAGAATATTTATGCAAATGCTGTAAATTAGGATGGAACACTACAGTGCATAAGGATGTTCACCTTAAAGGAACAGTAACATCAAAAAATGTAAGTGTTTAAAGGCAGAGACACACTGCAATCCGGGGAGATTAGTCACCCGGCGACAAATCTCCTCTTCTTCAGGGCGCCTAATCTCCCCTAACTGCCTCCCATGCCTTCCTGCCGGCTAGAATGTAAATCGCCGGCAGGATGGCACTCGAATCCCGTCAGCGATTTACATTCTAGCCGGCTGGGAGGCAGTTCGGGCAGATTAGTAGCCCTGAAGAAGAGGGAATTTGTCGCCAGGCGACTAATCTCCCCGAATCACATCCTGTGTCTCTGCCCTGAAAGTAACAAAAATATAATGCAATGTTGCCCTGTACTGGTAAAACTGCTGTGTTTGCTTCAGAAACACTACTATTGTTTATATAAATAAGCTGCTGTGTAGCAATGGGGGCAGCCATTCAAAGGAGAAAAGGCTCAGGTTACATTTCTGCAATTGCTACACAGAAGCTTGTTTATATGAACTATAGTGGTGTTTCTGAAGCAACCAGATTATTTTTACCAGTGCAGGGCATATTATATTTTTATTACTTTAAAACACTAACTTTTTGGTGTTACTATTCCTTTAAAGGAGAAAACACTTGTTTTGTTTTCATTTGAGCAAAGTAAAACATGTTTTTAAAGCAGTGTTGTTTAAAATGTAACGCATGAGTCACCTCCCGCTCCTGATGGGATTGCAATATTGCCCACAAATAGCATCATTATTAGATCATCCACTGTTCATTTAATTATACTTGTAACAAAAGGTGGTCAACACAAGCCAATAAGTTACTGGTACAGTCCTTCTGGACCATACTGGCAGCTTATTGGCCCATGTATTTGGATTTTCTAAAGGTCTGACTTCCTTTAACATTGACCTATTAAAAAAGTTAAGTCATGCTCTTCACAAAAAGTTCAATACTTCTTGTGCTCAATGAAGTGGAAGTATTTAAGGGTTTGCTATAGCTGTGAAGTGACTTCTACAAAGCTATCAGGTACTACTGCCATTAAACTGCAATAAAATTACTGCAATTACATTTTTTTATAGTTGGTTGTCCATATTCCTTTAACACATAGCAATTAATCTTGTAACTAAGTAACTGTATATATTGTATAAAGGTAATAATGCATTGTTTCAATTAGCAGTGCTGTGTATACAAGTTGCACTATATAACTAGAAACATACAAAGATCTAACTGGCAGAAAATAGCATATTGTAACAATATGCTAACAATATAACTGCAGGCTAGATCTTGGTACAAGATGGTACAATCTTATATACATTTTCTGGGGAAACTGTGCATAAAGAATCCTCACCTTTTTGGCACTCTCTGGGCCAGCTTCATCGAAACGAAAGCGCAGGATGCGGAAATCTTTGCAATAAATAATAAGTTCTGTAGGGTTAAACTTCAGTTTCTGGTTGTGAGAGAGAATCTTTTGCTTTCTCTTGGTGTCATTAACTAGGAAAAAAAATAAATGGAAATTGAATTTTAGTCAAGATGGAAAACAAACACCTTATGACAGAACATTGGTGTAACTACTATGGGGCAGGGGATGCATTGGTTTACCTACTTTCAGCCTTTTATATCAACCTCCAGATAACCAGGTTACTAATTCCGAATATATTGTCTATCATACCTATCTGATAAATTTGATTGAAAGTGCAAGGTGTAAAGTATTCTGTTAGTTTATATTGCAATTATTTTAGAGCAAAGCATAATAAGCTACATAAATCATTTTGCTCCCCTTTAAATAAAATTTAAAAAAAAAACTCTGCAACAAAATGTATGTATAATAAGTAATTTTCTAAAAACTGGATATTGTACATAAAAAAAACACAAGAAAATATACCAATGTTAGAATTAGGATATTATGGGATAAAAGAAATATGCCAACATTCAAAGATGCTGTCAGTACAACAAACGCCCAGGAGATGGCACTACATTAATCAGAGTATTTTAACTATGTTTTCAAAGGCACACATTGATTGTCAGCTGCACAACAATATTCTGTATTCAACAGCAAAGGAGGTCCGCTATTAAATATATATTTCCCCAGCACTTTGCTTTTCCTGCAGACCTCAAAATTTACTTTGTGTAGATGTGATCGGATTCACGGGGACTGACAGAACACAATGGAATGCAATAATATACACAAGTGCTCTATGATAGTTTGAAAAGTCCCCATGTCTATGTATTGCCAAATCAAGAGCTACTTACAGTAATGCACCCTCTACATGAGTTCCCCTTCAACTGCATGCAAAGGTTGATTTTAAAAATATTGAAAAGTGCATGAAATATAGCAGACATCACTCTTGCGATTGAAAACTGCCAGAACAGGGTTTGCACGTGCCCAGAGAGAATGTGCCTTTGTTTATGTTTTGGGGGCGTTGTAAGAGTGACGCAAAGGGTCATGGGGAGGAATTAATTTGGCGCATGCAAGCATGGAGGAAGTGATGTGCTCTTCTGAAGATGGTGGACCCAAAGTCAGCAGCAGTGATTTATTTCAAGGTGCCTGTACAGCTAAACTATAGCAATTCTGTAAATTACAGTATGGCGTTTCAGGAAGGAGGCACGCAAGCAAATTTAGGAATATAAAATTCCTTTCTGTCTCCTAGGAGAGACAATGACATATGAAATAGCTAGGGTGGCATTCACAGAAGCAAAATAGCAAATATTTCATTATTTACCAGCAGGACGTGATCCCTCAAAAGAGGAACCAACTTTCCAGAACCCATCCCTCAACCTTTTAACTATGAAGAATTAACCATAAGCATAGCCCGAGCACATAGAACAGGCAATAAGTTAGCATAAATTACACAAAATTGCCTTTGGCCATTTTAAATGCAACAATGAATGGTTTGAATGGTATGACCTTGTCCAGACAATAAAAATCACATACCTACAACAATTTGTTCTATGCACGTCAAAGGGACATCATGTTCACCCAGGAGGAGGTTCTTATAGTGGAATCTCTGAAGCATGACATATTTAAAAAAAAAATCATATTAAATAATATCTTAATACACAACTGTACTTATAGTGCTGTATATCAAACAAGCAAAATCTGCTGAAATCTATCCCTACAACAATGAATTTGTTACAATGACTAATTAATAGATATTGGCAGGACGTTGGCAAAATGGTTATTAGCACTGCTGCCTTGCAGGCGGGTTAAATGGTAAACGTTTTAGCAACGCAGCTTGTAAACTTCACTGGGGCAGAGACTGATGCAAATGATGTATGAATGAAGTTACATGCACAAGGAAAATATTGGTCCTTTTTACATTTTAAAGCACTATTTAACTTAAATATGCTTCTCATCCATCTTCTTCAGAGATCAGTTTGTCTACAAAGATGTCAGATTTGTATTTATTCATATGAGTGGAAGCTGCTCTTCATTAAAGTAATGATTTAACAATCACCTATGGACTCCAGTGCACATTTCAGCGCACTCATAAGGCTAAATAACTCTTTACCTTTACAAAGTGATTACTTATTGACTTCGTAACTAGGATACAATATTGCCATAGTTGAACTCCAAAAGAAAGCAAATGTAAAATAATTGTTGGTTTTCACATGTATAACTATAATACACTTTTAACACATGCCTGTGTCCCGTCATTGTGTAATAGTCTCCTCTCTTTCTTGGAAGTCCAAATTATAAAAATATGTTTGGTCTGCACAGTTTTCCTAGCACAGTCCGAACTAACCCTTGCAGTGCAATGTGGCTCCTATCACTGCAGCTCTGCCAGCACATCTGGAGGTCAAAGCCTGCTGGAAGAGAGAAGCTGTTCCAGATGTTCACTACAGCTCATTGCACTCAAGGGTAAAGCTGCAGGGGAATCCTCTACTGCTTCTAATATGGAAATGATTCCCCTGTACAATGATAGCAGGGCTGCAGGCCTGACTGTGCCAGGCAAAGCAATAAGGGAAGGGTGAACCCAAACTGAGGAGCCACTCAACTTTCAATTAGGCCATAGTAATTTGATTTAGTTTTTAAAGACTGCTATGCAGGTAAAAACAATAGATGTATCCAACATATTTTAGACAAACCTGGAAGGGCACGCTGTTCTCGGTAATGAAGGAAATCTTGAAGTTGGTGCAGATCAATTTCCCCCAGAGGTCATACTGACTTGTATCAGAAGCAATGCACTTCCTGACAAAGTTCACTTCATTCACCACTATCTCCCCTAAAAATACAAGAATAATTTGGTTAGGCAACATGGAGCTTCAATAATGCTAGTCATTTTCCTCACTCTTGACAAATTGAAATCACCACTGGAATAACACACAAGGAGGTCTGGGACCCATGCCATGTGGTTTCATTTAAAAGGCCACAAATGTCATCAAATCAAATTAAGACTAAAGAATAAATGTGTTTCTTGATTTAATGCAAGTGGCTGATACAGTAGATAAAAGAAAAACTGAGTGTGAACAAGTTATTTTTGTACAGTATTTTGGCCAGTTTGACACGGTGCAAACACCATACACTTCCACCTAAAAATAAAACACATTGATTTATGGAGTAATACGGTATGGGATCCGTTATCCAGAATGCTTGGGACCTGGGGTTTTCCGGATAATGGATCTTTCCGTAATTTGGATCTTCATACCTTATGTCTACTAGAAAATCATGTAAACATTAAATAAACCCAATAGGCTGGTTTTGCCTCCAATAAGGATTAATTATATCTTAACAAGCTACTGTTTTATTATTACAAAGAAAAGGGAAATCATTTTTAAAAATTTGGATTAATTGGATAAAATAGAGTCCATTATCCGACATTCTTGATAATCGGTTTCCACATAACAGATCCCATACCTGAGAGAGCTTACATGGCATGTGTGTTGCATTCCTGTGTCATCATACACATATCACACATTATATATATATATATATATATTTATTTATATATATATATATATATATATATATATATAATATATATATATATATATATATATATATATATATATCATATGAACCTGTAATAGCAGCTTTAATTGTCTCTGAATCCAATGCAAATTTACAGGTAAAAGCATATCCATAATGCAATGAAGTACCTCTGTACTCAGAAGTACTTAAAGGGGTTGTTCCCCTTTAAATTATCCGGTAGCATGTTGTAGACAATGATATTCTAAGACGGAAAAGCAAATAATTCAAAAACTATATAAAAAAATAATGAAGACTAATTGCTAAGTTGCTAGGAATAGGGTATTGCATATTAAAACGTAACAAAGTGATACTGACATCAGAAAATAACCTTTTTTATTATCTATCATAACATTGTCTTTGAATGCTATTTACAATTTTGTCATAAAATTATTTGCCTGATGCTTTTACGTTACCTTTCTTACTACCCTGTTCCTCTATGAGGGGGCTGCCATATTTGTTATATCCGTTAGCATTAGAAACTCTTACGGACAGGTTAAGAAGGGACAGAGGTTGGCAAAACAGTCAGGTTTAGGAACTGCAAGTGACACTTACAAAAGCAGAACTATCAACATGACCTATAGGTAACTTTTAATGTAGATTACATCTTCATCTGACATCAATAAGCACTAAAATGGGGAAGAAAAGTGCATTGCGGAATATGAACATGCCCCATGCCACCTTTATTAAATAAGCCCTTCGGCTAATGGCACGTGGGGAAGATTTGGCCACAGAGTTTAATTCTGTGCCACGGCAGGCAACAAATCATCCAAAAATGCTTTCCTACCAGCAATAAAGTAAATCACCAGTGGGGAAGCATATGTTGTGCTTAAATGTCCGAAATTGCCCCAAGGTTTCCTTGCAAGGCAACAAACATTGGTTTCTCTTCAGACAACTCTGCTGCTAAAAATATAGTAAAATCAATAGCCTATCCTAATTGGAGAAGCGGCAAGCAAGAGTAAGTAGAAGAGTGATTTGGACTTAACTCCATGTTACAATGCTTCACAGCAAAACACTTACCTAATCATTCTACTGCTTCCTTCCCCTTTCCTTTAAGGAGGGCTGAGTTATTGAATTGTTCTCAGTTAGTAAAAGACAAGATTGAGAGCTTGATGAGTCAGTTTTGTAATGAATGTGTAACGTGACTCAATCGTTAGTCTGACATGAAAAAGTGTCACAGGGATTGGTTACTATCGCAACACATTTTAAGGTATTTGAAACAACCAACTTGTGATCAGTTGTAGCTATAAAGGTAGGGACACAGATTCTATAAAATTCTTTTTTTTTCTACCAGGGCTTAATATGCAAATATTGACATCTCTTAATTGCATACACATTCTAATGCACATCGGAATGATGCTGACGAGATATGTAATAGCAATAACATATCCATTGAAGATACTGTTCTGTATAAAATACCTGCACGAAACTGAATAAAGTTGGACATTTCTTTGTTACATCATTTGGCAATAGGGTACTTAAAAGACAAGTAAAGTCAAAAGGCTGTATTTTATATACTGAACTTACTGTACCAGAGGCTCAGCAGCCCTGTAACAGTAATGACCTATGCATTCAATGGTGTTTACAGCAGCTCTCCATCTTGGATCTCACTGGGCCATGTTTTGAGAGTCAGTGAAACTGCACACGCTCAGTATGCTCTGGGCTGTTGATGGGAAGCTAAGCTGAAAGCTAAGGGGTAGTAGCAGTAAGATTATACCTGTCATAGAAGCTGATGTGGGAAGACTGATCATTAATATATTGATGCACTGATTTTTATGCTGCCATGTATTGTGAATCTGAATGAATTACTAATCAACCTTGTATTGTACATTTTATATTATGTATATACTGCATATTTTGAATTGGTCCCATAGCTCAGGTAAATGACAGCAGCCCAGTGCTGTGAACATGCATAAAAAAGATGGGGAGCTACTGGGGTTTCCTACAGAGAAAGAACTCTAGACTGCTAAAGGGCAGACAGGTCAAATTTAAGGGGGTTATTTATCAAAACTCAGAATTTTTTGTGATTTATTAAACTCTGATGGTGTTAAAAGTCTGAATAAAAAAATAGTACTCCAACTCAGACATGTAGAAGTCAATAGCAGATGTCCTGAAGAGATCCTGATTTGCGATGGGTTTCCAAAAAAGTTACGTTATTCGGGCGTCAAATCCAAAAAAAGTTGCAGTTTTGGATTTTTTTTAGATCTTACCGAGACTTTTCCCGCACAATAATTTTTAGGGAAAATTTAATGATAAATAGAAGGGGAAAGTCTGTGCGGATTTGGTTGGAGTGGTTTTCCAAAGAAAGTGAGAAATTCGGATTTTGATAAATAACCCCCTAATGGTTGACTGTGAAGGTTCTATTTAACTGCTGTGTTTATGTTTGTTTTTTTCATTGGATATATTTCTTTTCTGGCGCTCCGTTATTGATGTTCTATTCCAAATTCTTAACTGCAGTCTAGTTGCTAGGACAATTAAGCCTTAGCAGCCAACTAGCAGCCTAAATTCAAAGCCTGAAAGTTGAAAAACCAAAATACAATATTTGAAAAAAATCTCAAAAAATTGAAAAACAAGAAGACTAATTGCTTTAGACTATTGCTGTGTACATTATACTGTTATGTATCCCTTTGCATTCAACTGTTGCTTTAGGATTTCTGCTCTAACTGGAATTAAATGAATCATTATTTTACATTTGGAGATTGTTGCGTTTTTAGTGTCTAAAAACTGCCTTGCCTAGATCCTTGCCTTGCCTAGAGCTGATGTGCCATTTATACATACTCTAGTGCAGGGGTCCCCAACCTTTTTAACTCGTGAGCCACATATAAATGTAAAAATGAGTTGGAGAGCAACACAAGCATTGAAAAGTCCATGGGGATGTCAAATAAGGGCTGTTATTGGTTGTTTGGTAGCCCCTATGTGGACTGGTAGCCTACAAGAGGCTCTGTTTGGCAGTACACCTTATTTTTATGCAACCAAAACGTGCCTCCAAGCCAGTAATTCAAAAATAAGCTCCTGCTTTGGGGCCATTGGAGCAACATCCAAGGGGTTGGTGAGCAACATGTTGCTCGCGAGCTACTGGTTGGGGACCACTGCTCTAGTAAATGAGGTTCTATACACCAACTTGCATGATTATTTTGTTTTTTATGTCAGACAGTAGGGAAATTAAGCTTGGGCAAGCTTTATATGCATCATGTGTATTTGTTTTTATAAAATATAAGAGAGCACCATTTACACTGGTTGAAGTGCTCCATGCACAGTATTATTGCAGTCATGCCAGGCTAGCCACCAAGTCCTGCACAGGTATGATTTACTTGCAACCCGCAGGAGCACTAGGCTTCAGTTCATACAGATATAGAAAACGCCAGTGTATAAAAAAAAAAAAAATGTTCACATTGTCACATGGCAATTTATGGTGATAACCACAATAAATTGCCATTATTCCAAACACAAAAATCGCCACTGCATAAATACTGAAAATATATAAAAAGAGAATATAGGTCCAGCAAAGGGGTTAATGTGACAAGCCACACTGAAAGGCGACTAAAATACAAATCTTCTTGTTAAACTATTTTGCTGAAATTCCTTGTTACTTGGCAGGCCCAACGGCTGACACATGCATGGATTCTTAGTCATCGATGGAAAACTGTGCCAGTAACATTCTTTTATGTTAAAGGTCTACGAACACACAGTCCTTTGTCCAACATTGGCTAACTCTACAGTATCCCTGCACAAAATAAGTGAATAATTTAATTATGAAGGAATTAGATCAGCTTGATACATCTTCTACCCTCATTTGAAATAGCAACCAGAAGTAGGGGGGGTGGGGAAGCAAGCCAAGTCATTATCGGATCAGGCTCTCTTTTCCCCATTATATTCCCGGTAGCAGCGCTGTAAGGCAGCAGTTTATTGTAAATTCATTGGAACGTTTGTTTTACATTCCAAGCAAATGAACTGAAGGTGCTGCTGTCAAACAAAAGAAAAGCCCTCATGCCAAAAGTGCCAGTTGTACTGTAAGGTAAGCTTGAAATACAATGCTTTCACATTAACACTATACATGCAGGCTGAAAAGCTGAGTGGAAAAATGTAACACACTGGCATCCCTCAGTGAATCAGGGCTTACTTGCCCTTTAAAGGTGATGCATTATAAAAAGTTGTTTTTTTTTTAAATCTAAATATGGAAAGCTTATTCAAAGCATTGAAAGGAAGGTTCTGTTATGTTGCCAGTTGCTTAAAGGGGACAATTAACTTTAAATAACATTTAATCTGTTATGGATGGACCTACTCCAAGCAAGTTTTCAGATGGCCTTCTTTTTATATTTTGGGGTGGATTTCTGCTTCTTTCACTTCTGCAGCAGACTGCTTTGGGGTCACTGACATCAGCATCCAACCAAAACAAAACAAGCTAATTGACTAAGAGGCTTTAGTTTTGTTATTTTTATTTTTTTAGGCCCTCCACTATTGATCTTATAGTCCCGCTTAATGGTTGCTTCCCTTTAACTGGGCTAATAAAGCCCTTTGAGTTAATAACAGTCCACATTCCAAGCCAATTGTCTTAGAATACTACCGTCTATATACCATACTAAAAGTTACTTTTAAAGCAAACTATCACTTTTGCCTGAATATTTGTTTTTGAAACATTGTAACTTGTAATGCCACTTCTTGGACAGAGTGAATTTGATTTATAAAGACTGCCAGAGAGAAGCAGAAAAGAAAATACAGATGGAGAAATCAATTTATATCTTGTGCATTCTACAGGTATAGGGGGTTACTATTGGGACCAGGGGTTTTCTGTATAAAGCGATCTTTTTACAATAATGATCACCAGAATTGTTTTTCTACCAATATGTTGATGCCATGTAGTTACAATGTACTGTTTTATTAACACTGAGAAAAGGGAAATCATTTTTAAAAATTAGAATGGGAGATGGCTTTTTTCCTGCCTACAAGGCCCAGTCTCTTATTTTTATTATCCCTACAGCAATTGTGAAAACCCCATGATGGGAAGCTGTGCCTTCTTGCTTTAAAGTAGGGCTCAAGTCAAGTCTTCAGCTGTGCATGCCAGTTACAGTAAATTTACAGTTACATTTTGGGCCTTCTCCAGTGAGTCTGAGGCTATGTAAGAGTAAAGGACTAATCAATGGATTGCTCCATGTAGACTGCATGTAATATGTTACACGGCTATGGAATTTCTGGATGAACTGGGCAACGTCTTATTTTTAAAACTGCACTGCATTGGTAATTTTGGGTACACTTCTGGTTGGTGTATGTCCCAGATGCAGGTGGTGATGGGAGGTAAATAGTTAACTAGGTTTTCTGTAATAAACACTGACCAAACAGATCCATTCAAAATGAGCAAATTGTGGTCAGCATGTTACCCATAGAGGTAATATAGTAATTTACAGTACATAGTGCCAGCATAGGAAGTCAAGGAGAGAGGAGGATACCAAGACAACATATTATAAATTGTTTGGCATGCAGATATACCTATAAGAACACAACCTACCATAACAGGGTACTCATCTAACTCAAACTCAACTGTAAAGACTGAGAAAAAAAATGAGTTCTAACCAGATTACTGTGATTACATGCTGAACGTCAAAGATTCCCACGCTAATATTAACATACAATTAAGACTATGCCTGGAGTTTTAAATGTCCTTATAAAAGACAATACAAAATTATTCAATACACCATCAGGGATATATGACAGTTTAACAATCCACCCTGAAGTCAAAGCACAATATGTAAAAAGGGTTAGAGCATGTCCACTGAAACTCATTGTAAACCAAATGAGAGACTTCTAATATATTTCTGTAAGAGCAACAAAAAGATCAGTTGTTGACTTGCAGAATACATTAGAAAATGTATTTTCTTTTGATAAGAATGCATAGTTTTCAAAAGAGAATTACAACGGCCACCTTGTTTATCCAAAACAAGTGAAAGAACTATCATTAAAATCTTGGTTTTCTTGGGGGAAACATAATTTACAGTTTATTTTATACCAGTTTAGTCACTTACTAAACTGGGAGCAGAACAAGAAGACCCAGCCAATAGCTTGCAACCACAGCGCCCCGCCCATCCCCTGAAATAAGCAGCGATTTGGAATGTTAACTGAGGAGCTACCGCCTATACTTGCCTTGCCAACTCTTCTCTATCAACTTTAGCTACATTTTGAGTGTATTTTTTCCCAACAATTTACAGGATATATTTAGATTTTGTTCTGTTGCCATGTGAAGATAGTAAAAAAAAACAAAAAAACAAACAAGGAGGAAACTGGTTCTGTTTTAGCACCTATATGCAGAGCCAAATGTGAGTCTTTCTTTAAGATAGGGATTACTAGCCTTTTGATCAGGACCCAAAAATTGGAACCCCATGACTTTTAGGGTGGTTCATTAGAGCTTATTTTCCAACTTAATTTTCAACAATCAACTTAGTATCTTTCGCATTGGGGACGCAGCACCAACATTTCTTCCCTGAAATACATCCAGGAAGTCGGAATCTGCCATTAATAAATTAATAGAGTGGAATCTCAAATGATATTAACATCTTTGCATGCATCTCAACAGGATGACACACAACTATTTATTACTTGTCATTTTTGAAATATAGGGCAGGTATGGGATCTGTTATTAGGAACTCCATAATTAAGAAAGCTCTGAAATACAGCAGTGCGTTCATGCATACTAATGAACACTTTGCACTGTAATAAGCCAGTATCTTGTACTTGAAATTAAGCAGTTAATGATGTTGCTGTACTAGCACAGCCAATCTACCCACAACACATGCACAGCAAGTGTAGGAGGCATAATCATATCACAGACCCTGCGGGGTCTCTGTTTAGGGGTGGAGGAATGATCCAGCAAAACACAAGTAAATAAACAGCCCACATCTGAAAGCAAAGTTACATTAAAAAAATGTGAGCCTAAAAGGGAAGTCAGCACTGCTGTTTTGTTGTAGCCAATGTTTATATTGCTTAGCAATAAGTTATATACGGGGACTTCTTTTTATCCTGTAATAGTGGAAACAGGAAATGTGTTCTTACGGTATTCTCACGTGTACAGCAATAAAAAGAGTACAACTGCAATTTAAACAAAAAACATTTCATTATGCCCCACCTTGCTAGTCCTAAAAGTTTTGCTTGTTTGTTCAGTGACCCTTTTGCAGATAAAAAGGTCATATTGTTCTGTGGAACAACCTTCCCTGCTAAAAGGAACATTATCATCATCATCATCATCATCCTTCCTCCTGGGATATGAGATATGTTCTGTCAGATGTAGTGTTTAAGGTGGCCATAAACTAGCTGGTCTCTATAGGCTAAAAAACAGACAATGCATGAATGGTCACATTTGTGTGTGGTCACTTTCCCTGGATTAATGTTCACAATTGAAGGCTCCTTTTCATTTCCTTATCTGCAGATGAAATGTGCACTAGCTGTCAAAGTAGAAAGTTTCTATAACTATTTCTAAATCTTTTACATTTCAGATTGGTTTTAAGTGATATTCTTTCAGACTAAATCTACTTGCGTTGTTACCATAATCTTGTTGAATGACTTTATAGATAGCCGTACTGAACCTCATCAAGAAAAAGTGTGCAATCTAGGTTTTATGTTCACAGTATTATGATATTTGGATATGATATGTGCTGGAGTAAGCCTGCATCTGACCCAAGACGATGTCAGAAGGGGTTCTTCCTACTTGCCGACAGTAGGTCACAGCAGCACTACCTCTAAAGTTACAGATTTTAGATTTAACTAATTTACATATTTTTTAAAGTGGCATTTAAACATACAGGACCGGATTTCAAACCGCAGTGTCCCAAAACTGCTCTCACCCTCATCCTTCCACTACTCGCACACTATCACTCACTCACACCATTCCCAAAACACTCACACTCCTACTTCCCTACCTATTCCCCGTTGCTGGGGACTGGGTGGGCAGGAGATTCAAACAACTGTCATATTCTCTGATCTAGCTGCCCCGGATCTTTGCCTGTCCACAAATCCGGGCCTGTAAACATTGTTGCATTTTACCAAGAACATGTAGCATGTTATACAAGACAGGAATTAATTTGTATTAGAATGATTTAAAAAACAAACACTGAGCCAGGGTTTTAGCCAGTACTGTTACCATGCTACTAATCTACCAGTGCGCAAAAATGCCGTATAAACACCAAATACAGGTATGAAACCGGTTATCCAGGATGCTCAGGACAACAGATCTTTCCGTAATTTGGATCTTCATACCTTAAGTATACTAGAAAATCATTTAAACATTAAATAAACTCAAAAGGCTGGTCTTGCTTCCAATAAGGATTAATTATATCATGGTTGGGATTAAGTACAAGGTCCTGTTTTATTATTACAAAAAAAGGAAATCATTTTTAAAAATTTGTATTATAATAATGCAGTCTATGGGAGACAGCCATTCCATAATTCGGAGCTTTCTGGGTAATGGGTTTGCGAGTAATGGATCCCACACCTGTACCAGAACTATAAGTAATAATATTATAGTGGAAGGAAACAGATTGCCTGTAAAGCTGTCTATCTGTACCTTTCAGGGTCAAGATTAAAAAATAATGTGCACACATTGGGAAAATCATTAACAGATTCTGGTGGTAGGAAACAAATATTTACAGGAAGTAAAAACCAAGAAACATGCGGCTGTAACCCTTTATCTTTAATGTGCTGTCTGTACAGAAGGGATGCTCTCCACAGCTATTTTCTGATACTTTTTTCAGCTGTCTGGGACAGAACGAATGGTACAGGTTCATGAGGTGAAAACCTATTTGTACCCATCTATAGTTAGGGTGCAGTATATTTAAAAAAAAAAAAAAAAAAAAAAAAAAAAAAAAAGTTTTATTCTAAAGCATGTACTTAACTAGTTTTAAACTTTAAAGAATAACAATACTTTCAGAAATGGTTTCAGAACCATTAAGCTGGGGGAATAAAATGCATCCATTCAATACAGACAAATACAAGAGTTCCTCTGCACTCAACCCATTATCAATATATTGAAGACATTGCAACATTTTGTGCATTAAAGGAGAAGGAAAGGTAAAATATAAATAAAGCTCTATGGATTGCCCCTTAAATGATTAGCTACTTACAATAATGCTGACTCTATACGAGTTCCTGATCAGCTGTATGCAAAGATTGACTGTAAAAATATTGAAAAGTGCACAAAATATAAAAGACATCCCTCTGCTGATTGAAAACTGCACAACAGGGCTTGTACATGCACAGAATAAATCATTCAAGCCCTGCGTATATGCAAATGATAGTCTACTTTCCCTCAGACCAGCGATGACGTTCAGGTCATGTGGTAAAAACGAACATCCTCAATGACCTCCCCTGCATCAACACCAATGATCGTGTCGGGTTACCATAGCAATGTGAATGCTTTTGCTTGGTAGCTTCTCTGGAGCGATCAAAAACTGAAGCGTTCTGTCTGTCTGGGGTCTATATTGGGCATTGAAAGTGTGACATGAAGGAGTCATCGGGAGGACTTAAGTTGCCGCATGTGCACTTTCCAGCCAGGAGAAAGAGGATATGAAACAACCTTAACCAAGATGGAGGCCGCAAAGTCCACAGTAGTGATTTTTTTCAAACTAGTCAAACTATGGCGTTTCAGGAGAAGGGAATGCATCCAACAGTTTGCAATAGCAGTATAAAAATGCCTTTCCTTCTCCTTTAAGCTACCAAAAAAAATGCCTTCCTTTAAACAAAACAGGGATTGTTTGTCCATATATTGCAATATATTTAAGATGGCCAACTACGTCAGTGTCATCCCATGTCTGGCCAGTCCTACACTCAACTTTCATCTGATTCATTAAGAATTCTATTGCTTCATTATACATTTTACAAAGGGACTAAGTTTTACCTGCAACTTACTTGCTGCTTTCCAGATTAAAACTCCCAAACATGGTTGCCTTTTTATTGGCCAACACTGGGATCACCTGACTGTAGCTGGAAAGGCTCGGAGCTACAACATGAAGCTGGCCACTTCTCCTGTATGTGCAAAGAATGATGAAGCAATAGAACATATCAGGAATAATACACAGGCTGTGATTCACATGAATGGATCAAGACAAACTGCTAGATAGATTAGAATGCTTATTATCCAAAGGGTTGTCTCATGGATCTAGCATTTGTAAATATATACTGTGTTATAGTTTGTTCATATCCTATTAATGAAACTCAAAGCCTCATGCCTGGGTTTGGAGATTACATTCACTTGCTATACAAGTTTGTCTAGTTACCAATAATGAGGAAGCCAATATTCCTTTTTGTATTTGTCCAGTGGAAACATGGAGATTAAAGGGGAACTCCACAGAATAACAAAAAAATTAAAATCTAGGCAACCTTACATTATACATTACTTAAATGTATTCAGTGGGTTTAAAATCTATTTGTAATTGCTATTGAAAGATGAATCAATATTGATTCTATGGTTCTGGGTTGTCTATTGATTGACATAGTTACAGGCAAAAACTGGTATGGCAAGACCAAAATGCATAGACAAAGAAAGGATTAAAGGAGGAGCCCACCCACACAATAAAAAAAACAAAACAAAATTTTGCATAATAAAAGAATCATTTTTAAACAATTTTCAAATATATATCCATGAAAAATCTTCAGAACTGGGTTTTTTTTTACCACTGGAAAGCCTAAAGCCCCTTTCCAGACTGGATAAGACTGAATATACAGCAAAAAGCTACTACAAAAGTTTTCTTTTGGGATTCAACTCTTAGCAAAGCAAAGTCTCCAATGCTGTTATATCATTGTCATGTGTTCTGTGCTGTGAGCTGTGAGGCCAATACTCCCTTTGCTTTCTAAAATTGGATTTATTTATAGCCAATTTATTTATGTTTCCACACTTCCTCTCTGGCATATGTGAGAAGTGAGACCTTCTGTTCTCTGTCAGGACCACACTAATAGCTCTGCTCCATCTCTTCCCATCAATCTGCAATTAAGACAAGTATAGTAAGCACTTAGTGTAAGGCTATCACCAAAATGCATCTAACAGGTTCATACAATAGTTACACATTCCCTTCTTCACAATATCTGTAATACACAGTACAATGTGTTATGATTCGCTTGAAGTGTATGTGCCCAAGCCCAAACCTCTTTGCTTATTGACTTGTGGTAGACACTATGCTATAAAATGATGAAATATACCAAGGAAACCAAAACATCTAAATGTGTAAAATTCTATATTTATAAGGTTGAACTCCAGCAAGAACATGGCAGCTCCTGTATTTTTCAGGATTTAATAGTCTGTTGAATAGTGATGTTAAATAGTGATGAGTGAATGGCCGTTTTTACGCACAACAATTTTTATGTGAGCAACAATTTTTCTCACTCCAAATGCATTAAAGTAAATCGGCGTTTTTTCCTATGTCGGACTTTTGATAATGCATTAAATTTTTTTTTTTAAGGTGAATTTTTTGTCCAAATACATTAAAGTCAATGAGCGTTTTTTTTTATGGCAGACTTTTGTCCTAATGCATTAAAGTCAATGGGTGTTTTTTATGATGGTGACTTTTCTGTCTAAATGCATTAAAGTCGATGGTTTTTTTTTATTATGGTCACTCTTCTGTCCTAATGCATTAAAGTCAATGGGTGTTTTTTATAATTGGTGCTTTATTGCAGCAAATGTTTCCGCTGTGAATTTTTGCCTCAGTTTTGTCAAAAAATTCACACATGGCAAAGCGCGGAATTTCACAGCGAATCCACGGCTCACGCTCATCCCTACTGTGAACCCTTTTAGTTCCTGTGAATTTTTGTGATGCCACATTGCATTTTGCCATATAAGCAAAAGTATAGCAAAGATTAAAGAGACAACCTGGAAACCCAGAGAATCTACAACTATGAGCCAGCAAAGCAGATAACCGAAGCACTAAAGTGGTTAAGCTATGGAACATTTGCTAAGCTAGGTGGTCACTGTGCCACTTTTTTAGATCAGTACCACAAGGGATACTAGGTGACATTAAAATGGCAACTACAGCAACTATCAGGGACATAAGCAATTCATGTGAAAATTCCTATTTGGCCTGGATTAACCAACTAAAATGTCTCTTCTGTTCACTTCTGTTTACTATTTGTAAGGATGAGGGACTTTTTCTGCTGAACAGTAACCAACACTGGTTTTAGGGAAAGGCCTGAAATAAAACAGACAATCACTGAAATAATCATTGTTCATTCTGAAAATGAATAAGGCTTATGTTTCAGCTCTGATGTCAGCTGGCCTCAGATTTATTTACATCTGCAATTCCACGATAAATCATATCCCCTTAGAGCCAATTAATAAACTAGAATTAGACTAACTAGCAGAGATCAATCCCTGCAAAGAGACAAATATAGCAACAACAACCAGCTCTGCATGGAAAAAATACTGGAAGATACCGAAGTTGTGTGCTTTTGTCACGTCAAGCACTTTGCATTTCTGGCTTGTAAGCATGAGTGGTACATTTTATTTTCCCATAATAACTGAACAATCATCATCATAAGGCATGCATTAAGCAATACGTAGTGCCTAGATAAATGTAGCAAAGCATAATCAGCATGAACTTTATTCCCATAGGATGCTGGAGCTAAAGAGAGTAAGTTGGCCTAAAGGCTGAATTTTCCTGCTCAGCGCCGCCACTGGTTCTCAAACTTGGAGGCAAAATCTCACCAATAATACCGGGTTTAAGATTGTGGCAACATGTCAGCAGTAAATTCTACTAGCCAAAAAGACAGATCAGAGAGAACAAATACCACATATCCCATGTGTTATTAAAAGGCAAAGCTGCTAATGAAAACATCAGCATATTAAGTGCAATGACACTGTACATTGTATGGTTATGTCAATGTACTGGTATAGTACTTTTACCCATATATTTAGGAATATGCTTTCATGTACAGTTAATTATAATACATTATACAATAAAATTAATACATTAGAAGAAGTAGCCATGTCCAGTTTTTATACTTAGTTTGAGATGGTAGGTTATTATCATTATTAACCTTCAACCTATGATAACCTTATACTATATTACCCAGTCATTAGGAACCCAGCTTTGTTATTTTAATGAGAGTTAATTATCTGCCCAACTCCATCAGAGGGCCTTAGGATAAGGCTTACAATTAAAATAACTTCCCAGACATCTGAATAACATATTGCCTCCCGTTCCTTTTCCCGAAATTTGTAATTTCGCAAAATGGGAGAAGCATGTGAAAAACTTGAAACTTCTATTTTACCACCAGCGATTATGTTCTAGAACCAGCAAAACACTGTGTGCAGTCAACTGCCAAAAGCTCTCAAGAGACAACTCTACTAAATACAGAATAAAGTCCCAGTATTTATTGCTGAACATTTTGTTATTGCATTATTATACAGATTTTGCCACTAACGTTACTAGACTGAGAAAATCTATGATGCTGTTTGCACTCCTTGAATCTTTTGTGCTACTGGTATTGTCTACCTTTCTATTTACCTTCACTTATAAAGAAACATCAGAACCAAATACTATTCTAGCCACATCATATGACATGCCATTCTTTGTTTAACCAAGGACAGACAGATCTAAATATCTACAGCAACATAGTTCATAAATCTCCCTCCTGACTGTTGTTTATGATATGTTTACATATAAATGGATCAATAGGATTCTACAATATCACACAGTAATGTAAAACTGCTTCCTTGACGTCTAAAAAGCTCATCACATGATACAATAAAAAGATTGTGAATGCAAATGAAAGTAGACATGAAAAAACATATGCACATGGAAAAGCTTATAAAGTATGTGTGCATTAAAGCACCAAGAAGTATACAAAGGATAATATACCATGCAACTAATATATAACAGTAAATTTAATGGGATGATAAAATAATATGATAAAAAAATCTAGCCAGATTATTTTTTTTAAAAATTACAACTGACGAGAGCCGATGCAGTCTGACCAGTCCCTAAACTGCCAAACAACCAGATGTTTACATACATTAACAAACTAAAGTAACGTTTGTTCACTGCTAACATAATAGCATTTCCAAATTGTAGACCCTTTAGAAGCCATCTGGAGAAAAAATATTAAATATAAACAGTGCTTTTAATTCCTCATTAATATTGTATAAGCTGAGATTCATCATTTATTTATGCAGATCTCATAAGGGTTCCAGAATTAGACAGAGGGCCCTGCTGGGAAAAAAGTATATTCGAGTCTTCTTACTTCTTCCTTTATCTTACAAAAGAAAGAGAACACAATCCTCAAAGTAAACAGCACAATGAAGAGTGACTTTCCTCTATATACTCTAGAGTATATATATTGAGCATAAAGTAAGTCATTGAGGAGTTCCATGAACATATACCTTTTATAAAGATCATGGAACTCAGAAATAACTTCTAGTACCCTCATATTTGACAAAAGGTGGTACTTTATTTTTTTATAATACACAAAAGTCATGAATATCCTGTAAATTATATCCTTATAAACGGTGAGTTCTGATGTCATCAGTTATAAACGGTGAGTTCTGATGTAATTTCTGTCACATGACTCACTGAAATTTGTGTATTATAATAAATAAAGTACCCCCAGTTGTAAAATATGAGGATATTAGAAGTTACCTCGGAGTTCCATGACCTGTATAAAAACACTCGGCCTTCGGCCTCGTGTTTTTATATAGTCATGAAACTCCTCGGTAACTTATAATATCCTTATATTTTACAAGAGGGGGTACTTTATTCACTAAATAATACACACGTTTTCCGTGAGTCAGAAATGGTAGGACTGTACAGAAATGCCATCACTGTATTATAGCTTTCATAATTTGAAAACATTTACACATCTAGTAGTGTTACAAAGTGTAAAGTGTTAAATGTTTTTGCATTTTCCAGAAGCTGTCTCTTTTGCAGTTTGTAATCACTTTACCCAGTTAAAAGAATGCCAGTCAATCTCTGTGCAGCTGTTATACTTTCACTGGGGCCTTCCCTTGGCTGACCCTTCATCTTACAGCACTCCAGTATCCCAAACATAATTGGAATCGGTTGGAGTGACAGGCCACTATTGTCCTCATGCTAATTTCACACTGCTGCAGAGCTGTTTATCATACCAAAGCTTTAACATGACAAAACAGGGGGAGAGCAACAAAAGGCACTTGAAAGCCAGACTGAATGCTAAATACCGATATCACTTTGCTAAAGAGCAAATTTCAAACCTTAAGTATTAAGAGCATCATATACTCCCATTTGATTTTAAGAAATGTGAATACATTTTTTTCACCTTCATAGAATCCTTGCCTATTATGGAGTGATGCACAGTGAATTTATTTAGTAATACAGTGCTAATTGTTCACACAGAACTGTTCAGTCAAACAATATACTTACAGAACAGATGGGCACCGCAAGATAAGCTTATTAGTTTATTGTGACCCTCAAGACAGCCTCCCAGAGCTCTATCTGATATCTATTGGGCAGCATAGAAAAGGACCCCATCAGAGCAGCAATGAGGTGCATTCATGATGAGTCCCCCTAGATATCCTCCTGATATGGCTCAGTGTGTTGGAGCCCAAATTGTGTGAACATCCTCTTACTGGGCAATCTTTACAACAGGTTACAATTCCGGATATCCACAGATAAAAATCTGAAATGGTAGGACTCTGCCTACTATGAAAATAAAGTGTACCCTCCATAAGAAGGATACACAGAAATTACTCTCTGCATATTATAACTTGCATACTATAATTTCAAGCCCATCAGATCTGTAAGAAGATCTGTGAGAAGGACATACACATCACATCTGTGGCCTAACAGTAAGAGAGAATGATTAAAAGAAGAGTTACTATCTCTTAAACAGAACCAGAATATTCTAAAAAAAATGTTTAGATAGGCAGGAAAGTGTTTAGATAGATAGTGCTGAAAACTTTAAATATACTATTTAACCATCAGCAGTGGATATTCTCATCCTACCATTTATATGAAAAAACAAAACCGTGAAGGGTGAAACAGCTTGAAAAAATACAACATAGTACCAATATAATCTTCCCCATCTGTTTAACTTGGATGGAATTAATGTTTGTGGAAAAATGTAGAAAAACTGCAAATAATTATTGGCCTTTCATCTGCCCCGCCCTTTACACTGCACAGCTTCCTTCTGTGCACCTAAATGTGAAACTGTAGAAATGTTATGATAAGGATTCATGAGAAAACAAATAAGCAAGTGTGTGTGTGTTTGCATAATATATGAGAATTCTGCCAGCTTTTATTGAAGAATCTGGGCATGAAAAATGAATGGTCATTTATAAACCTGGATGGAGACATCTACACTTTACCTACTATGTTATTCCATAAAATTCCCTACTTTACCACTGACACAATGAAGAAATATGTTAAAGCCCAGAGCAGCCATGAGGCTTCTTTTACCAGTGAGCCTGTATCACAGGACATGTGTCTGGAGATGAAAAAGGATAAATAACTTGAGTGTTTGTATAACCAGAAAAAACGTATGTTTTTGCATGCATTTCCCAGTGTGTCATAGCCCTGCCAGTTTTGTTGTAAATACCCACAATGCTAAGTAATGTAGTGATGGGAAAATTTGACCCATTTCTCTTTGGCAAAAAATTAGCAAAATGGCAAAGATTTGCCAAATGAATTGACAACAGATTTTTTTGATATCTACAACTTTTTTCATCCATTGGAGTCTATGGGCGTCTTTTTCGCTGTGAAACCTGGTGAAAATTTTTACTCATAACTAGTGACAAGCATTCATGCAAACCTTAGATAAAGAGTACAGACTCCTTTATAAGTTGCCTAGCCAGCCAACATGACTGCAGTCTCCCCTAGTAACAGTTGTGCTATAGAACAATCGTTCCAAAACTTCGTTACACTGATCTGTGAGTGAACTTGGCTTGATGCCACAATTAGCTGTATAGCAGTAACATACTGCTTTTAAAGGAAATAAAAGGACTTGAAAAAAACCCAAAGATATATAGAATTGGGAAACCAGAAAGCATTTTTTGTACTACTCTCCGTTAGGGATGCACCAAATCCAGGCTTCGGTTCGGGATTCGGCGTTTTTCAGCAGGATTCGGCCGAATCCTTCTGCCTGGCCGAACCAAATCTGAATCCTAATTTGCATATGCAAATTAGGGATGGAGAGGGAAATTACGTGATATTTTGCCAAAAAACAAGGAAGTAAAAAATGTTTCTCCCTTCCCACCCCTAATTAATATGCATATGCAAATTAGGATCCGGTTCGGTATTCGGGCGAATCTTTCGCGAAGGATTCGGGGGTTCGGCTGAATCTAAAATAGTAGATTCGGTGCATCCCTACTCTCCGTACTGTTCATTTACAATCATAGGTGCTAAACTGCACAAATGTAGTTGCCTTAACAACCAATCAGCAACCCATTTTTTATTTTTTGCTACAACTGTATCAGTTATGTTGATTTGTAGCAGGCTAGGAGAGAAAGCATTTGCTTTTTCTGTATTTGCTTCCGTCTCAGGAATCGGTTATCTTCAGTGACAAGAAAGAGCAAATAATTACCAATATGGCAATGTCCCAAATCCCATAATGCCAAACAAGTTATGTATATACAGACGAGTCACTGCACAGACTTGAAAAGCAGTGTGCGGCCTCAGGTCACATTACAAAGGTCATTAATATCTTACCTATTAAACCCCCTGACTATTATTTACTTAAAGGGGTTGTTCACCTTACAAACACTTTTTTCAGATTATTCACCATAAACAAAGACTTTTTTTCAATTACTTTCCATCTTTAATTTTATACAGTTTTCCTAAAATTTTGTTTAAAGTTTAATGTTCATGTCTCTGGTGTTTCAGTCTGGCAGCTCAGTGATTCTGAACGGTTACAATTTGCTACATTTAGTTGATACAATTAGTTGATACATTCCTCAGCCGTATCTGTGGAATAGTAGCAACTATTGTATCAATTCTAACAGCTGCCTTTAACGAAACTCAGGAAATCGACTGAAAGACAAGATACAAACTAAATGTATCAATTTAAAACAGTTAAAGAGTCGGTGACCCCCTCCCAGAGCTCCTTTAGAAGGTGAAAAATAAAACTTTACACTTCAATATTAAATCTGAAACCAAATGAACTGAAAAAAAGTGATTGAAGGTGAACAAACCCTTTAAGAGGGGCTGTAGCCTTTAGAGGAGCTTAAAAGGTTGAGTAACAAAAGTCATTAAGTGGCCTCTTTGCAGATGCCTCACAGATTGGAGTGAAAAGGGGAAGACAGATTGGACTTTGAAGCAGATATCTACGATACCTTCTGCCCCTGCAGAAGAAGTATTACAAATAACTTATATTAAATCAAAGCAACTGAGCATGTGAAATGCCTCCAATGGAAGTTCCATCAGAGTAAGACACACAAGTTATCTGGCTAATAGGTTGGCATAAAGCTGGCCATAGATGCAAAGATCCGATCGTACAAATCATCGTACGATCGGACTTTCCCATCTCCCGACCCGCCACTAACCATTCCAATCAAAGTCTTACCAGTCAGATTAGTAAAAGAACAGATCAGCAATGTTCTCCCCCTGACAGCAATCGTACAATATCTATGTCCAACCAAAGCTAGTGACAGTCTCCCACTGAAAATCGTATGATCGGCAATACACGCAGCGATATTATCGGCAGCCGACAGAAATTTTCTAACCTGTCCGATCGACCAAACGACCGATCTCCGCCGGACGAAAAATGACGGGACTCTCCACACACGGTCCGAAAATCGTACGAATCCTCGATTCGTACGATCAGATCTTTGCGTCTTTGGCCAGCTTTACAGCCTCTACTACAGAAATATTATGAGCCAGTGCATTGCACGCTAACTTTATTTTCCAAGCATTAAAAATGTGGTACTTTGCTACAAGGTGTAAAGGGGAACTGTGGTTAAGTGTCTGCAGCTACTAAGTGCAAAAAATGCTGCAGTAAACCACTGCAAATTGTGGAGGAGGTGAGATCTGCATACAAATAAAAAAAAATACTCACGCTATTCACAAAAACAGTGTGTACTACTAACAGACCAACTAGAAGTGACAAGGCTTCAGACTGGCCACATAAGTATCCAACTGCAAAGCCCAGTGACCAATCTCAAGTTCACATGAGTTTCTTAAAAGGACCGACAGATGAACACTACAACTATACTCATGGTGCGTGCAAAGAAGCCAGCATTAAATCAGATTAAAGCCACTTATACTTCATGTAAGCGGTAAGAATCCTTTACACACCTGCCATTCAGAACTACAAATCCCACCATTGCCTTGAAAGGTCACATACTGGAAGGAATGCTGGGAATAGTAGTATTGCAACACAGAAGGGCTCGATTACAAAGTGGTGGCAAAGTGAAAATTGCAAAAAAAAAAAAAAAAAAAAAGCACACTGCCCTGAACTGCAGCATGACCAATGGGCTTGGCACTCCAGATTGAAGGCTAAAATCCTGAACCCCCCCCCCTGCAGTCCCTACCAGCATTCCACAGCATTGTTACAATTTTAGTTCTATAACACAAGCTTATTGCAAGCATATGCACTTCCAGACCCTGTGAGGTCCATGCTAGTAGATCATATAGATAAAGACAAATTACTTTTATTTTATCACTGCAACAACAAGGGTCACAGTTCTAAGTGTATATGGTGCATGGGAACGGACATTCCTACTTCTTTGTTTTGGCAACAGCTATATTACACTGGGCACTATATATGGGATCTATTATCCAGAATACCTGCAACCTGGGGTCTTCTGGATAAGGGAGCTTTCTTTAATGTGAAACAACATGCCATAAGGCTACAAATAAAAAAACTAATTTAGTTCAGCTAAGTTATAATTGACTACAAGGTACTGCCTTATTAGTAAAACTGAATCAGTCAAAAATTAAGAATTGTTATAGGGCACAATAGAAATGGCATTCCCATATTTCAGAGCTTTCTAGATGAGATGTCTTTGGATAACAGATCCTATACATTTACAGCTATTTAGGTTCAATGTTAACTAACACCAAATAAGCAGAAATAGCCTTTTTGCATATCAGAGAGATGGCCAAAGCTCAGCTGTACCCAATCTTAAAACTCTTTTTCCAGGGATGCAAATCAGTGCTTTGGGCATAGACAGATTAGCAGTGTCTCACTATGGTGCTTGCTACACTGGCCCACTTGCGTTTTCTGCGCATGCCCCAGACACTGATTTGCATGCAAGGGATCAGAAGAGGGCTGTAGTTGCTGGAAAATCCAGAGACCCCCTTTTGCACGAGAATGAAGTTATCTTCTAGAACAGGAGTGCACGAGTACCTAGCATAGTCACTGGCACAAATTTTATATCATGTTTAATGATTTTTAGATCTTTCAAATGGACTAAACAAGCCTAAGGGATTCTAAAAAGCATCTAAATCAGAAATACATCAACGTAGCAATGTATGTAGATCAAGCCAATGCAGCATCGCCATGACACCTTGCCCTAAAGAGCACCAAGTAAGTGCAGCATTGCACAGGTTCAACTGCTAGACTTAAACTAAGGCAAGTCATGGGCATGTCATTAAGCACCCTGTCTGTTCTTCCCTCATTAAATTCACCATGTCGTTTTTCATACAGTAGTACTTCCAATGCTGACAGCAGTTATTGCCACAAGTAATATTGTTATTAAAACGTATTATAAAGTGCTAACAGATTCCTCGGAGCTGTACAATAGTGTAGATACTGAACATAGAGATAAATGTGGCCAATTACTACGAGGAAAAAAGGAGCCTGCACAATAGAGCTTACAGTCTAAAAGGAAAAAGAGCAAGGGACCAAATGTGTAATGATGGGACACAAAGTAATAACTATTACTCGGCTTTATACGAGGGAAGAAAACTTTCACAATTTCAGTGTGCAATTGCCATTGGGTTGTACAAGTGCCAGTCTTCATGGGTAGATTTCCTAATAGGTCCCCTCCCCCAACAACGATCCCTAGGAGGCAAAGTTAGGGGGGTTGCAAAATAAAGAGAAAATGCCATGATTTCTCTCCAGCGGAGGAGCAACGCCTGCCCTCGCATTCCATTTCAATGAATGGGGTTGCACAAATGTCAGACCATTTCTGCATCGGCTTGTATTAACCCCGCCGTAATGCTTGATGCTTCTAACCGGCCAATAAAAGAGAAGAAATCAATTTAATTCGAAGTGCCCATAAGACATAATGAAGTTTATAGGATCAGCTCATAGCACAATGTAATTTATGGGCAAACCCTTTGAAGAAAGCTATTGGCACACATTTACACTGTGTGCCCTCAGGGCAATTTCCAAAGAATACAATGTGAATAAACACCCTACTTCTGAACTACACGTCCCAGCATTCCTACATAGACAGGGTGCTACAGGTTGGGCGTGTGTGTGTCACATTAGCATACTTACATGGGCACATACATCTTACCGTCACTCACCTGGCAGAAGGACCGCTTTCAGCTTTTTTATCTTTGTCTCTGGATTTAGTTTGTCTTCTTGCTGCATAAATGAGATAAACAATGCACGCTTAGTCTGGGTGCAAATAGACAGGTGCGTGCGTAAACCTGCCATTCTCATAGTGCTATCAGTGAACTACAACTCCCAGCATCCTGAAACTAAAATATAACACTAAGCAGCCACAGCTTGCAAAATAAAGTCAGACTGGGGGTGAACAGAGCTCTTTACCCTGCCAGGGATGTCATGCCACACCAAAAGGAGTCCAATTCCAACTCTGCTGCAACTCCCACCAGGCTGGCTAAGGTTGCTGGGAGTTGAAATCTAGGAGGAGACAATCTCTGAGGCACTCACCTGAGGAGGCAGAAGGTAGGATCTAAATGAAGGTTTGGGTTGCTTGAGAGAGAACATTGCTGAGCCACAAGTGGGGTTCCACCTCAGCCACTGGGACTGGAAGCCTAAAGGCAACCGGAACAGAAAACACGCGGGGCAACTGCTCTCCCGAGCCCTCACAGCTCAGTGCAGTCCCTTCAACATTCGTGCAGCCTCCTTCATGACTGGGATCTTCTGGCTTTTGTTGCGTCTCAGGGCAGACATTTCCCTGTGTGCGAGTCTCTCCCACACGCACTGAGTATTTGCACTGATTTCCTGTGAGCCTGTCCCCTTCTCTTTCCCTACATGTGCACATGTGCAGAAGTGCTGCGCTGCCGCTTGAGCTTAGGGGGTTCTGTAGCGCCATCTGCTGACCGAATAGTGCGTTACCTCCACATTCCTAGTTCCTTTCCCCTCAGCTTGTTCCCTTTGATGCGCAACACATGCTCCTTAGAATATTCTTACAACACATTTCTAACTCCTGTCTAACTCCTATTATGTTTTTAGTCTAATTGAATTACCTCTCTGGTTCCCAACCTTCTTTTTTTTACTTCAAGCAAACAATGGAAGCCAATCTTGCTTTACGGCAGGGATTTTATTATATTCTCCCCTGATCAGAGACACTGACCCATAATACATAGCAAAACTATACCCCAATCAGTATGGGTCTCTATAAAAATATATTGCATAAAACATCTAATATGTAAAACTGGCTGCTTCGTGTAAATAAACCATTTATAAAAAAAAAATCTTTTTTGGTAGTATGTGCCATTGGGTAATCATAAATAGAAAATTTGTGGCCACACCCCCTAATTACCATGTTAATTTTACAAAATGTGGCAGTTTATGAAAGTTTGAACATATTTCTGTGTTTTTTTCAGTTCTTACAGTTTTGCTAATGAAGGTGAATTGCCCTTTAAGCTGTGAGTTTAACTTTTCCCAAGGGACCTCCTTATCTAAATAGTTACAATTACTTATTTGCTTATCTCAAAATTGTTACAAAGTATCTTAGTTGCACCTGTGGGCTCTCTGCCAAAAGCCAATTAAGTTAGAAAATTTCTGGCTGTTCAGTGCAGAGAAAGTAAGACTTTTCAGTACAAATGTGGGATTGCGGGTTGAACTGTCAAAAGCGGGAATATCCCGCTGAAAACGGGACAGTTGGGAGGTATGCATTTTAAAGACTAAGGTTCGCCCCGGGATCTTTCGACTCAAGGTGCACGCAAACAAACCGAACATGTTATGCCACACAAGCCAATTAATGGACACATTTCTGTCTTTCACTCCTACACTTCTTCCTGTTACAGTTAGAGTTGTAGTATTTCTGGTCAGGTGATCTCTGAGGCAGCACACAGACCATCATAAAATGGTGGTTCAAGGCAAGAGATGTAAAAGGGCAATATTTGATTAAATATATATTCCAGTTTGGTAAGATTCTTTCATATGCCACTTAATTTGATATAAACTATCTCTTGCTTAATATTTTATTTGGGGGGTTCAGTTTTCCTTTAATAGTTCATAAACATTGACTGTACTGTTGCTTAGAATGCATGGCCTAGCCTAGCAGTTAAAGAGATAAAACAACTATATTGGAACTTCTAAGGCTAATGACAGATGATACGTTTCCTAGAAAAGACAACACTGTTTGAAAACTAAAACAAAGTTCCTAATGACAGGCGTCTCTATGCACAGCTTTCAGAAGGATATCCTGTAATTTCCAGCTTCCAGCTGAATGTGGCCCTCTAACAGTTGCACATCACTGCTGTATAGAGACAAATGATCCACAGGGTTAATACTCACAGATACACAGAGGCAAGGTATTTCAGAAATCAATATGCCAGGACAGTTCAGGCACAGACAGCATGATGTGACACCATGTGGACGTAATCAGGGTAGGTTAAGATACAACTCTAGAATGGAATGCCCAGGCGTAGTCCAGATCCCATACAGCGGAATGATCAGAGAGAATAAATCTAAAGCTTGACACCCTAAACAGCTGCAGTCACTTCACTATAGGCAGTCTCAGAGCCTAGGTGAGAGCTACTCACTACTACAATCCACCATTTTGCGATGGTCTGTGTGCTGCCTCAGCTGACCAGAAATACTACAACTCTAACTGTAACAAGAAGAAGTGTGAAACAGAACTCTGTCTGTTTATTGGCTCATGTGATCTAACAAATATAATAAATGTGAAAGTGGGGTCTCCACTAGTGAAAAAGTAACTCACCACATCAGAGAAGAGGTTGAGGTGCACCGCCCTAATCCCTCAGCACAGGGAGTGGACAAAAGGAAAATTCTTTGGAGCAGGGATTCAATAAAGGCAATCTTCCAACCAGGTGGTTGAATCAAAGTGAAAAAGTTTATTGTGTCCACAGCCTTATGCGTTTCGTGTTAAAACACTTAGGGGGTTATTTTCTAAACTCTGAAAAAAAATAATTTTATAAAATAATTTTATAAAATCGGACTTTTAAAAAAATCATAATAATCATCATAAATTTTTCAGAATTTATTAAACCCCGAGATTGGAAAAGTCCAAAAATCCTGCATCTCAGACCTGTCGAGGTTGCATATAAGTCAATGGGAGAAGTCCCAATGATTTTTTGATGTGCGCTGGGTTTCGCGCAATATCCCTGAAGTTTTTGAGGAAAAAACTAAGTTGTGAAAATCGCATGAAAAATCTGAAAAAAACATGAAAATCTGATTTTTTTTCCTGCAAAGCAAATTTTCTGGAAAATCTTCGAATAAATAAGTGCAAAAAACCCAAGCACATTTGATCGGAATTTGTAGCAGAAAATATTGAGATAAATTCGGACTTTGATAAATAGTCATAGGCTCAAATATAGTTTTTTGGTATGTTTGTGTGCACCGTGAATCATGCAATGCCAGGGGGCGGCCCTTATTTTTTAAAATAGAAGATTTCTATTTATGATTACCCCATGGCACATACTACTAAAAATGATTTCTTTACATGAAGCAGGGTTTTACATATGAGTTGTTTTATGCAATATTTTTTATAGAGACGTACATCGTTTGAGAGGTATAGTTTTCAATACAGGAGAGCTCCCTACAGTCCACCAGAGAAGAATTCCATTTCTTTCTATTCATTGCTATGAGATTTTTAAAGGAGTGAACTCTCACGTTTACCTATTTTACTCTTTGAAAAATATGTCCCGAAAACAGGGAGTTAACTTTGCAATACAGGTATGGGACCTGTTATTCAAAATGCTCTAGACTTTTTTTCCAAATAACAGATCTTTCTGTAATTTGACACTCCATTCCTTAAATCTAACTGGAAATCATGTAAACATTAATGGCCGATTCACTAACTTCGAGTGAAGGATTCGAAGTTAAAAAACTTCGAATTTCGAAGGTTTTTTTGGGCTACTTCGACCATCGAATGGGCTACTACGACCTTTGACTACGACTATCGAAGGATTCGAAGTAAAAATCGTTTGACTATTCAACCATTCGATAGTCGAAGTACTGTCTCTTTAAAAAAAAACTTCGACCCCCTAGTTCGCCATCTAAAAGCTACCGAAGTCAATGTTAGCCTATGGGGAAGGTCCCCATAGGCTTGCCTAACTTTTTTTGATCGAAGGATATTCCTTTGATCGTCGGATTTAAATCCTTCGAATCGTCTGATTCGAAGGATTTTATCGTTCGATCGAAGGAACAATCCTTCGATCGTTTGATCGTACTATCTGCGCTAAATCCTTCGACTTCGATATTCGAAGTCGAAGGATTTCAACTCCCAGTCGAATATCGAGGGTTAATTAACCCTCGATATTCGAGCCTTAGTGAATCAGCCCCTAAATCTTTCCAATAAGTATTAATTATATCTTAGTTGGGAATGGGAACAAGTACAAGGTACTGTTTTATTAATACAGAGAGAAAGGAAAATGGAGTCTATGGAAGATGGCCTTTCTGTAATTCAGAGCTTTCTGGATAACAGGTTTCCCAAAAATGGATTACATAACTGTAAAAAGAATTGTATATGAATTAATGACATTAGTTTAATAATTCTTCTTCTTTAGGAAGAAGTGTATAAAAGGGTTTCATACCCATCCTTAATAACATGATCACTGTTTTGGTTCACGACCCATAGATACAGGATCTAGATAAAGATATTTACATATCAGTGAAATCTGACTCTGCCTTTCAAATTGGTGGAATTTCAACTATTGAATATGCCTCTTACTCCAAAAAGTACAATTTTGTTTGGTGTCACAACATGAACAAAGAACACAACATGCTAATATTTCAAAAGCGTGGCAAGTGCTCAAGGGTCAGATATACATATCTTCATATTTCAAACATGACTTGGTTGTTTTGAAAAGATTATGGCCCTGCTTTGAAATGACAGTGCCTAGGGCAGTTGTAAATTAAAAGGCACTTTCTTTGCCAAGATATTATTCAGTCCAATATTTAAGCTTTGTAACTTTGATGTTTAAAATCCACAGCCATCTATTTTGCATACATTTTTACTGGGATGAAGGGAGCATCCTCAGTTTTTTTGTTGTTCCTTAAACAGTTATTTATTCTGGGTACTGCTGAAATAATTGTTATGGGTGCATATAAAAATTGTGCCTAAAATTTGCAAGTTTGTTAGTTTGACAAATATTGTAACTCAGCTTTTAAAGGAGTAGCTTACCATTACATGTACTTTTAGTATGATATTTTAAAATTATTTTGTCTAAGTTCTCTATTATTTAGGACCAGGGCACATAGAGAGTTGGATGTCAGTCTGCATATTTTTTTTTGCATGCAGGCACAGTGGATTCCAGTGCTAAAACGTGAAGCTGTTGTTTTGGGTGCAGGCACAGAAGATCGCTGATTTGAGTATAGTGGCTGATTCTCAGCTTTTCTTTATTCACACACAGCATGTTGTGTTCCACCTGCGTTCGGTATTTACATGGGCCTGTGTGAGTACGGGCCCTTTTAAATGAATAAGTTGTGTACCTTCCTGTGCTCCCCTGTGGGTGAAAACTTTAAAACTGAACGCAGGGGAGCACTGGCAAAACCATTGGTCTGTATGAGCCCTCAAGGTGGCCATATACCTGCAAATTGAAGCTGCTAATTTGGGTCCTTTAGATTAATTTGGAAGTTTATCTACCCATGATGAATGGGGTTCTTTGACAGGCCCACCCAACTGATATCTGTCTGAAAATCGAGCAGATGTCTACCGTGCAGATTTGATATTCCCAAAGTCGCTAAATTGTGCTTAGCAAAGAGGAATGTCATTGCTACTATAGCTTTATCTTAGAACTCCCTAAAGTTTCCTAGGGGTTATTTTTTTTAAAAATGTGGGTTTTGCTAGTCATGTTTTTTTAGTAAAAAAACTTTGTAGAGAATTTTTATGGAAAAAAAACCCTAGAATTTTTGAGATGTGTTAGGCCCTGAAGCTGCTAAAAGTCTGAATCCAATAATACTCCATGTAAAACCTGTTGAATTCATGTAAAAGTCAATGGAGCTGTCCCTTTAACCATTTGAAGATGTTTCCTTTATGAATGTTGGGGTGTTTGATGCTGGTTTTTGCTCAAAAACTCCAACAATTTTAATTTTCCGAATGGCAATTTGATAAAGTCTAGTTTTTTCAGTTTTTTTTTATATTAACTGGATTTCTAAAGAATGTGCATATATTTCATTTAAAAAGAAAAGTGTCATTCCACGTGGCTGAAGAGGTAAGAGACAGAGTAAATCAAACAGCTGAAAATATTAGAGTGGAATTTGTGACGTTGCACTTGACAGTCAGAATGTGTTTAATTCTATTCAAATAGTTTGTTTAGCTAGAGGAAAGGAACCAAACGTTCCAGTCATTGTTTTAAAGGAACGGTAAAAATGCAACTGTTCTGTAGGCATTTACAGTAGAACCCCCCTTTTTACATTTTTCTTGGACCAGGAAAAGCTGTGTAAAATCCGGGTAAATATAAAATCAAGGATTTGTGCTAAAGCAACTTATTCTTCAAGTAACCACATGATATACGCACTGGAATCAATTTTATTTTGAAATACAATATTTACTGTGTTAATTACAAGGGTTAATCAGGGCAGCATTAAAAGAAATCTATATCTCCAAAATGAATACTATAGAAACAGGTTTATATAATATGAAGTGGCATATTTAAGAATTTTACCAAACTGCAATATACTGTAAGTAAATATTGCCCTTTTCAGCTATTCCCTTGAGCCCCCATTTTAAAGTAATCTCTGTGATGCATCAGAGATCACCTGACCAGAAATACTGCAGTTCCAACTGTAACAGGAAGAAGGGTGGAAGCAAAAGACTGTGATTCGTAGGATCCTGGGGACGGCCCTTATGTCTTAAAATGGCAATTTTCTATTTCTATTTCCCAATGGCACATATTACTAAAATGTATATTATTATAGAACAATTGGTTTATTTACATGAAGCAGGGTTTTACATATGAGCTGTTTAATGCAATATATTTTTATAGAGACCAACATTGTTCAGGAGTGTAGTGTTCATTAAGGGGCAGATTCACTAAGGGTCGAATTTCGAAGTAAAAAATACTTCGAAATTCGACCCTCGAATTGAAATCCTTCGACTTCGAATATCGAAGTCGAAGGATTTAGCGCTAAACGTTCGTTCGATCGATCGAAGGATTTTTCGTTCGATCGAACGATTCGAAGGATTTGAATCCAACGATCGAAGGAAAATCCTTCGATCAAAAAAAGTTTAGCAAGCCTATGGGGACCTTCCCCATAGGCTAACATTGACTTCGGTAGGTTTTATCTGCCGAAGTAGGAGGTCGAAGTTTTTTTTAAAGGGAAAGTACTTCGACTATCGAATGGTCGAATAGTCGAACGATTTTTCGTTCGAATCGTTCGAATCGAAGTCGAAAGTCGTAGTCGAAGGTCGAAGTAGCCCATTCGATGGTCGAAGTACCCAAAAAATACTTCGAAATTCGAAGTATTTTTCATTCGAATCCTTCACTCGAGCTTAGTGAATCGGCCCCTTAATATTACACTATGGGATAGCATGTGAAAGGCCTCTCTGACAGTTGCATACACAACCTAAGGCAATAAGTGGAGCATGACTGTATGAGGTGCTGACTATTCACTATTATTATTTAAAACCTCTTAATTACTATTCACAGTGGACAAACAGTTTTGGGAATATTAGGGCAACATTTTTGGGAACATCTGGGAAAACATCATGTAAAATTAGGGAAAAGCACCTATTTAAATGAATTATTAATTGGTGGAAGCCACAAAAAACAAAACAAAGTGTAAAATACAAGTGCAAAAGTTATTTTTCACATTTTTAAGTGGTTGAGTTCCAGTTTATTATCATAAATACACTGTAAATATATATACAGTAAATACGCTATCCTCTATATGTAATATAAGGCACTATTGGGAGAATGAAATATGTTTCGTTAGCGCAACAAAACAAATCAGATGCTTGCATTTAAACAGCCGACTTGTAAATTCTATCTGCTGATTGGTTGCTATGAGTTAGTTACCCAGGGTAAACTTAGTGCCTTTTATTACATTACCCCATTATATGTTAAAAAACCTTTGAATACACTTAGGGGCAGATTTATCAAGGGTCGAACTTTGAAGTACAAAAAACTTCGAAATTCGACCATCGAATTAAAAAACTTCAAATTCGAATATCGAATTCGAAGTTTTTTCAACAAATTTGGCAATCCTGTGGTCGAATGAAAATCGTTCCATAGAACGATTTTAGCGATCGATTGAAGGATTTTTATTCGATGTGTAAAGACTTACAAAAATGTTGTAGAAGGTCCCCATAGGCTAACATAGCACTTCGGCAGGTTTAATTTGGCGAAGTATTGAAGTCAAAGTTTTTTTAAAGTACTTTGATTATCGAATGGTCGAATATGCAAACGATTTTTACTTCGAATCGAAGTCGAAGTAAATTCAAAGTCGTAGTATCCTATTCAATGGTCGAAGTATCCAAAAAATTACTTTGAATTTAAAAAATTTTTATTTCGAAAATTCCCTCTAATTCACTTAGACTCTTAGTAAATCTGCCCCTTAGAATAAAAATAGAAAATACTGAAACTGAAATTTCGATAAAGCTGCCTCCCCATGTAAATATAATATTTTCACTTTAAATAAGCTGAACACATAAGGCAGCATTCACTGCTACGGCTGGAAGTAAACTATTTATGGAAAAGTAGTATTTGTCCCTTATAGACAAGTCAAGCCAGCTTTGTACAGCATAATATACATTTCCTTGTGCTCTTTCAGTGTATCCTTGTGTAATATCTAAAAGTTTCAGCAGCAGAACATCTTTGGTCAACACATAAGGACCAAAGGGTTTATTTACTACTCGTGGTAAATTCAAATTTGAATTTTCAATTTTTTTTTTGATCAAAACTCACAGGTTCGAATTTTAAATCACCAACTCGAATTTAAATTCAAATATGAGATTTATCACATCTCGACCCTGGAAACAGTTCTGATTTGTATATTCACCCCCTAAAACCTGCCGAGTTGATTTATAAGTCAGTGGCAGAGGTCCGTGGAACCATTTGAAAATTCAAGTTTTTTTTTCGGAGGAAAACTCGATTTGAATTTGATTACAATTAGATTTGAAATTTTGGGTCGTTCGTATTCGATGAAATATTAGACGTTTTTTTCATAAATAACCTCCCATTCGAGTTGTGAGTACATTCAAACTTATTAGAGTTAAAAAAATTCACACAGCTTTGAAATTTTACCTTTGATAAATTGTCCCCTGAAGTATGAAGTTCCAAATTGTGTAAAGATCCATTATCTAGAAAATCCCAGGTGCCAAGCATTCTGGATAACAGGTCCCATGCATTCTGGATAACAATCAGATGTAAGTTGTGCAGCTATATTCTGGATGCAAATGCTGTGTGAATAAGCACTTAGCGGCTTTTGGTCCCCTTAGTGCACTTACATCTGGCGCTTTTGTCTTTTTTAAAATGTAACTAAAGTTTGAGGTTAATATTTTATGCAAAGAATATCACTGCTACCATTGTGGCTGCTCTCTCTGCCTATGCCAAAACGCAGTGATTTCTGTGTATTCTGTTTGTTGCATTGTGTTTCATTTGCTTATACAAGCTGTGTGAGAGCGCAGAGCAATGCATTGGATAGCATGCAGACATTTTGCCCACAGACAGACAGTGTGCACATAGGCTTAAGGGAAATATGTCAAGTAGTTCTTATTTAAACTAACATAAGAAATTCCTTTGAGTTGATGGCAGCTGTTATACCTGCTTCCCTCCAACAATGTATACAAAGCAAAATGTTAACAAACACTAAAATAATGGTGTATGTTTTTTTTAACATTGCCTGCTTGCTATAATGTATACAGGTATGGGATCCGTTATCCGGAAACCCGTTATCCAGCAAGTTCCGAATTACGGAAAGGCTGTCTCCTATAGACTCCATTATAATCAAATAATCCAAATTTTTTAAAATGATTTCCTTTTTCTCTATAATAATAAAACAGTAGCTTGTACTTAAGCCAAACTAAGATATAATTAATCCTTATTGGAAGCAAAACCAGCCTATTGGGTTTATTTAATGTTTACATGATTTTCTAGTAGACGTAACGTGTGAAGATCCAAATTATGGAAAGACCCCTTATCCGGAAAGCTCCAGGTCCCGAGCATTCTGTATAATAGGTCCCATACACGTATATGGATATTATGGAAATCAACAAATTAAACCTGTTTAAAAAATCAAGCCAAAACCAATGAAAGGTAGTAAAGTGTTAATATGAAGTGCTTCAGAAAGGAAAGCCAGGATTTTTTTTCTGGTATCATAGCAGGCTAGTCTGAACCTGAGCTAAAGGGGGCAAATTCACTAAAGGGCGAATATTCGCCAGCGAAGGCGACACTTTGGGGCACATTTACTAATGGTCGAATATCGAAGGTTAATTAACCCTCAATATTCGACCGTCAAAGTACAATCCTTCGACTTCGAATATCGAAGTTGAAGGATTTACCGCAAATACTTTGATCGATCGATCGAAGGAAAAATCGTTCGATCGAACGCTTAAATCCTTCGAATCGAACGATTGGAAGGATTTTAATCCATCGAATCAGAAAAATAGCTAGAAAACCTATGGGGACCTTCCCCATAGGCTAACATTGTATCTCGCTAGGATTTAGTTGGCGAAGTAGGAGGTCAAAGTTTTTTTTAAAGAGACAGTACTTCGACTATCGAATGGTCGAATAGTCGAACAATTTTTAGTTCGAATCGTTCGATTCGATGTCGAAGTAGCCAATTCGATGGTCGAAGTAGCCAAAAAAAAGATTCGAAATTCGAAGTATTTTTTCTTCTAATTCTTCACTCGAGCTAAGTAAATGTGCCCCTTTGTGTCACTTCGTCAGGAGTTAAATTGAGCAGGATGTAGCTTTGTGTTATCAGTTAGCTTGGTAACTGAGTTTGCAAAGGAAACGCTGGCGAAAGAAGTAACGTTCTGTAAAATTCGCACTTTTGTGAGTTGTCGCTAGCACCACTTCGCCCTTTACTAAATCTGCCCCAAGGTGAGTTATTGATTTTGAACCAGCTTTTGGGTTACAAAACAAAATGTTTAGAAACACCGGATTAAGTATGTGGAATAGAGGTGCAAAAGCTTTTTAATGCTTGAATAGCTAAGATAATATAAGGTACTGGCCACATTGTTGTTATTGGTATTATAATGGCTGCCACAGAAGAGAATCATTGGAAAGATTTTGTCTTTTACAGGCTACAGCTATCTTGGAAAAAGCTACAAAAAATACCCATGTGTGTATTCATGTGAAGTTTGAAATGACCATGCCACAGCTCCATTTCTATATTTAAATATACCACCCCCTATTTTTCTTCTGTGTAGCCTTTGTATAGTTGATAGCAAACTAGTGCTGGAGTACTTCAAGACAAATACAAAAGCTGTGAATAGACATAAGTAAAACTATTCAACAAGTTCAACGCACGGTTTACTTCCCATGATTCCAGCATAATTGTCGTGGAGATTGCAGCAAGCTAAACAGAATTGCAAGGATGGAATGTTTTAATACCAGACTGAGGATAACTTAGAGCGATTACAACTGTGTGACTACAACTGTGTTTGCAATTGTGTGCGCAACGTGTATATTTTTATTGAGCTTTTTTGCAGCGGCTACATCATATTTGCTGAAATAACTTTCAAAGGCAATGTCTTTCAATACAAAAGCAATTTGGAAAAAATGTATCACTTTTGGAAAATTATTTGAAAATGTAATTAAATAAAATGATGAAAAAAATGAAAAGAGCAATTGGTCATTCAATGGAGGGTAACTTTTCTGAAATTAAGGTCCTAACACTGCACAATTATTTTTAGTAATTGTAGTTATAAGGAACGGTAGTAAAATATACATAGGGCTGACAATGGTGCATAAACAGAAACAATATGCTCTTAATCAGTCAGTGCCTATATCAGTGATATATAAATAAAAAATACTTTTTTCATGTAAGCATTTTTATACCAATTGAATACACCAGGACACAAAAAAAGACATAGAAACATGTGGAAAAACTGTATTTTATTTTACAAAACATAGCACCTTATTTTGGAAAGACAAATACTTCAGTAAAGAGATATGTAAGAAGAATGGAGGTGGTGTAGAGATGGAATTGTATTTGTCGGATTCACTGTAATAGTGTTGTTTTATTTTAGAGAAATAAAAATGGAAAACATATTTTGCTTAAGACTTTAAGGGGCAGATTTATCAAGGATCGAATTTCGAAGTAGAAAGAGCTTTGAAATTCGACCATCGAATTGGAATACTTCGATTACGAACATCGAAGTCGAAGTTTTTTTTACATCGAATTTGGCCATTTGCGGTTGTCGTAAAATTGTTCGATTGAACGATGAAATCCTTTGAATCGAACGATTCGAAGGATTTCATCCATCAATCGAAATGATTTTTCTTCCACTTCAAAAAACATAGAAAAATGCTCTAGAAGGTCCCCATAGGCTAACATAGCACTTCGGCAGGTTTAATTTGGCGATGTATTGAAATTGAAGTTTTTTTTAAAGAGACAGTACTTTGATTATCGAATGGTCGAATATTTCACTTCGAATCGAATTCGAAGTCGTAGTAGCCTATTTGATGGTCGAAGTATCCAAAAAATGACTTCAAATTTTTAATTTTATTTATAAAACACTCAAACCATTTTGTAGGGTGAAGGTTATAACAGTTTGGCTTGTCTATCAAAGCCAATATACTTAAAATTCTTATAAATGAACTTGACCCTGAGAAGAAAATAAGGGAGAATGTGATGTGCCATAGTTCTTATACTGTACTATATAATTTAATACTGGAGAGGTCTAGGAAAGGAACAGAAGGCAAAGCCAGAATGGGTCTGAAAATACAATATTGAAAATCATCAATCCAGAAAAATTGCCTTTATGCATAAAATTGCAGTGGTAATATAACAAAGGGAAATATGGAGCCAAAAACATTGCAGTGAAAACCTCAATAATGTGCTGATTTTTGTGAATAAAGGCAGTTCTAATTGAATCTGGATCTGTGCTGTTCAATATTGTGTTTTCATTGACAATCACTGGAAGGTGGAATATGTGCTGTATAAAACTTTAATCGTGTTGTTCTGACTACTATTACATATGAGTTATGTTTTCATGGGATGAAAGTATTATTTCCATTCTCCTGTTTCATTAGTATCCTTTTATCCTCATGTTACATGATATGACCATCCAATGAGAATAAAAGGACATCTACCTACTGTGTATGGGCAGGGGGCAGAGTGAAGCCCATCTGACCACAGAGGCTGAATAAAATAGCTATAGCTGGAAACTGAAAATCAAGTAACACACCTGAAGACCTCAGGAGTCTACGTAGAATAACTGAAATCATGAAGTTTTAACATACAAGTATTAACTGAGTTTTCAATTTAGGCCTGTTAAACTGGAACTGATATTTTTTCATGGCAACACTGATTATTCATACTTACCCATTTTATTCAGTTTCTGTATTCCTCAGAAAAACAAGTTTTTTTGAGGAGGGAGAATAACAGAATTTTTCTTTTTTTTTATAGTGTAGTATTTCCAAAACTTCATTTACTTACACCCTTAGTGATTTTATACACACATTGTGCCGTGTTTTATTAACACTTTTTATGTGCCACTTAGTGAATACAATAAATGCAGTGAAACGTGTCCTTGGAATGACACAAATCCCCGTGTTGATTAATCACCTTGTGGAGTAATCATTCATTCCATATATTCTTTACTGATTAGTGACTCCCACATGTGGAAACTCAGAAAAAAGAACGTAACTCGGGAGAGACCCTGAATGTTACTAATTCACAGACAACTGACAGATTCAGAGAGGATACCACTGGAGTTACGGTACTCCGCTAGTACAAAACACTCACCAGACGTGAGTTGGAACAGGCAGGGGTTAAGATTACTTCATTCCGTATTTCCAACTTCAGTCTCCACGAGTTGTGTAGAGAGATAAGAACAACATGTGCAGATTCTCTTGAACACAGTTTAATAGACATTAAAAATACACTCACATTTAGTTTCTTATTAAAACTGCATAAAAGGATGTCTGTATGCGTCCCAAAATATCGCTATGGCTCCTCAGCTTCCCTCAGAGTTACATGTACATTTAAACTGGGCGCTTCTGCAACAGATGAGCGTAGTGCCGCTTACGCATTTCGCCTGAATGACTTCTCCCCTGAGCGAAACGCGTAAGAGCGTAAGCGAGTTACGTTCTTTTTTCTGACTTTCGGCACAATGTGTGTATAAAATCACTAAGGGTGTAAGTAAATGAAGTTTTGGAAATACTACACTATAAAAAGAGAAAAAAAATTCTGTCATTCTCCCTCCTCAAAAAAATGTGTTTTTCTGAGGAATACAGCAACTTTTGTTTTGAAGATTTTTCTGACAGGAGGAGGAGAACCTGATCTATTGCTGGACTTTGGGGGAAACCATAATATCCTTGGACTTGAATTTTATTTGGCCATTTTATTCAGTGATTTTGTAAAGTAAATAGCTAAATTATGATCATGCCAATATTAACATTCTGTTTCTGAGGAGACATTTTCTTGTTTGGTTTTTGTGTCCTCTGTTACACTACCACATGCCACCACAATGTTCATAACACTACTGGCATGACCAGGTCGCTCTAGCTTATCTATTAAGGACCGGGACTTTCCTGTGTGGCTATGTAAACTTTTTGACCTTGGGGAAGCAAATCCACAAGTCCTGTCTAATTGCACAGAGAGTAAGTTTTTCGTTTCTGTCTTTTCAGGAAAAGGTGTACAAGGATATGAGGCACTGTTTCCCGTTTCTCCAATATCACTGTCATCTTCGGTGTCTGTTAATAAAGGCTTTAATTCTGCTTGAATCTCAGCTTCTGATATAACATTTGTAAGTTCAGGACTTGGTTTTCTTGAAGAGTCTCCATGGTAGTTCCACCGGTCAGCCCACTCTTCTGGTGAAGCAGCACACATTTTATCCATAATTGTGCTGTATTCTGCCCAATTGTTGACACCACCCACCAGTTTTTCACCTTGGGTAAAGACAAAACTTCTAGATTTAGTCATAGTAGTTTGGCAGGTATTAAAGGATTGACCTGCATAATATTTCATAGCTTTAGATCTCTCCAGTGGAAATGAAATAGTTGCTTCTAACTTTGTTTTTTCTACAGTCAAATGAGAGTTAGCAAATTCTGATTCAGAAACTGCTGTTACTTCTGCTCCTGACTGACCATTTGTAACAATATCTGTTTGGCTTAAATGTGGGATGCTTGGATTTTCACTATTAGTTTCATCCTTATCACATTCTGGAATCCAAATTTCCATGCAAGAAATTGGTCTTGTACTTTTGGAAACAATTCCTAAGGTGACTTTATTGGCATCCTTTGTTGCTACTGCATTAGCACTTGAAGCAAAACGGAGACTTGCCTGTCGTGGTACCAACTGTGCCTTATTATCTTGTTCTCCTTTCTCTGTCCTCATCCCAAAGGAATATGCTTTTCTACGTAACCCCAAAGCTGGTGATACTGAACCTGTGCTGTCATCACATGTCACTTCATCTGCTTCTATATGGTATTTGTAAATGCTGTTCCCATCTGAGCTGTTTACACTGCCTTGCCGGAGGAGATAAGCTGCATCACACACAGAGGATGCACGAGAGCGTTCATTAATGAACTCTGACTTATCAATACCAGCAAGTTTCTCCAGAGCATTTACCATTCTTCCTGAAAGCTCTTCTAGTTGAGAGAGTCGAAGATCTACAGTTTGCAGAGAAGCTTTCATGAAGTGCTCCCTTTCATTGACTTCTTCTAACCTCATAGACATATTTTCAACTCTGAAAGGAAAACAAGGCAGTGCATGACTACAAATTATGTTCATTGTATAAGCAGGTAAGGAGAACACATATGTATGTATGTATGTATGTATATATAACTTTATTTGTAAAGCGCTGTTAAGGGGCCGCCAGGAACGTATAGTGAGACAAGAGAAGAAATGTAGTGTGGAGCAGAGGAGTGAAGGGCTTTGAATGTTATTAGAAGGTTTTATATTCTATCCTTTGCTTAACAGGCAGCCACGCTAAGGATTTTAGTTGGGGTTGAGCAGTTTCCCTTTTAGGAGAGAGCAGAAGGATTCTGGTAGCAGAGTTTAAGATTGATTGGAGGGGAGAGAGATGGGAGTCAGGAAGACCAGTTAGGAGGAGATTGCAATAGTCTAAACGGGATAAGATAAGAGCATGGATTAGTGTTTTGGCTGTTGTTTGTGAAAGAAACGGGAGTATCTTGGCTATATTGCGGAGGAAGAAATAACAGGTTTTGGCAGTATTATTAATATGATTAGAGAAGGAGAAGGACTGGTCAAAGATGACCCCTAAGCAGCATGCTGAGTTAACCGGGTTAATAGTCATGCCATCAATAGTAATGGTGAAAGGAAGAGAAGGGCTCGGTTTGGGTGGAAAGACCACAAGCTCAATCTTGGCCAAGTTGAGCTTGAGGTGACGTTGGTTCATCCAGGAAGAGATAGCTACTAGGCAGTCTGCTATCTGGGTTTGAATGTCAGAGGTTAGTGAGGGAGTGTCTAAGTATATCTGAATGTCATCGGCATAGAGGTGATATTTAAGGCCAAATGAAGATATAAGGTCTCCTAAAGAGAGAGTGTAAAAGGAGAACAACAGAGGACCTCAACTACTTGGAGGGGTGGGAAATACCATGGCACTCACACACCACTATACCATGAAGTGAGTATCTTATAGAATTCGGAACTCAAAATTCTTGTTTACTGTAGATTGTCACAGGCAGCATGAGACGTGGCAGCAAATGTTCATTCTGATCACTTTTATGTCTTCCTTATGTCAATAAATAAAGCCACAGCAGCATTTCCAATTTAATATGGGGTCTTAAAGATAACAGGAGCTTATATACCCTAAATTTGAACAATACATGATTATTTTCCTTCAAACTAGCATATTGGTTATACGATCACTGATTGCTACTTTAACTCATGTTACCTTTCTGAAGTAACTCTGATCCGTTCATCATTGGAAGACTGCTGTTCATCTTCTTTCTCCTGGAAATATTCCTCGACGCATTGTTCCTCAAATTCATACAGTTTCTTCAGTTCTTCGTCATTTAGAAACAACTCTGTAAGCAATTGGAGTACAAACACATGATCTTTGGTACTAAATACTATGAATAACTCTACTGAAAAAGTTGCAATGGAGAACCATTTGTTAATGAAGAGACCAGTCTATGGTTCCTATCATATGCATACCCACTATGGTCAATTTTATCAGTAGCCAGTTAACTTTACTGTATATTTTTGGACTGTGGAAAAAATCAGAAGTTGTTTGATGCAAACCCACAAAACCATGGAGAGAACATATAAACTGCTTGCAGACTGTGCCCTGGCTAACCTCAAACATAGGACCCCCCGGATGCATTTCAATCTTCTGCTAGTAATAAATCATTATTTAATGTACAACAATCAGTTTAGTATATCATATTATATGAACAGGAAGCAAAATATTTATAATTTTTTTAACATACTTAGTCCTCTATCACGTTCATCCAGATCCCCTTCCTGTATCTTTTTGCATCGGCAGCAAACACGCTTCAAAATTATAAAGAGGTGGCTGAAGATTATCATGGGAGGTGGTAGAACTGGACGGTCATGAAAGGTCATGATAAGCTGATAACGCTGGAATTTCCACACTTGGTTCGAAATAGACTTTACTTCAAAAAATGTATTGCTGTAAAAATCATAAATATGTAAACACATCAATCTTTCCATTGTTAATCATGTAATATAAAGCTGCCCTTTAGTATAAAAACATTTATCAAAGGTTGAATTTCGAATTCATGTGAGTTTTTAAAAAAACTCCCATAAACTTGAAATTCGACCAATCGAAATTTATTAAAAAAATCTAATTTGTTAAACTCGGGTGAATAGGATTGACCCAAAAACTCAAATCGAATTCAATTCGAGTTTTAAAAACTTGACTTGAGTTTTTTTCTCTGAAAAAAACTAGAATGTCAGGAAGACTGCAAACAACTCCAAATTGATCCCAGGATGCCTCCTATTGACTTAAACTGCAATTTGGCAGGTTTTAAGTGGCGAATAGTCGAATTTGAGTTCTGAAAGGGCCAGAGTATGATAAATCTTGAAAAAACTCAAAAACTTCTAATACAAATTTTCAATTCAACCCTTGATAAATCTGCCCTATAGTGTCCATATGTAATGCTATAGTAAATGGAACGGCACCTTTCTCCTGAGCTATAAGATTTACCAAACATTTGCTCCGGATGAAACTCAAGCCACTCAGATGTGGGCCCTCGCAAAGGCAAGGAGTCAAGGTGTTCTTGGACTACATTTGTGTGCAGTACACAATAAGTGGGCGCCAGTGGTTCTTATAAATTAACCATAAATTAACCATAGAATTTATTTATTGAAGAACATAATCCACATAATCCAAAACAGGAAAAAGAAACATCAGTGGATAGGCATATACTCACAGCACCAATGGTCAGTTCTGTATATATATATATATATATATATATATATATATATATATATATATATATATATATATATATATATTTCCCCACCGGGTAATAAAATGAATACACAGTGTAGAAAGAGTTACTTTCAGTTTTCAGCCTTTATCCTAAGTTGAGCTCCAAGGGTATCTTGCTTAACCCTAGCTCTGACACTTATTTGCAAATTTATGAAAATGTGAGTTTAGAAGTTAATAAATAAAAACTCACACACATTCTTTTCATTCCTATGGGACTTTTAGAACCATATTCATCAAATGGTGAGTTCTAACTTTCACCCATTGATAAACACAATTCTACAATACAATTCTAAAATCTTTTTTTTATTTATGAAACTCAAAATTCACATTTTGAGAAGTCTCTTAGTCCCTACTTTTGGGCAATAAGTACCCGGGATCCTAGTCCCACTCACAATCCTCAGTGGAGCCTATGCTGTTAATATAAATAGCCCTAATTACCTATCACTCCTAGAGTGACCTATAAAAGTGAGTAGCCTATCAGTATTTAGATCTGACCTGTCTAGGTTCCTCTGCATCCTTCCTGCTTGCTAAAGTAAGAGGACGGGCAAAATGGACCCAGGGCACATGTGTGTTCAACCTATATTACACTAAACTATAGAACTCTTGTGGGTCATACTTTGAAGAGGAGGAGCCCAGCTCCTGTATAAATTAAGGGCCCTTCAATGGCCAAACTTTAGGGGATTACACTATAAATATGGAATTTATTTATCAGTCCCCTAAACACATATAATGTGATTTCTCGACCAAATGAGATAGTAAAACTATTTTGTGTGAAAATCCATTATTTTGCTGCAAATGCACACTGTGGTCATATCAATCTAATTTTATCTAACATATTTTATGTTTGGCTAAAATATCCTGCTTTTGTATACACCTAAAGGTGTTTAATTTACAAAAAAAGTCTGGCTCATTTGTTATTACATTTTATATTGCATTTTATTATCCATAAGTAAAAATTAATTGGCACTGAGAGGAACGCTCACAGTTTTGGAAATTCAACATTTGTGCTTGTTGGCACAACTTGGGTTAAATGACCCATAAAACACTAGACACAAAGGGAAGATAACTGGTATTATACATTGTAAAAAGCTATAGGATGTTATACAATGATATATGATGAAAAAAGATCACAGGAAACCATTCAAGAGGATTAAATGAACAAAAGCTGCTTTTTATTATCATTGCCAAGCAGCAGATGGCAGAATTGCTCACTCAGCTGCTGTTTTTACTGCCATGAAATATAGCTGCTTGAGAGGCATTAGTTAGCCAGAGCAGAGTTTCCCTACTAAGCTTACTTTGCCATCTGCTTTCTCCTAAACATATACTCTGCTTCTGCAAACTGTAAGCTATAGGAAATGCTGCTACTCAGACATGGCAGATATATCTAGAAATAATTGTTATCCATAGAAAGTTAGCATTTTTAAGAATTGGTGTCTTTAACAATGGTCAAAAACACAGTGGAACTCATATACAAACTGCAAGTGCTGTACTAAACTGGTTAATAATTTGCATCTTTAGAAATGCCATGCAGAAAGTACTTGCATCATGGCCCTGTAGCACTTATGGCCACTTCTGTTATACTTGGGGGCTGATTCACTAAGCTCGAGTGAAGGATTCGAATGAAAAATACTTCGAATTTCGAAGTATTTTTTGGGTACTTCGACCATCGAATTGGTTAAATTCGTTCGAATTCGAACGAAATCGAACGAATCGAACGAAAAATCGTTCGACTATTCGACCATTCGATAGTCGAAGTACTTCCCCTTTAAAAAAAACTTCGACCCCCTACTTCGGCAGCTAAAAGCTACCGAAGTCAATGTTAGCCTATGGGGAAGGTCCCCATAGGCTTGCCTGTGATTTTTTGATCGAAGGATTTTCCTTCGATCGTTGGATTAAAATCCTTCGAATCGTTCGATTCGAAGGATTTAATCGTTCGATCGAACGGAAAATCCTTCGATCGATCGATCGCAGGATTAGCGCTAAATCCTTCGACTTCGATATTCGAAGTCGAAGGATTTCAATCCGAGGGTCAAATTTCGAAGTATTTTTAACTTCGAAATTCGACCCTTAGTGAATCGGCCCCTTGGTGTACCTATGCTTTAGCACACATTACACTACTATATACTTAAAGGAACTCTATACTTTACAGCTGACAATAACCAGGTTAGGTACAAGTTTATTTTTGCATTGGCTGAATCAAATGGTTGTTGTGTAAGAGAATGCCCACACAGTAACAGAACAAGTAGTTCCCTGGCCCTTCATTTTTCATACCAGATTTGGGTCGGCCCTGAGGGGGTTTGGGTCCTGGTGCAATCGCACCTTCTTCACTGATGTTTACTTATGCTGAAGCAATTTGTGCACAATTCATATGTGGTGCAACATTTACACCTATGTTGGATATCGCTTGCACCTAACAGCATGAGAAACGTTCTATACCTAGGCATGTAGTTAGTATATAAGTCCTCAGTCTTTTAGCTTTTAACTGTATATCTGACTAGCAGGTTCAGCTGGGGACAGAATTGTTTCAACGCACAAATATGGAATACAGTTTATTCAGTTGTGTGGTTGTGAATGGGGAGTCCCTACATGTGGAATAGTGTTTTATTCTTTGTCCATATAAATTTTGAGTTCATTGCTGGTCAAGTGTCACCAGTGTGACTAGTCATAACGTTTTCTTTTTATAAAAATATATTTAGGAAGAGATATAAAATAAATTGAGGGTGACTATAGGAATTGGTGGCAACAAGGATAGCATGGGGATAACATCCCAAACAGGAAACAGAATCATGATACAACTTTACCATGAAATAAACTAAATTAAATATAGCATTTTAAAATAGTACATTCCTCAACTCTTCCCCTATATTGATTTATGAGGAGTTATTTTAATTACCTTTGTCAGCTACTTTCATACACAAATACTCTCCAAAAGTTTCATTATATCTCTGGAACTATATGTAGGGAGGTAGTGCAGAATCCCTGCACTTACCACGCTCCTGCAGCAGTTCCCTGTAGTGGATCAGGCACAGAGCCTGTGTCTGTGTGCTGTAAGCCATTGCCTAGCAACCAGCTGCACAGTGTCAGGGCTGCAGGAAGTTACACAGCAACCTGGGAGTGAGTAGCAGGAAGAGGAAGCAAAACAAACTTGCAGAGAGAAACATGAGGTGGCAAAGAAAAGAGACCTGCAAGCCGCTGGTGAGTGCAGAGAGCTGGAAGGCCCCACCAAAAGCTGTCATTTGGCTCAAGCTGGCACAGGGAAGGCAGATGCTGTGCCTGGAGAGACAGAGAGTGTGAGAGGGGTCCGGACTGGAGAAATCAGCACTTGCAGGGAATTCTCAACTGAGTATCCAAAGGGACTGGAGTTGCACTGCGTGTACATAAGTGTTTGACTTGCTTAAAGGTTCTGTGTAAAGCACCCAAAGAGACTTTTGCAATGAGTATTACATTTAAAGTGGCAATATCTAAAAAAAACGCTCTAAAATTTCAGAGCCTGTGTTTGAAATTACATTTAAGGAATTTGCCTTCTTTAGTTAGAGAGATAGATTGCGTTGGCCCTAGTTAGTTAGTTAGGCCCGATTTCCAGTTTGTCAAGACTGTTGTATTAGTTTCCCACATACTCACCTTTATTTTAGATAAAGAGTTATTTAGTTCACAGCGTCTCTGTTAGCATTATTACTGTTTCCTAGTGGGACCACCTGTAGGTGCATTCCTGGATCCCACTAGGTGGAGGGAATGCACTAATAAGCACCAGGTTCCCAGTCTCTCCCAATTCCACTGGGGAGTAGCTCAGCTTTGTCCCGTGCCATCATCAAACATAGAGTATACCACTGACAGAAGGGGTGTCAAAAGGCTAGGGGAGATTGTGGATGCACACCTAAGGCCAATTTCAAAAAGTTTAAAGCCCTGTCTAAATGATTCAAGTAAGGGGTGTCAAAAGGGTTACATAAATATATACATTCAAGTACTCAGTTTTTCTATACTACAGTGTATCAGCTCATCCTCAGTGCTATAATCTTACATGACTTCAGTTTTCAAATCAACACTCCTATGACTTTGGCTGCCAGCATTTGTTTATCATTTTTCATTCTTCTGTGCAACACTGCCATAACCCCCGTTTGTACTGGTAATACTGTTAATATAAAACTTTTTTTTTATTCAGTCTACAAAAAGAGAAATAAACATTCCCCCTGCTAATATCCTTGTACATTTCCCACAAGTCAAATCCATCTAAACAAATAGCACAAACTCTCCAAGGGCAGATTGTAGTTACTCTATTCTACAGGGGTTCTCCGTATCTTTGTTTGTGACTTACTTGAACACTGCTATTAGCAGGTTTACTAGAAGAATATTTGCTACCAGAAGATAACATGCCATGAGTGCTGGAGTTAACCATGCTCCGGGGATGCATGGGGGGAGGCGTTTTCCATCCTCATCATATAGGTTATCACCACAGGGTGCTGTAAATTAAAACAAATATATCAACAAAACCACAAGATCTTATTCATTAATATGAGCTATGATTAATGCACAGTTATGACTATGATGGCATATGCTGAGCTGATTTCTTAGGGTAAAAGCAAAAACTATTATTAAGTAAAAGTATTATTAACAATCACTGATGAATGCTTTCACTATGTGAGGTAAGTAAGCCCTTGACTTGCATCTTTTATGTTAGCAAAAGGCCTATCCTGGCAAACAAGCATTAGCTCTTTGATTTGCTACTAGCTGCAATCTCTGCCAGTCATAATCATTTGAATTTATGCAAGGGTATGTTAAATATGTGTGCATACTACACATATTTATATTTAGTTTTGCCCATCGTTTGATAAATAATAAATTCCTGTTTTTCAGACAAGTATATAAAACATTTGTGTGATTTTGGTAAAAACTTACGATTAATCTCCATTGCATACACTGTTCAAACAAAAGGCAGCGTGTATTAGAAAAGGAGAAAGAAAAGATTAACTATAATAAAGGATGCATATAATCAAAATAAGCAAGTCAATGAATCCGTGATAATGTTAGTAAATGATATTGCAGATACACAAAAAGAAAGTTTAATACTAAAGTATGTTTTAGCAGATGATCATAGTAAGTCTAAGAAAATTTACAGCAAAGTATTCTTGTGGGCATAGAGAATTTGCCATATCATAGGGGCGGATTTATCAAAATATTACAATTCTTCCTTGGCAAATGGTGCACATGAGTAGTGATGTTAAGGTATTTATCAAGTCTTTATCATTTATCATTTTCTTGAGGGCAATAATGCTTGAGAAAATGTTTTGACAATTTGTGGAAGGCTCCCTTTAGCCTTAACAGTAAAGCAACTGGAAAAGTCTCCACAGCTGTTGAGAATTCTCAAATAATTGAAATGATAGAATGATGTCTATTTAAACAAACAATTATGGGCCTTTTGGTTTGAACTGGTAATTATAGGGGAATTCCCAAATCTTTTTTAGCTGAAATAATGGAAAGGAGAAGACCAAGCAAACTAAAAAATATTAAAAATCTTTTTTTTATTTTTTTGCAAGGTTTAGCAATGCCTGTAGATTTGGTAACCTAAATTCACACCTGAAATGTTGTTGAAATTGTAAATAACTATATAAGATAATATACAATGTATGTGTATATTGCTACATTAAGGGGCCGATTCATCAAGCTCGAGTGAAGGATTCGAATTAAAAAACTTCGAATTTCGAGTGTTTTTTGTGCTCCTCGACTATCGTATTGGCGTAAATTCGCCTGAGTAGAATGATTTGAATAGATCGAGCGCAAAAACACTGCGACTATTCGCCATTCGATAGTCGAAGTACTGGATCGAGCGCAAAAACGATGCGAATATTCGCCCATTCGATAATCGAAGTACTGTCTCTTTTAAAAATACTTCGACTGCCTACTTCGGCACCTAAAACCTAACGAATTGCTTTAAAAGCCTATGGGAAAGTCCCATAGACTTGTTTTCCAAGTTTTTGATCGAATAAAAAGGCATTCGATCGAACGAAAATCCTTCGAGCGAATATTCGATCGGGCGCCTTTTCGCCTGGCGAATATTCGCCAATTCGACTATTCGCCAGCGCGTAAATTCGCCCGAATTGCCTATTCGATTCTATTCGATTCTATTCCCCAGTCGAATTTCGAGGGATTTAACCCCTCGAAATTCGACCATTGATACATCTGCCCCTAAATGGGCCCTCCATCCAAAAACTGTTTTTTTTGCATAATGAGCATGCAATTCTACTTTCCAATATATATTCAATGGTTTAAATATTGTTTGTAAATATAATTACAACTGAAAGCAGTATCTGTTTGGCCCTTGCTACTCTTAAAACTATGTAATAGGAATCAGTTCTCCTCTAGTTCTCCTCAGCTTTGCTCAGATGATTTGCAGCATTGTTTCAGGAGTTGGAGCCAGGAGTGTAAAAAGAAAAAATGCAAACAAATAGTTACTATTTTAATAGCAATTACATTTTATAAATGTATAACTAACGTAAATTGCAAAGTTGCTTAGTATTGGATTTTAATAAGTGAAGGATCCACATAAAGGAACAATGTATTCATCCATAATAAATTAAATCAATGAGGTTTGGATATGCTGCCCACCCTAAATCCAGCCTTGGGTTGTGCTGTGTTAGCAAGGGATGAGGCATGAGTGGTTACTGATGAGTTCCACAATTCACAATATGCTTTCCAAATTAATACAGATATCCTGTTAATTTGGACTGATCATCTGCTTTTGAAACAGGAAACAGAGTCTTACTATGAATTCTAGTCTTACGGTCTATCTGGTCTGCAAACACTTCTCCATAGATCATCCAATAAGGCATGTAAAAGATATTCCGGGCAAGTCTCCATGAAGGCTCTTCATCTGGGTGCAGGATTGCCTGTCGTGCTACACCAAAGCTCATCAGAACCACCAGCATAATGATCACAAAGTACAGCATGTCAATCATCTGTAAAAAGGTAGGTAATTGATCCAGATATATAGTAATGCAGAATTTCCCACTAAGTACATACTACCAACAGCTCAATGAATACAAATATACAGTTGTAGTTAGATTGTTATAGATTATCATCTGTTCCAAGGTTAGGCACTTGTAGATAAGCTTAAACAGTAATGTAACTAGAGGGGGACGGGCCTGGGGCCGGACGTGCAGCCTGGCCCCCCTCTGTACGTGATTTTCTGACCGGAATCGGACCAGAATCAGCGGTGCACGAGCTGCCAGGGGGCCCTGAGGGGTGTGGGCCCTGGCCCAATTGCACCCCCTACTCCACCGGTAGTTCCGCGACTGAGCTTAAAGGGCACCTGTTGGGACAATATTTTATCCCCAACCAAAGGTGGCTCCCTCCCAGTGCGAGTGTCCTAGTGCTGGCAGGATGCAATTTAAAAAAAAAAAAACGACTGTTAACCCCAACTAAATTGCGGGCTCTATTAGCCCACACCTTTGGTTGGGGATAATATATTTTGTCAACACATGTCCTTTAATTTATACTGGGCATATATTTTCAGTGGGAAACATAAGGCTCTTAGCAGAAGAAAACTACACTGGATACAGATATATTTCCTATATGGCCCACATGAATAGTTAAAATATATTTTATACCTATCTGCTTTTTCATATCCCACATTATACAGTACGTGTTTGCTATGCAAGTGATGCTTACTTCGAAATCTTTAGGAACTTGTGCTGTGCCTATTAAAGCTGGGTAAGCAAGGGAACTCTGGAGCTTCTGCCTGGTCTGGAGGTGGTGGTAACTCCAGAGTTCCCATGCATCAGTAAGAGTTGCAGCGCTTGATTCTGAATTGAAGGCTGAATGTGAAAAGTGCATTTTAAAGCAAGTACCTTTATTAAAAGTAGGTTTATGTACTACTGACTGCAGAGAAATTGCAGGGACCACAGCTGCACTTGAAATGAACCCTACTGTCTCAGCTGCTAAAGTTACTAGTTAATTTGTAATTGAGTGTTTTTATTTGTGCATACACATTTACACTTACCATTTTTCCAATCATCATGACATAGGGTCCAAGGTATTTGTTGACACCAAAAATATCCAATACACGAATATACCAAAAGATGATATCAACACAGTAAATGACTCTTCCATATCCCATATAAGGCTGACTTTGCAGTCGCAGTATAGCTCCAATTAGGAATACAGAAATGGCTACAAGATCAGTAATATTCCAATATTCCTGGAGCCAGACTTTGACTTTTTGGCTCAGCTTTCCTGGCTCGGACATGAGAATCTGCCAATAAAAGGGAAACATATATGCATAGTTTTAAGATATTTTTTCTAATGAAATAGATTTTTATACATTTAAAATGTAAAAGTACATTTCATACTGTAGGTATAAAAATAAGCCTCCTGGGAAAGTATGAAGTCTGCTGACATTTAGGGGGTTATTCATCAAAATCCAAAATGTTCTCACTATTTTGTTATATATTAAAGTCCAATTTTTTTTTTCCAAGAAAAAAAACCTAGAATTTTTCGAGATTTATTAAACCCTGATGTTGCTTAAAGTCAGAGTAAAAAAGTACTCCAACTCAGACCTGCCGAGTTTTGTAGAAGTCAATTGCAGATGTTCCGTCCTGAAAAAAGTCGCAGGTTTCAGGCGTCAAATCCAAAAAGTCACAGTTTTTGAGGACAAATCAGAAAACTTTTATCGAGTCTTTTCCTGCACAAGAAATTTTTGTGAAAATGTATTGCTAAATAGGGAGGAAAAGTCCATGCAGATTTGGTCGGAGTAGTTCAGATTTTGATAAATAACCCCCTTAAAGGGATACTGTCATGGGAAAAAAATTTGTTTTCAAAATGAATCAGTTAATAGTGCTGTTCCAGCAGAATTCTGTGCTGAAATCCATTTCTCAAAAGAGCAAACAGATTTTTTTATATTTAATTTTAAAATCTGACATGGGGCTAGACATTTTGTCAATTTCCCAGCTGCCCCAAGTCATGTGACGTGTGTCTGCACTTCAGGAGAGAAATGCTTTCTGGCAGGCTGCTGTTTTTCCTTCTCAATGTAACTGAATGTGTCTCAGTGGTACATGGGTTTTTACTATTGAGTGTTGTTCTTAGATCTACCAGGCAGCTGTTATCTTGTGTTAGGAAGCTGCTATCTGGTTACCTTCCCATTGTTCTTTTGTTTGGCTGCTGGGGGGAAAAAGGGAGGGGGGTGATATCACTCTAACTTGCAGAACAGCAGTAAAGAGTGATTGAAGTTTAGCAGAGCACAAGTCACATGACTTGGGGCAGCTGGGAAATTGACAATATGTCTAGCCCCAAGTCAGATTTCAAAATTGAATATAAAAAAATCTGTTTGCTCTTTTGAGAAATGGATTTCAGTGCAGAATTCTGCTGGAGCAGCACTATTAACTGATTAATTTTGATCAATAGTAAGAGAAGTGTAACGGTAAAAAAAAAAAAAAAACGTGGTGCCATTGACCAGCCATTAAGTCCAGAGTTCCCTTTGTGCACAGATCAAGATATTATGTGAGACATTGAACACTGATCAAGAGATTGTAAGAGAACTCACATTACCCAAACATATGGCACAAAGGCAACGTGCATAAGATTTACAAATGGGCTCAAATTGCACAAATATTTGCACTTTGCACCTTGTGTATTGTCAACAGGTAGCAGAACATATGCACACTGAAGATAAAATACTTCTATAGTACAAAAAGATATAGTGGGGTAGGGTATGTAATAATAGGTGCAAACTTTTTTACAAGTCCAACAACCCACTGCAACCAATCACAGGTTTTGCTGTTCTAATTGCAGAAAACCAGCAAATGCTATCTGTAGCTTGAACAACATTGCTTGGGGTGGTTCAATAATATTTTGTTACTGTTGCCATTACTAATTAAAGTAAGTTGAACTGCATGAGCAGAACACACATTGGTTTTCTTTGTTTTTTTGTATATACTGTAATACATATACAGTTTCTTACCTCTCTAACTTTCTCCAGTGCAAGTGTCACAATATAGGAGATAACTACCCATTCCTGGACTAAAGGCCACCTTTCCATCTTCACCAGGATGACATAGTTAAATAACATTAAGTATACCAAGTACGAAATCTGGAGGGAATAAAATTTTAACATTTCTGAATAACCAAGCACAGTTTATGTAAAAATAAAGCAATAATAAATAATGACATGCTACTAAGTTTGCAATGGTGGGAAGATGCATAGATATTTACAGTTTAAGACAAATATAATAACATGGATAGTACTGTTAGGGGCCCACTGGGATATTTTTATGGTTTTCAATGAATCAAAAGGGTTTCTATGAATTAATACATACCTTACTACACAGTAGCATAATTAAAGAGAAAGTAGACCCCGTTCCAGTCAGGAGTGAAGGTCTTGACTGCAGGGTAGGCATTAAAATCCCCCCTACCTCCCTGCCTCTATTCTTCTTTAAATTGTCACCTATGCAAGCATGTGGGTTGAGGGTAGAGGTCATTTAATATTGTGAGAAGGGGTGCAGCCTGCCTTCCACTCTATTTGAATTTTAGAGCACAAGGACAGCACTAGATTCATAACTAGTGCAGGAGGAAGATATGTGGGCATCCCCTCTCCATGTTCCCTAATTTGAACATGCAAATTAGTAGACGGCTTCAATATGGTATTTGTCCAAATATTTTGTGAAGAATTCCATATTGGCCAAATCCCAAAATCATTATTTTGGTGCATCCCTAGTTTCTAGTCAATAGAAAGGAAGTCAAAAATTTCCCAACTCTAAACCAAGTCTCAGAAGGGATAACAAATAATGTTTTAGGCCAACCCTATTCAGGAGTACCAGGGAGGCAGGAAATAAAGACTGCACGCTCACAAACAGATACTTGTAAAAACGTAGTTACAGGTTCCAGAAGTCCTGACACCTAGTGGTTACTGTGAAATAAGCAATATCTAGTTTTGTTTGTCAGCAACAGCAGCCTCATTACATCTACAGAAGAACTTGGTACAGCAGGCTCTGCAGAGAGGCCTGTGCCGCCCATTTACATTACACAGACAGTGGACCAAAGGGCATTTGCCCAAATTCACAGATGGTCAGTCCGGGCCTGCGCACTGGCCACTGTTGCATCAGCTGCAACTCCTCCTGGCAAGTGCAATGACACTGGGATTCTTTGAAAAAATGCTGCATTGTGGGGAGACACATATCAATTGTGTTTAAAATTGTACTTTGCTCACTGCCCTTGCAGTCGTAAATGACCCTAATATGTTGTGTTACCTTTGATTTCCTCACTCTAATAAAGTACCCCCTAAATTCCAGCTGTATTCCTCTTCTAGAAAACAATTACCCTGCTGCTCTTTGCTAATTGACTACATCTCTGCTAAATACTATACCAGTTGATTTTTTTTTCTATGTTGCAAAATAAAGTGTTTTTAAATTAGTTGTTATGGTCCAAACAGCATTTAAGTGGTTATCCAACATTTTATTCTAAAATAAAATGATAATCTCAAAAAAAAATCTCAGTTTACAAAATTTAAACTAATATGACATGAAAGAACTTACAGTGTAGAACCAGAACTTGACAATTGGTGCATTGTAGAACTCATAAATCTTTGTTCCTATTGGAATACTTTTCTGCTTTCCATTGCTATTTTCTTCATCTCCCTTTCTAGAGGTTGTATCAGCATTTCCATCCTGTTCATACAAAACTAAAGGTTAATTTTTAGCATACTGTTGAAAGACTGTCTCCGGCACATATCAAGCATCGTACTGGCTTCTGTGAAGTAAGATCTATAGACTTAACAAGGGCAAGAAAAGTTGACACACTATATAAATGGCAAATCTCTAGGTAATAATTGTACACACAGAGAATATGAAAATATTTGTTAAAGGAAATGGGGGCAAATTCCTGTCACAATTAAGAGCTTAATTTTGTTACCACCTATTCTGACTTTAGCACAAAAGATGGGGTTTACTGGGCTACTCACCATGTTTTCATCTTCTTTTTCCTTGCCTTCTTCATATTCTTTGGACGTGTGAAATGAAAGGTCATCCTGGGATCGGAACTCAAGAAACAGGATGGTCGGTGGGAAAATAATCCCCATTATTACCTATATTCAGTAGAGATGAGTGGTAAGAAGGGACATGAACATGTCCAGCAGCAACAACAACAACATAAAACTATTTTCTTCCATATTCCTTTGAATTTCACTTAAGAGGCTAAAGAGAGATGTAATAAAAGTCTTTAATGAAAATGTACAGCAAAGCAGTACGTTCTCTCTTTGGGAGAATATAAAGGTATTTAGTAATTCATCTTCTTTCAAGTGGGTTAAGTACTGTGTGCCATAAAAAATGTAAAAGGAATGGAATTTGGAAAGAGGTGATTTGATTCTGTTGTAATAATGTGATCTACTCCTAAAGATCTAAACAATTTTGCTGTGCATATGAATTAAAGGAGAAAGAAAGGCTTGTTACATTTGGGGGTGCCAAATTTTAGGCACCCCCAAGTAATTGTATTGACTTACCTGAAACCCAGGCCGGTGCTCAGCAGAAAACTGCACCGGCTTGGGGTTATACCAGTGAGTACCATAGAGTGATCCACTTCCATATTCTTCTGTCTTTAAATTTCCTGGGTTCTCGTTCTACTGCGCATGAGCAGCCACACAAAGGGAAGAGGAAGACGGAAGAGGATCGCTCTGTGGTTCTCACTGGTATAACCCCCCGGCCTGGGCAGTTTTCTGCTGATAGGAGCACAGGCCCGGGGTTTCAGGTAAGTCAATACAATCACTTGGGGGTGCCTAACATTTGGTACCCCCAAGTGCAACGAGCCTTTCCTTCTCCTTTAATTTGCTCTGAGGAAAGAATTTAATTCAGAAACACATAAAAATAGAATCACATTTGGTGCAAGTATAAATGGTAAAACTAATATTTAAAAAAACAGAAACGTAATTATTGGGATTCCATAATTTGCACCATGTGAGGTTTCTGTTCTCCATGACCTCCCTTAGGCTTTGTAAACTAATTTGTTATCATTTTCTCCTCAGTTGTCCTTCATTACATCAAATATGACACCTATTTACACTAATTTCTTAAAATTTGACATGGAAACTGTCTAGCCTAAGTTCTCATTGTATGCCAATGTATACTATATAAGTAGCTCGTCTTAGAGACATAGTTCTCACTGACAGGTACAGGGCTCCTGTGTGAGCTAAGCCCTATATCTCGTTCAGGTGCAAGTAATCTATGTTTGGGAAATATGGTTTGCTGTTTTGCCTGTACCAGTGGTAAATGAGCCAGAGAGTATTTTTTCCTGTACCAGTGGTAAATGAGACCACATATATACTGAAGACAGGACAACATTAAATAGACTAGACTAGAATATTTTTGAGAGCTGCTTTTAACTTACTTTTTTCCCTAGGAACACCTGTTAATTCAATATATAATACCTGTGAGCATGGTAACCTTGCAAAGTATTTGGATAAGATAGTAGATAATATAAGTAGCAATTATCAAAATGTTTACATACTTTAAGGCCTGGATTTTTCCTCATGCGAAGACGTCCCATCCACATATCAGTAAGTAACATCTGGCTGCATGTGTGTGCTATAAAGTCTCTGTGTTTGGCAGCTACTGCAAGCTTTAAACAGGTAGAGTTGCTCCAGTTTTTTAGCTCATAGGTTAAAAGTTTCATGGCAACTTGCTCGTCATGTTTGTAAGACTGATCCAACAGCTCCATGGCTAGCTGACCAAAATCCCTAAAGGTGATGAGAAGAACACATCAACAAACATGTCAACCATATATAATTACCTAAAATGACTCATTTATCTAGATGCAGATGCAGTAATGGGGGCCAACTGCACCTTGTTTTTGCACATATCTGCATTCCTCTATAGGAGCATGCTGCACAACTTTGTTGGTTGCACATAGATAGCTCTATAGCTTGCACAACACACACTGGCATATACTAACACTTATCTTGAGCAAATGTTAAGTAGAGGGCTCCTGCTGTGTATTGAACCTATAGGTTTCACTGAAGGTTTATCTAGCTGGAAGCCCATGCCCTGCCCCTGTGTCACAACTTACACGATAGTACAACCTAAATGCACTACCCAAAACACATCTTTACACATTCGGCACTTTTAGCAAAAGCTTGAAGTACATTGTGGTTGCTGCAATTATGATGTAATTCTTGAACAGAATGATCCATTGTGGGTAAGAACATGATGTTTGTGCCAGTTGTTTTGCACTTTTAACTTATGGGATCTACTATCCAAAGTGCTTGAGACCAGGGTTTTCTTTTGGATCACCAAATTAAGTCAACAAAAAACATTTAAAAAACCTGTAGTGATCCATAGGGTTAAGTCCCCCTATGGATTGAAAAATCCACATGATTGGAAATCCCCTGGTGTTGCCAGATAAGTGTTGGACCTAAAGTAGATCTGGAAGGGGGAATGAGTCCTTTGTCTCTATTTTTGCCCTGGCAGATTCCAAATTTGGCCAGAAGGTGTCACTGTTGTGCTATTTCTTTATAAAGCAGAGCTGCCATGTGCTAAGTCTTTTTTCCTTCCACCCTAGAACGGGTTGGATAAGACTGCAGCAGAGAGATGTCACATGGGTGGTGATACCGGGACCCTGATAATCGAGAGGGAGCTCAACTGGAATGAGATGTCTGTAGCTGAGAGTCAGCAGAAAAAGTAAAGGAGCTGCCTGGTGATTGATTCCTGTGAAAGGTGTGCTCACAATGGATGAGTGTTGGAGCCTGGCATGAAAAGTGCATACTTCTATGAGACGCTATGGATGCCTGTACCAGCTCTGTGTGAGCCCTTGGTGAGTTTCTGCCTGAGGAAAGGGTATTGAAAGGTCCCAGCATGTGTCCCATGTGTAAGGACAGATTGTGCTCAATAGCCTGCTACATGGGAGCTACTGCCTCTATCCAAAGGAGAGGTATAGGGGGCAGGTAGTGCTACCTGGGGTAAAAAGCTCTTTGGACTGGGAATGTGTGTCTACTAGGAGTGGAGTGTGGGACTGTGTCCTGAGTAGAGACTGTGCCAAGAGTTGGAAGACCACATGGGTACCAAGGGCAGGGTTTATATTGCTTATACTAATATGTAACTGCATTTTGCCTTTCCCAGATAACAGCACATTATGGGGACACACATGCATAGACACATTGCACTTGCTCAAGTCACACATAGTTTAGGTCTTAGCTGGCTACACACAAGCCAAGAAAAGTGATTCCTGCTCAATTGATCTAAAAGATAATTTGCTATATATTAAAATATGAAAGTGAATGTAAGTTTGAACCATGAATTTCTGGGTCCCCTTTTGACCGATTAAACACACACCCATCCTCTTGTTTCCTCCTTCAGGCTGATCAGCTTTGGTGTGGCTTGCAATCCTGACTATTTTGAGGGGCCTCATGCAAATGATCATACAGTAGCCCTGGTTACCAAACCATAAAAAAAACATAGTTGAGATGCCAGCAATCTTATGGTTGCTATGAAAGATCTAAGCTTAGAGTTTGAAAGCTACATCATAAATATTCATGTTAGACATGAACTTACTTTGAGTTGTTGTCTAAATCCTGGGAGATGTCATCTACAAGCTCACTCTCTGAGGATTCATGTGCCATAGATTTATATAGCTTGCATGCCACAAGTGCTTTAGCCATAGTTTCCTCCCCTCGTTGCCATAAAAACAGAGCCATCTTTTGCCTCTTCATGAGCACAGCCCACACCATCAGCTCGTGAAATGGGTACTTGAACCGACTAACCTCTGGATCATCCACATCAATATCAATTTCTTCTTCCTTTTTCTTTTTTTTTCTCTTCCCTTTAGTAGGAGGCTCATCATCCTACAGAAACATTTGGAGTTAACTCATCTCAAGAGGAAAATTCAATACATTTTCCATGATTTGTTAAATCTTAATTTTTGGGCAGGTTCAGCCTGTTGTTGAAATACAAATCCCAGCAGAAGAAAGCAATAACTTTCAACTTTAATTTTAAAATAGCCGGTAATCTTCCAATGTTCTACTAATAGCAGGAACTATTAAACATGGAGAAGAAGTGATCACCTTAAATAAAAGGCAATATCTTCTTATTACTGCTGGACAACTATGGAATCAGTTCATGAAGAGTAAAAGGGAGGTCTCAGCTACAGGAACCAGGAATGACGTGAAGGGCAGGGATTGATGGCTATGAAGCAGGTTCCTAAGGAAAAATACAAGGAGTTATGAAAGGATAGGGAGATATTCTATATATACAGAATGGAGTGACTAATGATCTTCTGGAATACAATGTAGTATGTAAACATTTTAGTGGTGGTGATATCATTGTCAGGTTTCTACATCTCCCCTACATGCAATACCATCAAGATGTGATGAAATCCTATAGGTCAAAACACTTTGGCAAATGAGATATAACCTCTCATTTACACTACAGACTATATTTCATACAGTTAACCTGAGTGTCTGTAATGTAAATTGGATCTCACTACTCAGTTCAGTACACTGGCACTCGCATATGATGTATTCCCATATATAGTCAACACACCTATGCGATTTTGCATTCATATGTAAATGCATAATTTGGCCAGAGCTACAAAATAACTCCATTAAGTACCCTTGCAGACACTGACAAATTGAAGTGGGATGCAAGTTTCCATTATGCTATCCAATACATACTATTACATCAAATTTAGAGTATATTTAAGAAGGGATTTGTAAAAATGAAGCCTCATGAAGCTAAAACCCCTCTAAGATACCCTCATTGGCAACAGCATTGCACTTCTATTATGTTTGTAACAAGTTGATTTCTTAGGTGTATATACAAACAGCCCTGGATATAAAGTCAACATTTTAAACTTGGTCTTTTGCTATGCAACCAATTAGATATTTGCTTTGTATCTGGTCAGAAATGCTATCTGCTGATTAGCTAGAGTGGGCTTATTCAAAAACTTTTAGATGACAACCCAAAAGTACACTGACAAATGCTTGAAGAATAATATTGATAAATTAAATGTTGTTAGATTTACTACTAAACATTTATATTACACATAGTTTATCATAAAGGTTTTAGTGTATAGCTATAAAGTTAAACAGATAAATATACTTACCTCCATCCCTAAAAGCTTAAGAGCTTTTGGCTGCAGGTAAAAACAAACACACGTGGTTACAGAAGAATGGCATATTCCTTCTATTAAAGAAAAATTCAACAAGGTGAAAGAATATTTATCCTTGAACAAATGCGCATAGCTATTCCCATTTAGCCCTATGATAAATATGTCGGCATATATTGGCGTGTTCACTTGTTTATTGAGAAAACGTTAATGGTTTAGAAGTTTGTGTCTTTGGATGACTGCTGTACCAATTATTCTCATTCCAAGCAAACTTGTCTCTGTATGCTTCAAATTGTAAGATCTTTAATAAAGGCTCTATGACTTATGGTATGTAATTAGCTGGATTTATCAGAGTAATAATAATAATAATAATAATAATCTATTGCATAATGCCCTGAAATCCTGTGAACAGAAGAGCACTGGAAAGCTATCTGCCATTCATATGATCATACTGAAGCACAGTGCACTTGGTTCTTAAAGCCTTTTAGTCTTTATTCAGAAGCCAATCATATGGAATCTTATAGCTTTTACAGACAATGAAACAAATAACTTAGAATTTATTAGAACTTTAGAGAATTATTTCACCATAAATAATTAAGATTCGTACATCTCAATTCAAAGTGTCATTCAGTAGCCTTTAAGGAAACATCAGACTGAAACACAAATTGTGTGACATACTTACTCTCTTTTGTCCAAATAAGTTATTGTAAAGGGTTCGGAAGGTTTTTCTTGTATAGTGACAGCGGTAAGCTCCACCCATGAGGTATTCAAGCACAAGACCAATATCGATCAAGCTGACATGATAATCAGGTGGGAGATTACCCTAGTGGAAATACAGGAATTTCAGGATACAGAATACAGTTCTTATTATTAAATAACGCTACTGTACAAAGAATTTGGGTTAAAAACTTAGGAAAATGTTATAGCTACAATCTAAAAATGATATTCTGAAACCACTTGATGGCATTTCAGATTTAGAATATATTGTACAGTTTATTACTTGGTTGATTATAATATCTGCTTTTTGTGTTTTATTGTGTTTGTGTTAGTGCACATGACTCACATGATAGATACTCTAATTATGCATTATAATATATACCAGATAAAATCATTAAAAAAAGCAGACATTCACCTCTATGTTAACCCAACCGAAACCTCTTGTCATTCGCTGAATGAGAATGAAGCACAGATGAACAATGGAAAAGCAAGGAGATGTTAAGGTGAAAACGGAGAAACAGACAAGGATTAATGCAGTGAATATTATGCAAATGTGAACATATGCAATGATTTAAATATTAACCTTGGTGTGGATTTAAATGAGATAGATATTTAGAAAGATAGATAAATAGATGACAAATATATGATAGATAGATAGATAGATAGATAGATAGATAGATAGATAGATAGATAGATAGATAGATAGACCAACAAAATATCTAATAAATAGAATGCTGAATATGTTGGGGTTTTTTTAGGTTACATTTAAAAAATGAAATACAATGATTTTGCCAACATTCATGATGAAACAATATTTTGCAGTCCTAGTGTTAAAAATGAACTGTTCAGTGTAACCACTCTCTGTGCGGAAAACATACCTTTTTAACATCTCTAACAAGAAAATGCAGAGTATTTGGGGGCCCCAACCTCTGAAACAGATAAAAATAAACACAATTTAGCAAAAAAAAGGCCCCAACAACATTTGGCTGTATATAAACAGCGCTGCGAAATATGTTGGCGCTCTAAAAAAACATGTTAATAATACATGTTAATAATATATTTCCATTACACAATTTTGCAAAATTTGAGCACTGCCAATAAATTTTCTTTGAGTTATACAGATATAACCAAGGGGGTTATTATTAACAGTGATCCAGCATGAGACCCATTTTATCCAATTGACTAAATAAATGGAGCTTTGAAATAATATTATGATTTAGAAGATTAGTGTGGCATAACTTCCAGACATAATTGTTTATGGACAACTGTGCTGTTGAAAAATAGGAAATCAGAGAAAATGTGAATTTAGCATTTTTCATGTGCACAACTCTTGTCATTATTATGGAGGTCATTTATAAACATTGGGCAAATCTGCATCTTTCTTTTCATCTTTTTCATAATAATATACTTTTTTTTAGTAGTATGTGCCATTTAGTAATCCTAACTATAAAATTGCCATTTTAAGAAATTAGGGGCACCCCCTGGGATCCTAGGATTCACGGTGCACACAACCAAACCATACATGTTAGGTCACATGAGCCAATTAATGGATAAAGTTCTGTCTTTTGCTTCCACACTTCTTCCTGTTACAGTTAGAACTGCAGTATTTCTGGTCAGGTGATCTCTAAGGCAGCACATAGAATATCATAAAATGGGGGCTCAAGGCAAAAGATGTAAAAAGGCAATATTATCTCAAATATATATATATTGCCACTTAAAATGAAATAAAACTATCTGTTGCTTAAGTATTCATTTTGGGGTTATAATTTTCCTTTAACCCAGGGTAGCCAAACATATTTTCTCTGTTCTACATGCAGGTGGCTGGAAAAAGCTAATCTTTGATTGGTTGCTATGGGTTATTGCCCAGGTGCAATTATGTCCATTGTTAATAAATGTGTCCCACTGTGTTTTAATAAAAAATGACTTGGGCCTAATAAGTTCTTGATTGTCGCAAATGTGTAGTGTATGATGTGCAGTCTCGGTTCATTGAAGAGTTTAGTAGGAGAGGTTTAAACATATTGTGCACATTTTTAGCAAGAATGGGTGAATGACAAAAACATGCAGTAGTGACTGATCTGATTGAAAATGTAGGAACAAGAGTTAATAAAATTTCCTCATGTGTGAGCTGTTTGAAATATGCCTACAAGAGTGTAAATAATCAATAACAATTTTAGAAGTTGAGAGAGTTTTACTCATTATACAACAGTGTGATTATATTACTACATATAAAATAACTTATTTTTTTAGATTAAAACTTATTTACCATGAAACTGATGAAACTTGTGTCTACATGTACCTGTAGTGGATTCACAATGGGAAGTATTCTGATCTTATTTTGCAAATACTGGATAAAACTATTGACTTTCAAAAAAGCTTTAACAAAAATGTCCATACTCACTGTGTTGTAAAGTTCTTCTAGGCGAGGGATAGTTAGAAAATGCTGCATATTGACTCCATTTTCAATCAAAAGCTTTACAAAATCGACCCTATCAAGAACTAGGGCATCCATCATCGCTTGTTCTAAGGAACTGACCTTGAAAAATGCATACATTAATGTTTAGCTTTATGGAATTATATAAAAGCTGTTCATAATTTATTTTGGATTAACTGGACAAAATGGATCACTGACTTTAAGTTGATTTCGGGAAACAAACTTTATTTAAAGGGAAATTCTACCCCTGAACATTTCAAGTCTTTATTATAATTTATTGCATAAAAGAGACCATATGTAAAACACTGTTTTATTAAAATATACCATTTTTATACAAATATACATTTCTAGCCGTATTTGCTATTGCATAATAGAAAATAGAAAATTGTCATTATAAGTTCTAGAAGCTGCACTGCGTTCACACACAAACCAAGGGCAAACACACATGCTAGGTTACATCTGTCAATGAATAAACAGAGCTCTGCCTTTTACACCCACACTTCTTCCAGCTCTGCCTTTTACTCCCACACTGCTTCCTGTTACAGTTAGAGCTGAATAATTTCCTGTCAGGTGATCTCTGATGTAGCAAACAGACCGTCACAAAATGGTGGCTCAATGTAAAAAATGCAAAAGGCAATATTTACTGGCCAAGATTCTTTAATAGGCCATTTATTATGATATAAATGATCTGCTGGTAAAGTATTCATTCTGGGGGTATAGTTTGAACAACAGATGCAGGGATATTGTGAATCAAATTTACTTTAGTGTCATTTCAGTCAATAATATACCCAGTTAAGCAGCTCAATCTTCCTTGGATCTGTTTCTTCCTCTGGCTCTTCTTTGCCTTTGCCCTTGCCTTTCTTTTTACCTTTGCCCTTTCCTCGTTGTGCTTTCGGTTGAGCAGCAGGTGATTTCTTGTCTTTATCCTGAGTGGTCCCATCAGCTGCTGTAAGGCTCCCTAAGGGCTTTTTATCACAAAACAAAATGATCATTTCCAAACATACTGTAACAGTCAGAGGTCTTGCAAACACATTATCTATAAACTATGGCCCACGGGACAGATACGTCCCTTCAGGGTTATTTACCTGGCACCCACCCCCTGCTGCGGCCACGTCCAGTGTCATTAGTGTCAGTCGGAGGGAGGCAGTGACGACTTGCTGGGGCCGAGGAATAGAGAGGATCGGTGAGCAGCAGTTTAGTAGCCTGTGCCCCTCACCTACTCCAGGTACTCCTGTTACATACACCCTCTGCACATGTCTCAGTCTTAGCTAGAGTCACAGGGTAACCCTCAACCAAATCCCAGGGAGAGACAGATCGTCGTTAGGTGCACAGGGCCACCATCAGGGGGGGCACTGGGGTGACAATAATCCCAGGCCCAACGGCTTCTATATGTTAAGGGGGGCCAAAGAAGGAGCCGAGTTGCACTTTTTTTAAACTATAATCTGGCCCCTCAACAATCTGAGGAACCATGCACCGACCCCCTTTTAAAAAGTTTGAGGACCCCTGCATTATCTGATCTACCACAGTGTATGTGCACTGGGACCCAGCCCTTGTTTTATCGTGGTTTTATCATAACTTACTGGCCAGTGATGTCCAAACACAAAAATCTGACTCCGAGCAATATCAACACGATTCCAGGCCAATGCCAAGCTTAACTGGTCTGGAGCAGATGCATTTGTTCCTTAAATTAAACAGATCATTTAAACTTGACATTACTGATGATATTATCTATAAATTAATTAAAAAATTCATTAAAAAAATAACCTTCCTGTTTTTGAGAGTGGTAGTTAGTTTAAGAATATTGAGTGCAGTATATAGGTCACTATGTACATTATCAAACTAAGTAGAGCAGTATATATTACTGTGCTTTCCTTTATTGTGAGCACAGAAAAGTCACTGTTGGCATTTATATATATATATGAATGGAGTATCATGGTACATTCTGTAAATGACCAGACATGACAGCATTCATATTTAAAGAACAAGGCAGGGTGCTGTTCTGTTCAGGTCTATCAGGAATGTGTAAAAAAAAAAAAAAAAGAATATAAAAGAATGTTGTGTAATTCCCTTGCACATTACTGTCTACTTAATGGAAAATTAAATGCTTATGTTATTTTCTCACTGAGGTAATATTATAAATATTTTATTTTAAACCTTGATTATTGTTGCCTAAATGTTCTATGGAGACCAATATTTATAAGGTGTAGCTAAAGCCAAAACTGCCTACCTTTTAGAAGAGCTGTTAGAATGGCCATTTCAATATCCTGCTGACCTTCTGATCCCATACGGAACACAGTGATCTGCATTGGAGTTAAATAGTACATTTGTAACCTTGTAACATGCTGCGGGCACCCAAGCAAAAGGTAAACCGCAAACTGAACACAAAAAATTTCTATGAATTTATGTGTTGTGTTATATTGTAACTTTGACATTTTTCACCAATATTTTAACTTATTACACAGAGCCTCAAGGAAAAATCAATTGTTGGTAATAAAAGCTGGGGTTAAGTAACCTATTTAATGTTTACAATAAATCAAAAGGGGCTGATAAAATGGAGTACAGTTGGCAGATGTGCTGATAGTTGACCATACAGGGGCAAATTTAAGATGCCAATTTTGCCACGTCAGGCCGACTTAGCAGCTATTCTACCTGTGTATTGAGCCCACCAGGGGGCCTACGTAACTGATATCTGGGTGAAATTCAGGCAGATGTCAATTGGCTAGGGTTTGATTTTCCATTCGGATCTAGGATTGCTGTCCTCAGTCAGACAACTGCTGGAATAGCGGCAATTATGATTCAATCGTTGTCCCGAGAGGTCGGAATATCAGTGAAAGATCCACATTTTGCCAGCCTTACTGGACAAATGGATCTTATAATGTATGGACAGATTTTGCCTCATAAATAAAATTAAGATGAAGCTACTTAATTATTTTGTTGTGACTCTTGTTATTCAGCTTTACTAACTATACAAAGCATATTCAGATACCATAATTCTCTTTCACATATAGTTTATGTCTGGATGATTAAAGGGCAACAAATGATTCTTCTGGAAATTATATATCCTAATATTGTGACAGCCTAGTGCCCTTTGGTGTCTACAGTATGTGATTATCCCTTTTAGCTCAATACTCAAAGGCTCACGGCAATTACATAGGGACCTATTTATGATTGCTCAAGCCTGGGTTTCAGCCCAAAAAACATCAGCAATTTTCATTATTTTCCAAGAATAGGCTTTTGTAACAAATAAAAACTTCAGCACCTAAAAGCTGCAAAAGACTAGAGTAGGGTTGGCGCCTGGCTGGTTTTGAACTACACAATCAGATTTTTGCAGCTGCCAGCTGCTGTCCAGTTCAAAACTGCCTGCCCAGTTTTCAAATATCTGAAAACGAGGCAGGCCTGTCCCATGATTGACACACAATATGGCCAATAACAGGCTAGCACGTTATAACACTACCCACAAATCTAATTTGTTTGCACTTTGCGTCATTGGCCCACCCTGATATGTCATTGGCCTTTGACGTCACCTCTGACGTCACCACCGCCACCCCACCTAGATTTTGACATTAGAAAAGGTGGCAACCCTAGGCTTGAGCAATCATAAAAAGGCCCCTTAGTGTGACAATTTGAAATCACAGTGAAATGGTTGAATCCTTTTAGAAAGACAACAGTGTGAACTAGAAGATCCATCCACAGACTTTCAATCGCATTCTGAATCTACTATTTTACTACTGCTTCTGTGTTCTGTTCATTTTGTCCATGGCATCAAGTAGATTACTAAAGTTGTACCATATCACACGCAATAGCAAGCTGTAAAGCAAGCAAGCAGCTAGTATATATATATATATATATATATATATATATATATATATATATATATATATATATATATATATATATAAATATATATATATATATATATATATATATATACAGGTATAGGATCCCTTATCTGGAAACCCGATATCCAGAAAGCTCTGAATTACAGAATGGCTGTCTCCCATAGACTCCATTTTATCCAATAATCCAAATTTTTAAAAATGATTTCCTTTTTCTCTGTAATAATAAAACCGTAGCTTGTACTTGATCCCAACTAAGATATAATTAATCCTTATTGGAAGCAAAACCAGCCTATTGGGTTTATTTAATGTTTAAATTAATTTCTAGTAGACTTAAGGCATGAAGACCCAAATTACGGAAAGATCCGTTATCCGGAAAACCCCAGGTCCCGAGCATTCTGGATAACAGGTCCCACACCTGTATAATATATTTTTGATATATATATATATATATATATATATATATATATATATATATATATATATACAGTATATAAATATACTCCATTTCCATGTGATTCTCTGACTTCCATATTGCAGGTGCTGACTGAATCAGTAATGAGTTTATGTTTCTACACTGTTATGCTCATTTGTGTGTAATATATAGTATATTATTCCTTTATTATAACAAGTACTTATGAACATCAATTGCCTTGCATAATGGCCCAATGAAAAATGTGAGGAGAAAACTGCCTACATTTTCTTTTATGTGTACTGGTCAATATCATTAATCAACATGGTTTCCCTTTGGTAAAAGCATTGTAGTAACATCATCTCCTTCATATAGTTTATGGAATATTAAATGGAAAATGTTTATTTAATATGCCCAATAAAGCATATCTAAATTGGCTATTTGGAATGGAGAGCCTTATTTATCTGTACCTTTGTAGCTCTAAACTTACCCAATATTTTATATAACGGAAGCCCTCCACTGGATAAATTATAATTGTTTTTATATTTTATATAACTCCTAGATAAGGAGGCCCCCTTTTAAGTCTCAAACATACAGAGTTTTTACTGAATTGTTGAGTATGATCAGTTAATAAGAGGAAGAGGAAGTTGTCCATGAATATTAACTCAGCAATGGCAATGACAATGGTTGTTTCCCTTGTTATCCAGTTCAGTATGTATCCAGCATCCTTGCAAGGTTTGCTATACACCTGTATGATTATAGATCTGGTAGGAAAGGTAGTATTTGGAGAATGGCACACATGAAGGACAAAGCAATGACAGCTGACTTAAATATTCTTTATTAGGAGAACAATTTTATTTTCAATTCTTCAGTTCATGGATAATAGCTATTACTTTAACGGCAAGTTTTTGAGAGTATAATATCATACTCTGGGTGCATTTAACCTTAGAAAACTCTGTTAACAAACCAGACAAGCAGAAGCAGTGCCACAGTATTAATAAATGCAATTTAATGCCATATAATTAGGTATCAGATCTTCATCAAGTACAAAAAAAATATAATATGTACTTTAGGGGGGTTATGAAACTCAGCGCAGATCGTGATAACTTCCAAATGTAAAAGGGACATCTGCCATTGACTTCTACGTGACCTCGGCAGGTTTGAGATGGAGTATTTTTGTATTCAGACTTATAGCAGCCTCTGTTTTTTTCCCATGAAAAAATTGTGTTTTCCCCTTTAAAACTCAGAACAATTTAGTAAATAACCCTCTACAATATAAAATTTGATGTATACCAATGATGTGGAATTCATATTCTAATTTATCAGTTAAGTCATATTTTTTCTAAGGTAATATCTCAGCCATTTAGTCCTGTTTAACAACAGAACAAGAGGCTGAATAGTGAGTGCATTGGAGTCACATCACAATTCAGTGTATAAAGAAGTTAATATTTGTAATTATGTCTTGTCACATTGTTTACTTGGAGACATTTAATGAAAGAAAGACAGTGTATAAGTAATCCAAATATAACAAAGTGTCACCCCATCAATTAATGATGAGCAGCAGTTAAATCAAGAATGATATATACATATCTGATGGAATTATTGGTCACATGTAGGTTAGTGGAATTTCAGATCTGAACATGTATATATGTATAAGAAATAAAGTGATTTACTGCAATTTACAGAACTACCAATTGTGTAGTAGAAATAAGCAAAACTAACTTGTATGTATGTTTTTGATTTGAGACAAACACATACATGATCCTTTCCTCCATACCATTAATTGCCCCTTATCATACTGATGGCATCCTGTAGCATACTACAACTGTAGTTTCATCTCTACACTTTGGAAGCATTCCCAATAGATTATATGCAACCAATGTCCATACCATTGCATTGCTGCATTTAAATTGCTATTGGTACAATTTAAGGTGCAAAGCATAGTATAGTCATATCAACTTGCAATGACAGGGTGTTATGGATACGATGAACTTGATAAGTGGAACTGAGATGAAAGTCATATAAAGAATCATAATGGGAAAAAACATGATTATTAAAAAACAGTACAGTACAATCAAAACATTCTATTCTAGGTAACCGGAAAAAAGAATGTAAAATGATAATCAGCCAAAAGATGGACAATTTACATTTTGCACATGTAGGTCTTACCACCTTCCACTAGGATCCTCAATCCACTGAAATAAAAGTATCATTGTGTTGCAGCTAAATGTGACTCCTGGCTTATTTGGCTGTAACATAACCAGCTGACATTCACTGTCTGCTTGTTGTACTAATAATAATCAGTGTAATGATCAGTTTCAGCAGTGGCCCACTATAGTCTAACTGCAACAGTTTGGTTTAGCACAGCACTAGCAATAGGTATCGCTTTCCCGCAAAATTCGTGAATTGGCGAAAAATCGTGAAATCAGAAAGTTCACGAAAAAATTGTGAAATTCGAAAGTTTTCACGAAAAAATCATGAAATTTGAATCGGATTTTCGCTGGAAATTCACTAATTTATTTGCCGGCGGCGAAACGCAGTAATTTGTCGCAAATTCGTGCCAGGAGAATTTATTCGCCCATCACTAACTAGAACCTGAAAATTTCTCACTATTTTCTTAAACCCAGTCGACCAAACTCCCATGCACATTTTTACTGTATTTATTAATAAATTTACTCGAAAAAATCTGGTATGGAAAAAAGACCTAATAAAATAGTTAAAAAAAAACAGAATTGTATGATTTTTTTGGATTCGATGCCAGAAATCTCAGATTTTTTTTACCACTTTTTCAGATTATTGTACAAAACCCAGTGTAGATCATGATATTTTCCAATTGCAAACAGGACACCTGCCATTGACTTCTACATGACCGTGGCAGGTTTGAGATAGAATACTTTTTTATTCTGACTTTTAACAGCATCTGGGTTTATTAAACCTTGAAAAACTCAAGGTTTTTTTCCTATACAAAATTTTGTTTTTCCCTTAAAAACTCTGACCAAAATTGGACTTTAATCATTAACCCCCTTAATGTACAGGATGGCTTATGGATGTTGAAGCATTGAGACAGGTCAAAATCTGAAAAGATTCCATCATCCAGGGTAATTCATTTTGGGGGCAACAAAATGCAAAGAAATTCAAATTCCAAAATTCCAAATTCATTTTATAATACTGATTAAGAGTGGCATTATTATATACCACATCAATCAGCAAATGATTATATAAACCTATAGTATTCAGTTCTCTTATATTTCCTTGTATTTCTTTTGTATTTTTTCTGACATTGTTTCTACTAACCACAAATGTGATGCTTAAAATGTAATGAATATATGCTTCTTAAGTACAGTTTTTCAATTAAAAAAAAAACTCACTTTCAAGAATCTGCTCTATTTTCTTAAAATCAGTTTTAAGATTGTCTTTCTTGTGTTTGTGATATTGTGTTTAATATTGTCTTTCTTGTGTTTGTGATATTTAAGGAGCACTGCAAATGTTTATTCCATAAAATACATTCAGGACTATTAAATGTGTTCATAATGACTAAACTATCTCACCAGCTCCTTCTTCTTCATGCACTCCATCAGAACCACTAACAGCTGGTGAGCCTGGTTGCGACTGTAGTTAAAGGTTTTCTGAATGGTAACGAGAAGCTGGTCACGGAGAGATTCGCTAATTATCCTAAAAAATAAGCACCAGGAGGAATAGAGTTTGAACACTGAATCATAACAAGCAAAGTCCTGAGAAAAATACAATTAGATGGAGAATCCCATGTCCTTGTAAGTATAAAATAACAGTTTTGCCTACCTGAAAGAAGTTTTATATCAAAACAGACATTTATATATATCCACACTACACTAGTTTTAACAACTGGATGTGGTCTATTTCCAGGGTGGCATAGAGACTGAAATATCAGTTGCATTTATTTGCTGATAAAGTTTAATATGAGATTAGTCTTTTGATTCTTGCTCTTTCTGCATATACACACTTTTGTGCCTTCATGTGTTGTGTGTATTACCTTAAATATACTTTTTATAGCAAAAATTTATAAAATAAAATAAAATCTTACCCTCCTTCCTCAGAATACTTATGTGCAAAAGACATTATATCCGAGGCTCGGCCACTACCATCGCAAACCACCACAGGGACAGGAGGTTCTTCTCGTAAACATTCCAATACTATTGTGATGACATTAGGACCTCCTTCAACAATGAGAGCAACCACAGGCACACCCTGGCCTAGACCTATGCACAAACACAGCAAATTTGTCTGGTCATACTGGCACCTTGTATACAAGTTATGTATATAGATTAATAAGAATAGTACAGACTATTTTGTGCAAATAAACAAAGCTTCTAAGTGATGACTAGTGGGGAATCTGTCCCCTTTTGCTGAAATATTTGCGAAACGCATTGAAGTCAATAAGCATCAGAATTTTATTTTACGTGCAACAAATTTTTATGTGCCCAACAATTTTTTCTCACTCCAAATGTATTAAAGTCAATTGGCATTTTTCTTGTGCCAAATTTTTGGTCTCAGTGACTTTTTCCCAAATGCATTAAAGTCAATGGGCATTTTTTCTAATGGTGACTTTTATTGCCTCTGCGACAGTCTCTGCGACAGTCTTGGTCTTGGTGACTTTTTTGTTGCTGCTGATTTTTCTGCAGTTTTGTGAAAACTTTGCAGATGGAGATGTGCAGAAATTCACTGCAAATCCATGCCTGATGAAAAAAATTCGCTCATCAATGTCACTCATCAATGAAGCATTAATAATATGATGTTTATACCCATGCAATCCATCATGCTTCTCCTCAGATGCTGAAAGTCCACTAGACCAGAAAAATAAACCCATGACATTGTTTCTATTTTATACCAGGTGGTGTATCCGGTGCAGTGGGTGAATTCTGAGCATCCCTTTGCTGTCCCTGCCTCTCCAGTATTCTCAGGCATAGGATGACAAAGGGAAGCCCATGGGTCACACTGTTAAGGTCCTCTGTTGCAGAGTATCTATAATGTTTATTTCTAGTAAGATAATGAAATTATACAGTATACAGAGTGAAGGCATCACTCACAGACTGGTAAAACTATACTTTACTACTACCATGTTAAAACTTTTTGTCCTGCTCAAATATACTATTGCAACTTGTCCCAGCCTCTGATGATCCAACAACTTTATCCCTTTGGTCTAGTTAGCTTTTAGTACAGGTAACTGTAAAGTAAAATTAAATTTGATCTTCAAATATTGTTGCACACATCTTTATAATTAAAAAGTTACAGGCACCTATACCTCTTTTTGTTGTGTACTAGTTGAGTAATGAATATCTATTTGGATATATGGAGGAAACAACTAAATTGCATCTTTCCTAGAAAAAGGGAGACAATTGAAACTATGTGAAAAAAAGGTGCTACTTACGTGTATTGATTTTCTGGAGAGAAATGTGTTTCTCGAGCTGGCGCCGTAATTTCACTTCTGCTCCATACTTCCCTAATGTCCCATTATCAGCAAGGATGAAATGTGTATGACTGCTGTTTAGCACTGAAAGTTTACTAAGGGGGTTTGACATTGTTTGGTAAGGTTTTGTTACCTGTAAGAAATTAAACAGAAATACAATGAAGCAACTAAATTTTACTGGGTTCACACATTTTACCTCTGTGATTTACTAACTGCACAAAAACCCAACAATTACTTTCACTGAGATGGTGTTCTACCCAATGCACAATTTTCATGAATTTACAAAAACCCACTCCCACATCCACATTCAGTAATAACATAAGTTTACCTTCGGTTAAGTACTCAGAGATGCATTATTTTCCTATACCTTGGTTGACATGGAAAGGGATATTGATGCCATATGTTGACATCCATACTCGCCTGCCTTCCACTAAACTCATATTATGGGGAGCCCCAGGTTATTTAGCCACAAACTGCTTGCTACTCTGGGTCTTTAGGACCCATCCAGGTGGCATAAGGAGGACAAAAGACCATATTTAACTGTAACAAGTCCTTCATAATTTTCAGAGCTAACATAAACAATTATCCCGTGACTCAGAAATAATTAAAATTAACACTATTCAAAACGGCATATTTAAAAAGTGTTTACATACAGACCCCATGATAAGCCACCTTACGCTTTTCATACCCTCCAGTACATAATCATAGGTAATCCATTTACAATTACTTATGATTAAGTACCAGAGGGTACGAAACACATAAAGTGGATTATAATGGGGTCTGCATGTAAAAACATTTAAAATATGTGTGCCCTTGGAACTGGGGGCTGAATCCTGTTTACTCTGACCATTTATTTTATAACATTCCCCAAAGTAGATATAATAGTCTTCATAATTTGCAGCCAGTTCTGGTTTAATTAATTATTAAGTATCATTAGTTGTTGCAGGTAGGAACAGTTTTAAAGCTAGTCAGTAATGGGTGGTGGATGAAACATCAGAGTAACACCTATAAACGGATGAATAAAGCTTACGATAGCTTTATCTTAAATATAATTGTATAACAAGGGGGCAAGAGAATATCCCAGCCAGTGAGTTAGTACACCACTATGAATAGGATGATGTATTGTATAAAGTTTGCCTACACTTATTTTCTTTTATGGTTAGAAAGACTTTGAAATTGTTGTTAAAGTCACAACAAATTCTTTTATTGCATTAAATTTGCAGCACCTGATCACATGCAAATTGCTGCAACCATGACTATCCTCTAGTACCATGGGTTGTGCCCATAGAGCAGATATAACATATAACCCATGTCACTTTATTTCTGCACAGTTGTCTTCTTACATCTTTTCCAATAAGGTCTTCTTTGTTTTCTACAATCCCCCATGGTGCAATTCCTATGGCACATATTCTTCCCCTGGATTTAGAAGAATGGTCTTTCAAGGCATCTCCAACATGGCGTATAACTCCTGCAGGAAAAAGGCACAACAATAAGTAAATGGTTATGTTCTTATTTGTAAGAGGGACATGTCTTAATAACCACCCACTTATCTTGCCCTTATTTTCAATTTCTAACTTGCCTTTTCCCCTGAAAAACATATGGTCGGTATATCCAATAGCGGGTACTAATGGTAGAAACAATTAAAGTGAGCGGATTAGGACTTTGGTTGATAACATTTTTGAAAAGTATTCTTTAGTATGTGGGACTGAAGAGGTAGCCCCTAGAAAAGTCTAATGCAAGGGAATGCTAGTGCTACTTTGATACGCTTAAAACATATGATTGCATAGGTGTCTTACCTGTACTTACTCCTCCAGTGAATATCCAGGCCCCAGTAGTCATGGCAGCTTTGATTAGACCTTTTCCAAAGACTTGTTTCAGTTTCGGTTGCATTTCAAAGTTTTGAAGCCCTCCATGCACTGAGATAAGAAGCTTTGGAAGTTCCAGCTGCCATTCTTTTACCATGAGGTGAAGCAAAGAGTCAGGCTTTGTGTCATAGGACACACGAATATACTAAAAACGAGAATGCAAATGTCAAGTAAGCCAATTCAAGTAACAAAAAAAGTTGAATACTATTTTTAATTTTCTTATAGACTGTAACCAAAGGCCTTTACAGAAAAAAAAATCCTTGCTTTCAGATAAAAATATCCAATCATACTTGAATATATAATTTTTTTTCTTTTTACTAAAGGCCACTGGAATATTTAAGTTGCCCTATTACTGCAATCACAAATCATCAGATAACTTTTCCTATTCTCACTATGGTGTTTCCATAATGTGAGCTGACACACCAGATTACCACGGCACATGAAGTTAGGACAGATACTGCTTTCAGTAATAGCATTGCTTTCTAAATATCTTTAATTCCACTGAAAATTATTCTTTTTTGTATAGCTGAAATTTGTTTAGAATTACATTTCCGTTCATTAAGTAAAAAACTGTGTTTAGCAAATACTGGCATTTATTAACAGCACTGAGCTATTATAATTGCTGCATGTGCAATGTTTTCTTTAAAAATAGTCAGTTTGGGAGTCATCTAGAATGAGGCCATATCTTTCACACTAATAGCAGCTAATTGACGTATTTCTGTTTCAGATTTCCTGGAGATGCTTTCTCTAGAGCTGATATTGCCTTCAGCAGGGATTTAGTAGATGGTGATAAGCAAACTTCCATAAACAAAACACACTGTACAGATGGTCTGGGCACAAGCTGGCTGTATATCTTCTGAAATGAGATATGCCTTATCAGCCATAAACTCTGCCTTCATTCACTTCATTTAGCTGCCTTGCTATTTTATTCCATCCATTTATATTATTAAAATCACATATTTATTGTGTTAGGATTGTGAACAAGACACAGGCTTGATTTGAGTGCAAATATATACTGTGTAGTTATTACAGAATCCTAATTATAGATGTATCCAGTATGTTATCACACTGACAGTATAGTATAAGGTATTTAAATGGGATGAGGCAAACAACAGGCAAATGAAAGTTAAATATATAGGGAATAATATAATATCCTGATATTTTACAAAAGAATAATTATAGTTGTGCAGTTCTGAATACAGCAACAATTCATAATGAGCCAGCATAGGATTTCATGTGAATGGTGGGTCATCTACTTACTCAGAATGACCCCTTAAATGTACAAAGCAAAACATTGATTTTTTTTTTTGGTTTTGGTCACTATCCATAAAATATTTTAAGTGGTTGAAATCAAGCTATGGGCCAGTGGTTCCTAAACTGTGGGGATATATTGGGGGTTCAGCCTGAAGGCTAATTAGGGAGATCTGGAAAGAATCTCTTTTTTCTATAAGACCAGCTTAAAGATTAATTAGGGTGAGCTTTAAGGCAAACAGTATTTTGGTTGCCTAGATTTTCTTGAAACTATGGCTGACTGACTGATAAACCAATATTTTCCTATATCTGCAACCTTGTTATGAACTAAGGGGGTCCAAACAAGGTTTGGATCTCCACTGTGGGGGCTTGACCTGGAAAATCACTGCAGCGAATTTATTTACCCTTTGGTGCTAAACCACAGCTTTTTGCTGTGTGATGAATACTTTCTGCTTTCCAGATGTCCTTAAAGGAATTATTCAGTATAAAAATAAAAACTGGCTAAATATATAGATTGTGAAAAATAAAAAAATGTTTCTAATATAGTTAGTTAGGCAAAAATGTAATGTATAAAGACTGGAGTGACTGTGTGTGTAACATAATAGCCAGAACATTACTTCCTGCTTCTTAGCTCTCTTGGTTTACACTGACTGGTTACCCTGGTTAACAGGCATTTACCAATCAGTGACTTGAGGGGGGGGGCACATGGGTCATATCTGTTGCTTTTGAATCTGAGCTGAATGCTGAGGATCAATTACAAACTCACTGAACAGATATGTACCATGTGGCCCCCCTTCAAGTCGCTGACTAACTCAGAGCTATAGAGCTGAAAAGCAGGAAGTAGTGTTCTGGCTATTATGTTAGACATCCAGTCACTCCAGCTTTTATACATTACATTTTTGCCTAACTAACTATATTAGAAACATTTTTTATTTTGCACAGCCTATCTAGTTACCCAGTTTTTATTTTCACACCGAACTGTTCCTTTAAAGAAGGGTCAGTGGGTTCCAGGACATGAAAGCTCTGGAAAACCCTGGCCAGGAAAGATCATTTGAGCTGCTGAAACTGTAAGACACTGATGCGGGTAACTGAATGGCTTTAAGTGGTACTGTTTGTATGTTCCTGTGTGAGCTAAATACTTTGTTACTGTGTTATAGATAAATTTAGTAAGGAATAGTAAGGAATAGCAAGGACAGATGACACTATAAAAGGACAAAGGAAAGGCTTATATGCTTATGTTATCATGTCCAGAGTTTGAGGCATTGAATTTATTTTATAAGGAAAGTTATCTATTTCCCAGAATCACTTATAGCTGAAGTGAAAGACTAAGGAAAGTTACTAGGTCTTATATGCTCTGCTGCTCCACTATAACCATTAAACCCCCTCACCAAGATATAATCATACATTATTACATAGCAGGGCCCATTTTTATAAGCTAGAATATAATCATTTTAAAGCATTATGGATATTTGTCACCAGAGTCACCTGCTTTATCTAAAATAAAATAATCATTGGATATCAATGAATGTACTTCTACAATGATGTCTAATGTAAGTGATGTTAGCATGAATCTAATGTTCACCCCATAACTTGACAAGATATTGTTAAGGTATCTGTTTTATCTAGATTTCACACATCTGTTCTGATACAATAACAACATAATATTGTTGCTTGCTAGAGATGGTGGCTAAATCCAAGCAATCTCCCATTAGCAAAACCTCAATTGTAGTCCTACATCTAAAAGTGCACAGGTGTGCCTACCAGGACACATTTCATTGGAACCAAGAGCACAGAGCATGACAGTAAGAGTGAGAGTAGCACTTCATATTGATCTTACCATGGCCTTGTTGGAGTGCCCGCCCCCCTGGAACTCCAGAATTCCAAAAGCATCTGTAGGGCTTAGCTGAGTGTGTTTACTGATGGACCATTTTTCAGGCACTGCTTCGAGCTGTTTGCACTCTTCTCCATTCTTGTTACCCGTAGCATTTTGAGGAACTGGGATGTGTTGAGTAAGTAACTGGCCACAGCAACACCTACATATGAGTCATAATCAGATCTCAGCACATGTATACAGTAACTGTATCAAGGCAATATTATATTTATGCTAGTCTATTCTCATTTTATATTACTGCTGATTTAATTGTAGGAGGGAGAATATGTACCCTTACAGAGGTCAAAAATGTCCTTAATAACATATTTAAGAAGGAAATAAATTAAGGCAGTACTTTGCACCTAGTAAAAACAAATGGGAGGGGAAGTGACAAAATTTGAGACGCACCCCTGTATATGGGATTTTTTTTTATTGAGAAACAGTGGGCTGAGGATGCTGAGACTTGACCCTATACTTTGTATATTTCTAATATAACCGAGATAAGGGAAGTAGACTGGACTCTCACTTCCTTTTACAGAATGTCACAAGTATTTAATTGCTGCAGCATTGCTAAATGAGGAAGTGAGTGACTACGAGTAGGATGTACTGTGTATCAGTCTGATAAACAGAATAGGGGTTATTTACTACAAATAAGACAGTGTGAAAAGTGCAAAAAAGTATCATTTTTGCACTTTGCCTTACTTAAACGTAGAATCGTTGCAGGTCTCTGAGCTCTGTTTCTGCAGCTACCCCCATGAATACAACACTGCCTGTAGCCCTGTATTCATAAGGTGTGGGCAGGGAGATGTATCCACTCTCCCACCCCTTAACTTGTGCATTTTTCAAGTTAGGAAGCAGCAGAGGCCAGAGGTTGCAAAGGGGCACTGTGGGGTCCCTGACACTACAGTCTGCAGCATGTGCCCCTTAGTGCTCTTGCACTTCTTCCCCAGGTCATTGTATAAGCCCTTCCCCTCCATTATCTTCAATGTCTTAGAACAGAATTAGAAAAGACCTGTATTTACTGGGTGCATATAGTTTAATGATTCATTCAGGTAAGATAGATTAGCAAAATTAGTTTTCTTTTACTTTTTGCATCAGCAGTGAAACCGTGGTCCTATGAAATGCCAGTCAGAGATAAAGAATAGGGATTTCTTAGCAATTTAGACAGGCTTGTCCTCAGTTTGTTTAGGAAAATAAATTTTTTATTAAATCAATAACCAAAATACCCCTGTGTCAGACTGGAGGGTCTGGGGCCCACCAGGCTTCCACATCAGGGATCTACACCCCCCACCAGGTTTTTAACTTACTGTTTTTATGGAGTCAAAAAACATTTTATTCAAATTATGTTACTTTACTCCATATATTTTAAACAATACTCACCTGTTGCTGTCTTTGCTGTTGGCAAGTACGTAGATGCATTCTCGCTTACAAAATGTCTTTTCTAGCCAAGCCTTTTGACCCTAAAAAAAATGGCAGAAATGTGTTTAATTCTATACATTCTTTGAGACAGAATTTAAGGTATTTTAATAAAGCTAATTGTTGAGCACAACAAATAGTTTTACAGGATCTCTTGATGAATATCAGAGGTGTTAGTAGACATTTTCCTTAAAGCAGAAGGAAAGCTCCAAAACAGTTTATTGGCAACAGATTAGCCACAATAGTACAAGCTAGAAAGATATATTTATTCTGCAGAATTCTTTACCATATCTGAGTAAACAGCTGTAGACACTGTCTCTGTTTGTTTAGGATAGAAGCTGCCATATAAGCTTGGTGTGACATCACTTCCTGCCTGAGTCTCTCCCTGCTCACTTACAGCTCTGAGCTCAGATTATAGCAGGGATGGGAGGAGGGAGGGGAGCAAACTGAGCATGCTCAAGCCCTGCCCTGGAGGTTTATGCTGAAAACAGGAAGTCTGATACAGAAGCCCATGTGTACACAATAAAAGGAAAGAAATGCTGTGTTTCATTTGACAGGGGGACTCAGAGCAGCATTACTTTGAGGGTTTACTGGTGTATTTATATAGACCTTTCTTATAAAGCTTACTTAAATTTAGCCGCCTATCCTTCTACTTTAAGGAAATCAAGCCTATTATAAATGTGGAACATTTCAAATGTTTTTTGCATAACATTCCTCATAATAATTATCACAGTATCAATTTAGCCACATTCCCAAAGAACAGACAGGACACTCTTTGGTTTCAGTACTGAAAGGAACAAATAACAACTGAAAGGAACAAATAACACACTTAGGGTTTAATGTAATAAAAGTCACAAAGTGCATCAGGTCTAACAATCCGTACCAACAAATAGGATTTACTGCCAAACCAAATATCATATTTTGGTTGCTTTTGGCTAGTAAACCTGGTGATTATTACAATTCCCTCTTTATGGGATCAAGATCAGCACCAAAACTGCATCTCTTTTCACCATTTTCACATCCATATTTCTTGTGGGAAACATAATAGAGTTCCAGATTAGTTAGACCACTAGTGAAAGTACAGCAGCAGTTTGTGGTAAACAAAAGGGATTCATGGTTAACTCACTATTTGCCATGATTCTGATGCTTTACAGCTGCCCTGTTTGTAGGTGGATGCAAATGCTTGTCACTTTAATCTCCTTACTCAAAGCTCTATTATGATCCTGTGCAAATGCTCAGATAGAAATACACTGCCTGGAACTGTGTATGTGTGTGTGTATTTCCCATGTACCTTGTGTCACTGAAGTGAAACATTCTGGAGAATTACATTCATTTGTTTTTGTAATACTGTGCAGTCTCTCAATGAGTTTAGGAAAAGAACATTTCCAGCAACCCATTACACTAAAGAATTCAGAAAGGGATTATGACAGATTAACTGTAGTGCTCAGGCCAAGGGCCAGGAGATCCATTTTACTACAAGACAAATAGAAAATTTCTTAGTATCTTGATCCTACTAGTAAAACCTGCTAATTCCTCAGTGATCCCTCAAAGCACATAACTGTACTAGGCACGCAGGCATAAAACTGCAACTATGAACCTCATGATACAAATATGCACATGTAACATAAAAGAAATGTTTTTGTTAATCTATATGTGATATCAGCCGTAAAAACTTGTTGTTGCATAAAAGTGTCATTTGTATTCTAATACTAAGTTCAGTAACAATGGATGTTTTTTGCAACTTTAGCAATATGTGATCTAGTGCTGAATCTTTATAAAGCCAGAGGAACAAGTATTATTCTCTGGGACTTAAAAAGAAGGGGGTGCAAGAAGGCATGAGTAGCAGCGACCTACAACTAGTGTCAATGAGAATCCATTGTGTAGCCTTTGGATGCTGGGAGTTGTTTTCTGACAATAATTGGAGGTAGCAGGAAGTACCTGACTAATGTGAGTGCTAAAATATTGGATGTTTACTATACACAGCAATAATATTTTATTTGAAATGTTTTCAAGGTACTCAAGGTTTCTATCCAGGGAGGGGATGGGAGGAAGTTAGAACTAAGCACCAACATAAATGCATTCTCTACCCTGCAATAAAACTATCTAGCCCCACTGGAATCACAATTCCCATAATTCTCCATCAGACGTGTAATTTTATAAGTTGACTCCCTTTGCTACAAGCAGTGTCGGACTGGCCCATAGGGATACCAGGATACCAAACTTCCGGTGGGCCAAGGTGTCAGTGGGCCCTCATGCTGCTAAACTTTTGGCCTATTTCATGGCCATTCCCTATTTCGATGAGAACAAAGAAGCTAAATAGATGGAATAATTGATTATAGTATGTAAAGAAAACAGACTAGGAGAATAGAGGTTGAGTGAGGAGATGAAGAATAATAGTACTGAGAGTGGCCCCTGATCTAAGGTTTTATGGTGGGCCCCTGGTGTCCCAGTCCGACACTGGCCACAAGCTATAAAGGGCTTGATTCATGAACAAATGGAAATAATAATTATCCTACAGACAGACAGAGATATAGAGAGATAGATAATCTCTACAACAACTATAAAAACACAGAAACATTGTTAGTAGGGATGATATTAGACTTATGTCCTTCACGTTTGCAAATGCTAAATGTACAGTATTCCAACTTGCGATGATGTAATAGGAACAATAACTTAAATAGATCAGTGTTCATAAATGTTATGGCAAAGAAAAATATGGTGGTACATTTGGTAGTTATGTACAGTAGAAGTGCATGTCTGCCCATAATTCCTGAAAGGCAATGCATTTTTGTGGTGCAAAATAATTTCTGTTTGACTTCACCAAATACTATTATTTCTGCTACTGGTTCTATTTTTCAGCCTAATTGATGACAATCAAGAGTAACAGAATTTCAGGCTTTGTGCCATTTTCTACATCGCCACTGCAAATGGCGGCTTGTTATATCATTTACAATTTAATCTACTAAAATACATGTAAAATACAAGACAAAAATCAAGTTAGGGAAAAGTTCTTTTTCTAGAAACTTACAATATTGTGCTTATAACCACAATACAGAAGGTATTTGAAGCATATGTATAGCAGTTCTATATTACAGAGAGAACGTTTAAAAAATGACATGAAGAATAAAATAAGCACAAATGGTACATGGAAAACTACAGAAAATAACTGACTAAATAAATATTATTTTTTTTCCCGTGCAATATCGACGAGACGGGTGTTGCATAACCCCATTTAACTAAAATAACAATTTAATAAAAAAAGATTTCAAAGTTTTCCTACCTTAGCTGTCCTGTGCTTGGCATGGAGCTCCTTAGCCTCCTTAGCACTCTGCTTGGAGGTAGTAGACTCCCAGAGGAGATGGGGTGCCAGCACTTTAAGAAGAGAAGCTCATATGATAAGCATGTGAGCAGTCTCATTGTTCAAGCCAATCTCATGACTGCCTTTTGAAGGTAATCCTTTTACAGTCCCATGATCAGTCTCCCTGCCCTGAGGGTATTTTCATCCCATGGTGGAACAAGGCACAACAAATCTACTTTGATAACTCCCAAATCTCCAATTCGTTAAACCTTCTGTGTGACTGCAAAGAAGGAACTGGAAAAATGCCTGCTTTGCAGATGGAATTCTGGAAAACTCTAATCTGAAATTCTACTGCCCCACTTAAAAAAAAAATCAGCGTTATTTGCATAATTGAGACAATTGGACATAATGAGGCTTTTCAAAGGTCCTCATTAATCTACCCATTCTTTTTTAAATAGAAAAGGAGGTCACACCGCATTAATTGCAGCTAATCCTTAAAAGTCTGAAACTCCAGTGAGACCTATGCATGAAATGCCCAAACAGCTCTACAATCATTCTCTGTACAGTGCAAAACTTTCCATAATTTCTACCTTTTCTGCTTGTCCTTAGATAACCAAAATATTATTCATTACTTACTAGGCGATTAATGAGAGATCATCTCCTTCTAGTGGTTTGACTTATCGAAAACAGAATTCCAGTCTGTCTCACATATTTATCAAATGGCACAGGGATCTTTAGACAGAACTTATTTGGTGAAAGCCACACTTTTGAGCTCCACTTTACACTTTTGAGCTCCACTTTACACTTCATATTTGAATGATGATTTGTATGTGCTTATACCAGTATTAATATTATAGGGCATATTTATAAAAGTATAAAATTAGAGCTCACTGCAGTAAAATTCTGCCAATCAATCATATGGGATTTTTAGAGGTGTCGTTTTCACGGGTGAAAGTTAGAGTTCACCATTTGATAGATAAACCTCTAAAAATCCCATTGGAATGAATAAGGAGTGGTATGTGGATTTATTTCTGGCCAGTGCCCAGAAATTGGTAAGAAAAATGTCCACCCATCTCTGTGGACTTGATTACAGTAGGCATGCAGAAAATAGAAGATTCTGTTCTGAATTCAACCAAATCCAGGTTTGACTAAACCCTGAAAAAAGTTGCAGGAAAAAAAAGAACAATTATTTCAGGATTTGTTATGCAAAAAGCTCCAGCTAAAACCTGTCGAAATCATGTAGAAGCAGATGTCCTCTTTACAACAAAAATATATTTCTTTAATTTATGGTTTTTGAGATATTTCCAACATTTTTGATGATGGCTTTTGTATGACAATACGCAAAATGTGTAGTTATTTTGCAAAAATGTGAAAAAAGTTGCAGTTTTTGCGACTTTTTTTGTACACTTTTACTGTTTCTGCTTTTTCAGTTTTGATTTTTTGATGACTGACATTGTGTTACTGAGTTTATTTGTGGATGTTTTTCACTGCTGTGTATTTCTCAGTAACCAAGAGTTCGCCAGTTCTGTGTCATCATATAATTTAGCTCAGTTTTTACATCTGACAAAAGGGATATTGAACGCAATGAAATGGGTAACCTTTGGGCACTTTCCCTAAAGTCCCTATTTTATTTAGTATTTGAGCAGGCCTCTAGCTGGCTTCCTTTCAGAGAAGAAGCACAGTTACAGTATTACTTTTTGGGGGAGTCATATGCTGCTTTTGTTTCCTGATTGTAATCTCTAAAAATAGTTGTCCATGTAAAAATTGTTGCTCATGTCAAAATTGTCATGCGTCAAAATTATTTTGACCACCATTGACTTCAATGTGTTTTGCAAATTTTTCGTTGTTTCTCTGGATTTTTTTTTTGCCGTTTCTCAAATTTTTCAGTGAATCTAAATGGGACAGATTCGCCCATCACTAATCAGAAGATGTTATCCTACAACTGGGTGAGTGTTTCACTACAAATTTGGGCGTCATTTGGTGCACGCCATTGATTTTAATGCATTTGGATAAAATAGTCAAGTGTATAAAAATTGTTGCTCCCAGCAAAATTATTTTGACGCCCATTGACTTCAATTTGTTTCGTAAATTTTTCGCCGTTTCGCAAATTTTTTGCCATTTCGCAGATTCGCCCATCACTAGTGTTAGCCATTTTTAGTATGGAGGTCTGTACAGCATAGAGTATATTTATGGCACTTAGTAGGTAAACATTCATATTCTGTACATATAACTATTAGAAGAAAATGAGATACTGATGTATTTATCTGTAGATTATCAATATATATTGGCAGGGCCGCCATGGGGGGGGCAGGGGGGACAAGTGTCCCGGGCCTAGGCATGAAGGGGGGCCCGGCAGTGCTGCAGTTTTGAAAGAGCTGGGCCCCTCTTGCGAGCGCCGAAGTCTGCGTCCGTCTTCGAAAAGCCGAAATGCGGAAGTGCCGAAAAGGTGAACAGCCAAAAGACCCGAAGCCACGAAAACAGCCGAAGCAGCGAAAAGATCCGAAGCTACCAAAACAGCCGAAAGAGCTGGACCCCTTTTGCGAGCGCCGAAGTCTGCGTCCGTCTTCGAAAAGCTGAAGTGCCGAAAAGGCGAACAGCCAAAAGACCCGAAGCTACGAAAACAGCCGAAGCAGTGAAAAGATCCGAAGCTACGAAAACAGCCGAAGCCGAGGTCAGAATCTGAAAAAGACCCGAAGTCACAAAAACAGCCAAAATTGAAGTCCTGAAGCAACGAAAAGACCATAAGTCACGAAAGGAGGTGAAGTTGAAGTCCTGAAGCCATGAGTTCAATTCTACTGAACACCAATTTGTGTTTTTTTTTTAATCACCTGACCACCAATGTATTATTTTAATATTCCAAAGGCCCCTGCCAGCCAATGTTTTTCTAAAAAATATTTTTTGGGGCTCCAATTTTTTTAACTTGTAAGGGGGACCTGGCACCTATGTTTTTTTTTAAAAAAAAAAAATCTTGGGTCCCCAATTTTTTTAACTTGTACGGGGGGCCCTGGCGCCAATTTTTTTTTTTAACTTATAAGGGGACCCTGACCATCAATAGCTTTTTATAACTTGTATGTGGGAGGGTTACTTATAAAAGCGCTGATGTCTGTGTGGTCTGTAATGTGGAGTGGGTGGGATCTGGGGTGGGGTTTGGGCGCCAGTGTGGTGGGGCCCAGGGGCTCTGAAAATTTTGTTGTACGGGGCCCCGTGATTTCTAATGGCGGCCCTGTATATTGGTGCAGTGGGGACTGTACAAAGCCAAAGGGTTTAGTGTCACAAGAAGCCATTGCCTTAAGCCAGGTGTTTATTTACTTAACCGACATATAGTGCAGTGATGGAAAGCCTTTGACTGTTAGAGGGTTTTCATATTTGTAGTTCAGTAGTACAGGCAATACTAGATACATATACCTGCTGAACAATCTGTACAAGGCGTACATGTCAGGCAGCTTAATATGGTGGGAAAATGGGTTTATGCGCCATTAATTTGCAGGCAACAGTCAGCCAAAGAGAACAATCAAAGCTCACAAAAATAACACAGATGGAAAATAAAGAAAAGACAGACAGAGCTTATAAATCCATACCAAAGGTGCTTTTGTGGGTGACTGAGCACTCACTATGGGATGGTTCAATTCTCTGTGCGTTTGTTTAGTGAGATGACAACACAATGGTTCTGTAAATCCAAACAAAAACTATGTGCTCAGCGCTTGGAGCCATTGGTAGAGATGCTTTTCGTGCAGGCCAGAAATGGCATATATTATGGGACCCCAGACTAGGAGGGGCCCTGTGGTATGTATATACCCATAGGCAACTTACAGACTTACTACATGTATACAATGTATAATATATGATGGATATCTTTAGAATTTATTGTAGAAATGTCCAACATGTTATTGATATATAATAATATATATAATATCTGTACGGATGAAACTAATTAAGTTATACAGATGGAGTAGCTCTGGGGCTACACTTTGCTTTTTACAAGTTTTATGATAAAAATGCCTTCTAATAGTATAGACATTCACAACTGGGTCGCTGAAATGCTTTGGAATTTCTGAACAGATATGACCACCATGAATAGTAATTAAAGGAACAGTAACATCATAAAATTAAGTTGTTTTAAAGTAGTAAAAATATAATGCAGTGTTGCTCTGCACTGGTAAAACTGCTGTGTTTGATTCAGAAACACTACTATAGTTTATATAAATGTGCTGTTGTGTAGCAATGGGTGCAGCCATTCAAAGGAAAAAAAGCTCAGGTTACACAGCAGATAGCAGATAAGCTTTGTAGAACATAATGGTATCCACTATTTAACATGTGCCCTATAGCCTTTTTCCAATTTCCGCCATGCCTAGTAACTTCTATAGAAACCACCATATGTGATTATTTTAGTGAAAATTCTGTTTGGATTGGAGAATGGCTTTACATTTTATTCTGCCTTTGTTTCCTAAAGTTCCCTGCACTTGGGAAAGTTTTGAACCCATAAATGCATGTGCAAAATAACATATAATGCACGGTAACTAGCGCAGCTGATCTGATGCTTCCTGTAACCACTAACCATGGCTGAAGGGGAAATAAGTCACCAGTAATAAAAACACGCAACTGTAGGTGACAAATCTCCAAAAAAAAAATTCTCTGTTGGCTATAATCGAAATCACTGATGGTAATACCTAGGGGCAAATTTACTTACCTTCGAAGTTGCGTCAGTGTTGACTTTGCCACACTTCACCAGGCGTAGATTCGCCAGGACTGTGCAAATTCACAAAGATCCGAAGTTGCGCACAAGTTACTGATCGTTTGCGAAGTTGCGCTAGTGATGTTACGATCAGTGGTTCCAAGTTACGCTAGCGATCGGAAATTTGCATACAGCGCGAAATAGAAGTTTGAATGTATATATATGCTGCAGCAAAAAAAATAACACTACACAAGCCCAGGGAAACTTAATAAAATTATAAAGAGGTGTTCTAATGCCCTACACATGTGCCCACAGTATCGTTTAGGTGCCATATGTTAACAAAAGTAGGGGGGAAGGAAAAATTTCAATCTTTTTTAGCCTATCACCCTATAAAAAGTACTACTTCGCTAGCGAATTTTCATCAGTGACACTTTTAGTAAATTGATGAAGTGGCAAAATAACTTGCTGGCTAATTTTCGCTAGCGTTAACCACTTCGACGGTTAGTGAATTTGCCCCCTAGGTTTTACCATCAGAACTGCAATTATAGCTGGTGTAGAAGCATTTTCGAGTTATTTGTAACCCACTGTGCATATTTAGCATGGGCAACAAATCTGCCAGTCGGCCATTATCCTAATAGTGCTGATACACCCACAGAACTATATGATACACCCACAGAACTTTTAGAATACTGAAGATAATACACAGTGGAGCTCTTTGAAAAAATTTCAAAAACATGCAAAAAGAAAAAAACAGACCATGCCTCGGTCTAAGGTTTAAGGCCCTGCAAAGGTTTAAACTTTTCTGTATTCATGTTGTTTTCTTTAACAAAATTTAAAAAAAAAATCCAAAACATGCAAAAAAAGAAAAAAACCGAGACCACATGCTGATCTAAAGTATTCATGCCCAAAAGAGAGCTGAATCATTTTGTTAGTTACATTTAGGCCAACTGAGAGGAAATGAACAAACAAAGCTGAAAGAGGTTTCATTGTTCCTGGGAGCTATGCATAATCTACCAAGTTCTTTAATTATTCTGGATATATTGTATTATGCAAATCTCAGCCTTTCGTAATCTTTGTTCCTAATGAAGTACAATAGATCGCTCAGTTCTTTGTTAGAAAATACATTCCTTTTTTAAGATAAATGCTGACTTTAGAAAACCTTTCTAAATGATTTTGAATAAACAAGCTACTAACAGATAGTTTTTGTCTATGTAATTACATATTATTACAATGCAGGTAATGTAAAAATTCCTGCTTTACCTGCATTGTAAGAATTTTTAATCAATACCAGACACTAAACACAACCTATGTAGCAATAGGTCACAGTAGGTTGTACAATTTATTGTTCGATTACTTGCATAGGCAGGGCCGCAAGTGGGGGGGGAGGTTTCAGGTTAGACTACGGCCACACTGGTCTGATTTTTAGCCTGCAGATAAATGCAAATTAAGAATCAGCCCCTGTTCTTGAATCAACCGTGCCTGCACCCTGAACTACTGCATCGACTCAAGTGCAGTCACCCCACAGTGGTTCTGGGTACCGACACAGAAGAGCACTGATTTCAGCATGGGACTGATTTTCAGCCTGTATTATAAGTGTATATACGGTGATCCATGATGTCACACATTAATGGTCATCTGTTGGAAGTTAAATGCTTTTATTGTTTTTTTTTATTTTGGAAGAGACAAAGTGCCGCATAGAAAACAATGAAACCTAAGGTATATCATTATTTCCTTAAAAGAAGTTCATCTTTATTTTAACTTGAATTATGATGTAGGCAGCGGTAGTCTGAAACAATCTGCAATAGGTCTACATTTTTTTTGCTTTCTGGGGTTTTTGAATTATTTCATTTTTTTAGCAGCTCTCCAGTTTGGAATTTTATTCTAGCAACATGAAAGTGGTTTCAAAGAGGAACTGGAATAAAAGTAGGAGATGGCTTGAATAGAAAGATCAATAATGCAAAGTAACAATAACAAATAAGTTGTAGCCTAACAGAGCAATGCCAACCATATTAGCATCCCCCCATGTCACATTCCCATAGAAATGTAATAGATACACCGCACACCCGGGATTTACTCACTCACTCTGCAGTAGTGGTGCTGGTCATCCATTGGCCCAGCAAGGTCCTTCAGCAACAGCTACTTTATATTCATGGATCCGCACACACAAGTTTGTCTGCAGTGGGGATAGCACCCCTTTTTTTTATTTGTTTACACCACCAATATCAACGTTTCGGGGGGTACAACCTCCCTTCATCAGATCCATGAATATAAAGTTGACATTCCCATAGAAAGGCATTCCAAGAATATGTCAAACAGTATCCTACGATTCTGAGTAAAGAATTATTTATTAAAGGTTATTTTATGATGTCAGTATCTCTTTAAAAATTTTTTAGTATTTCTGCATACTTAAAGGGATACTGTCATGGAAAAAAACATTTTTTTCAAAATGAATCAGTTATTAGTGCTGCTCCAGCAGAATTCTGCACTGAAATCCATTTCTCAAAAGAGCAAACAGATTTTTTTATATTCAATTTTGAAATCTGACATGGGGCTAGACATATTGTCAATTTCCCAGCTGCCCGAAGTCATGTGACTTGTGCTCTGATAAACGTCAATCACTCTTTACTGCTGTACTGCAAGTTGGAGTGATATCACCCCCTCCCTTTCACCCCCCCAGTAACCAAACAAAAGAACAATGGGAAGGTAACCAGATAACAGCTCCCTAACACAAGATAACAGCTGCCTGGTAGATCTAAGAACAGCACTCAATAGTAAAAACCCATGTCCCACTGAGACACATTCAGTTACATTGAGAAGGAAAAACAGCAGCCTGCCAGAAATAATTTCTCTCCTAAAGTGCAGGCACAAGTCACATGACCAGGGGCAGCTGGGAAATTGACAAAATGTCTAGCCCCATGTCAGATTTCAAAATTGAATATAAAAAAATCGGTTTGCTCTTTTGAGAAATGGATTTCAGTGCAGAATTCTGCTGGAGCAGCACTATTAACTGATTCATTTTGAATTTTTTTTTTTCCCATGACAGTATCCCTTTAATCACACACAGCTCTGCCTGCACTCATGGGTTTAAGAAAGTCATCAGAACCAGTGGCTGCTTGGGAGGGGGCAGAAGGGCAGAAGGCTCAGTTGAGGTTATGAGTGAATTCTAAGATATGTGCAAAATCACGCTTCCTGTCTAAGGAACTGGTTATATAACTGCAAGGTAGCACAGGGGCTTGGCAGCCTTCATCCTTGGCCACATCATCCTGTTTCTGGACCCACTGCCGAGCAGGAGGAAGAAAATCTGGTCCTGGTTACTGCTGTGTATTCACCCACTGGGCGATCATGGCCTTGGAGACAGAAACAGGGTTACATTTTCACTTTTTTTTTTTGCAGTTTTAAAGCAGGCAGATGCAAATAATGGAAAGATCCTTAGGTCCCAAGCATTCCTGATAATAGATCCTGTATAGTTTCTTCTTCTTCTTCTATAGTATCTTCTGCTTATACAAAAAGAATCCAGAAATGGAATCTGTAATCCAATATAGTTAGAACTGGGGGTCTTTTTTTGCTGTCAATCCAGATAATGGCAAGAAAAAATTTGACCTATATAATTGGATCAAAAAGCTACTCGTGGTTGCATTATGTGTAACCCTGAATAACTTGTTTTTTCCAAAACTTTCCCTGACTGAAGATTTTCAAAGGCATATGGCAAAAGAAACATCTGCAGGACTTCACATAAGTGGGGATCTTAAAATAAGATGAAAGGGAAAATCTTAACTGCTATGTTAACAGTTTCAGTCTACAACCCAGATTATATTCTGGAAGTCTCTTTTGCCTTTCAGTCCAAGTTTTAGTTTGAAATCTATTGTATAGTATATCACATTTTTATAAATATTGTCAGTTAAAGGAATAAATGTAAATGTATTGAAGGTGATAATGATGACCCAATCCAAACAGTATGGCAAGCAATCTAAGATACTGCTAGGTACTTACTCACACTACTTAACTGCCATAGTTGGCTTTATCTCTACTTGAAGCATTTGAGGAGTTGCCCTGTGAAAACAATTGTATCAACTGTCTCCACCATGCAGTCCTCCAGTTAACTAGTTCAGGTGCTTACAAAATTTACTCTTTAAAATTCAACTTTTATTTCACTCATTTAAAAAACAGACCACGCTGCCTGATACACACAACACAACGCTGAAAATCCATTTCAGAGAAGCTGGACCATGTCCATAAAAAACACACACTTTAAAAACATAGGATGAACGAGTGGGGATATTACACAATGGTAATTGACCAGCCGCAAACCATAATGGTATTCCAAAATAAATTAAATTAACTACAAGCCAAATCGCTTCAACATTCAGATTAATCTGTTTTCGGCCATTCTTGTGGCAAAGTATCATACAGATTGCCCACACCTCCCTTCCGTGTTTTCCCCCAGAAATAACTACCTGGCTACGTTGGGAGCGTGTAGGAGCTGGTCCCCTACCGTCCAGCTATGCCTCCCGACACATTTCACCGGCTATCCGGCTTCTTCAGGGGCATAAGTAGGCTTTATGTTAGATTAGGTTAAGGTATGCATAACAGATGAATATAACACATTGAACAGAAGTTTCACTTCAACCACTGCCTAACACAAGAAGTGCTTCAAAATGAGTCTCATGCCATGTGAAAAGCATGAGATCAGGATTATGATGTATAGACTTGCTGCCAAAACATTGAGACTATTGTTTTTCCCCAGTGAACATGGCCTTTGGGCTACATGCAGTCAGTCAGTAGTGTATGAGTGAAATTACTAGTACTTTAAGCAGTCTTGTGCATTTGTCATGCATTCTAATAAATATCTTCTTTCAGTCTCATCCTCTCAAACTATTATTGTACTCTGGGGGTCCAGAGCAAAGACCCAAAGCATGAGAGTATCACTCAATTTATATGCTCAAAAATAGCAAATACTTTGATGTAGTGAATAAAGATGTTTTTTGGCTGAAGATGACGACTGCACGCCCCATTCTTCTCTGACCAGTTCGTTTATTTTTGGTCCTTGGTTTATATTCAGCATAGACTTGTGATTATCCCAAATACGTTTCAATATCAAATGGGTTCTAGTTAGAATTTTCTTAAGCATTTTTTTATCACCAAATCATTTTCTCATTGCTTCTACCATATTTTGCTATCTCTCCCTTCCCCCAAGGGTTGGGTTGCCTTAAAATACTTTTTTTCTGAATAGTACACCCTGACAGTTGATAAATGAACTGTATATTCACACTTAGGGGCACATTTACTAAGCTCGAGTGAAGGATTCGAAGTAAAAAAACTTTGAATTTCGAAGTCTTTTTTTGGGTATTTCGACCATCGAATAGGCTACTACGACCTTCGACTACGACTTCGATTCGAACGTTTCGAACTAAAAATGGTTTGACTATTCAACCATTCGATAGTCTAAGTACTTTCGCTTTAAAAATACTTTGACTACATACTTCGGTAGTTTAAACCTACCGAGGTACAATGTTAGCCTATGGGGACCTTTCCCATTACTTTTCTAAGGTTTTTTTGATCGAAGGAAAATCATTCGATCGATGGATTAAAGTCCTTTGAATCGTTCGATTCGAAGGATTTCATCGTTCAATCGTAGGATTTGCGGGAAATCCTTGAAGGATTTTACTTTGAGGGTCGAATTTGAGGGTTTTAGGGTTCTGCAGAACCCTAAAACCATCCCTGCAATTAATGGCATATGAGTGATCATACAGTTTAGCTTGCTCAAGGGAGTTTAGGAGACCTACATAGTGAGATTAAGAGCATGCAATTTTTAGCTTGTATAAACCAGGTTTATCTTTCAGTAAATGGAAAATAAATCCTACTTATGTACAGGGTATATTTTCCCTTTCATAGGCAGATAATAAAAATATTGTAATATTATTGTAGGATAACATCTTCTGACCAATCTGTTTACGCCTATTGAGACCTTCACTAAGAACTTCATTAATCTCTTTTATCAAGTTATCACAATACAGTGAGGATGTCGGAAACCCATTTAACCAGCACCCAACACTAGCACGTCTCTTTCTAGTACTGGTATGGGACCTGTTATCCAGAATGTGCTGGGACCTGGGGCTTTCTGGATAATGGATATTTCTGTAATTTGGATCTTCATACATTAAATCTAATCGAAAATCATGTAAACATTTAATAAAAGCAATAGGCTGGTTTTGCTTCCATTAAGGATTAATTATATTTTAGTTTGGATCAAGAACAAGCTACTGTTTAATTATTTTTAAAAATGTGAATTGTTTGGATAAAATGTAGTCTATGGGAAATGGCCTTTTTGTAATATGGAGCTTTCTGCATAACGGGTTTCCAGATAATGGATCCCATACCTGTACAACAAGAAACACAGATTTATTGCAAAATGAGTTAGTTCAGAAAAACTTATTATTCCTCCCCAAAGTGAGAAAAGTGAGACATTTTTTGAATACATGGCAAAAATGGGACGACCACTCACAGTAATATCATCCATAAAAGGTTAAGGCCCTGCTACAGCCCAGTACTGCTGCTCTAACTACATTTCTATTTAAAGGACCAGTAACATCAAAAAATGAAATTGTTTTAAAGTAATAAATATAAAATAGATTGTTGCCCATCACTCAGGGGCGTAACTACAGAGGAAGCAGACCCTGCGGCTGCAGGGGGGCCCAGGAGGTACAGGGGCCCCATGAGGCTCTCATTGATGAGCAATTTCAACATATATTGGTAAAACAGGACAAACACTGGATATGTTGGGGGCCCTAAAATTAATTTGCTGTGGGGCCCAGCAACATCTAGTTACGCCACTGCCGTCACTAGTAAAACTGCTGTTTTTGCTTCAGAAACACTAGTATTGTTTATATAAATAAACTGCTGTGTAGCCATGGGAGCAGCTAGAAGAGGCTTAAGTTACACAGCAGATAGCACATAAGCTCTGTAGAACATGATGGTGTTATCTGTTATCCACTATATAACCTGTGCCATATAGCATTTTTTCAATTTCCACCATTGCTACACAGCAGCTTGTTTATATGAAGTAAAGCAGTGCTGTCCAATTCTATGGTACCGAGGGCCAGAATTTTTCTAATCTACATGGTGAAGGGCCGATAACGGAAGCCAGTGTTAGCCACTCCCTGTTTTTAGACCACACCCACTTTAAACCACACCCATGTTACCACAAGACCATGTCCATATTAATAGCACACCAAAAAAACAAATGGTTGGTGCTCACTGTAGGGATCAGGGCTGGAACAAGGGGTAGGCAGAGTAGGCGGCTGTCTAGGGCGCCATCATTGAGGGGCGCACTTTTAAGGGGATTTTTTTTTTTTAATTTCTTCGTGTTTTTCAAGCGTTTATTTAATAATTTGTTTTAGTAATCATGGATTCCACACAACTGGGTGACCATCTCCTTCACCTTCTCCCTCTTACCGGCAAGTAATAGCTCCTTCTGTGCGGTGCAGCATGACGTGCATACACGCATCAATGACATCACTGATGTGTTGGGTGACAGAGAGAGGCAGAGAGCTGGTGGGCTGCTTGGTGTGACTCTCGCTGCTCTCAGCCTTGCACAGTTGCACTGAACTGAAGACATTCTTTCTATTACTGTAAAGTGTGAAGCTTCCTGCTGGCACAGCCAGGTACAGATTTGGGGCCCATATGTTTGCTGTTGCTGCTGGGTGCTGGCACAGGTACATAAATACTTGGGGGCAATATGATGTGATCAGATTTATTTTTGGCTGCTGCTGGCACAGGTAAAGATTGGGGGCAATATGATGGCTGCAGGAGGGCTGTATGATAATTGGCTGCTGAGCTTGCTGGTACAGGTACAGGTGGGGTGTATGATGGATGGCTGCTGGGCTTGCTGGTACAGGTACAGGGGGCAGTAATATAAATGAAAAAATGTTATACACTTTCTTGCTCTCTTTATTTAAAAACCATCATGGTAAGGAGGGAAATGGTAATGCATGACAGGGGGACACTGAGTGAAGCTCTTGCCTAGGGTGCCAAACTACCTTGTGCCTGTCCTGGCAAGGATGTCACTCATATGTGAAAAAAGCTAAGTCATATAAGACATACCCATAAATCCATATGCCTCCTCTTCACCTGTGTATAATACAGTACCCCAGCATATGATTAAACACCTTAGGAGCCACTAACAATAATTTTCAAATGTTAACAAACCCCCAGAACAAATACCAAAGTATGACATACACAGGGAGCATATGGAAGGCAGAACAGAGCAGGAGACAGGAATCAGGAGCAGTCTAATATGTACTACATACAGAGATACATTGCTGGTGCCCCATTAGCATTTTGTATAAAGTGTGAACAGGTGAACAATGTGGTAGTTTCAGTCTGGGTCTCAGGTGTGAACAGTACAGGGTTTAGGGGTGTGAACAATAGAGGTGTCACAAGTGTGAACAATGCAGGGGGATCACAAGTGTGAACAACATAGGGGATTACAGTGTGAATTTGAGGTTTAAACAATGCAGGGGCCAGTTAACCTCTCTAGTGATACCTTTTAAATCTTACATATGGTAAACAGACACAGCAGGCAGACTTTGATGTGGAGGGCCATATAAGGAGGGGTCGCGGGCCGCCAGTTGGACAGCCCTGAAGTAAAGCATTGTTTCTGAAGCAAACACTCTTATTTTTTGGTGTTACTGTTCCTTTAAAGTTGACCTGTAACTGGCATTAGTGCTGGACATGCTGTGATTTCAGTGCATAATAACGCTCTCTAGCCTTGTGACAGGCAAATCTTGGACATGTGGTTTTATAAACATGTGATAAAAGAAACAGTCCTAATAGATGTACACATTTTTTCCAGCTTAACTTCGGATAATAACATACAAAAAGCATATTATGCCAACAGTAATCCTATTCAAAGCAAAAGTGACGTAATGCAATTACCCACAGACTTTTACACAGTCTTATGTACATCATTGGGGATAGGAAATTAGAACTTATGATCATTATATATACTGCCAGAAGATATGACTAAGACTAACCAGTCAAGTTTAAAAGGTGAAAAGGACAAAAGAAATGTTAATAGCCCATTCCTAGACTTAAGACACTCCCTTATCTGGAGACCCGTTATCCAGAAAGATCAGAACTATGAGAATACCATCTCCCATAGTGTGCATTTTAAGCAAATATTCTATTTTTTTTAAAAAATGATTTCCCTTTTCTCTGTAATGATAGAGTAGCTTGTACTTGATGGGAAATAAGCTGCATGAATACATATTGGTAGCAAAACAATCATTCCAAGCATACTGGATAATAGATCCCGATATAATAAAAGCTACAAAGTACATTCTAGTAACCTACAGCAACTATTACTAGGAAGCAGTAATTTTTTAGGTCAATTGTACGACCAAATGCAGTGTGCTTCATTACATTACTGTATCTGTGCCAGCACAGTGTGCTTGACTTCAATCATTGTGTGTTGAAGTCTAACTTGTGTTTCTGGACATAAACTGGCCATACAGTTAAATATCTGCTTGTTAGGTGAAGTCGCCATACTAGTGAATCTTTTCTTTCATCTGCCTGATCAATATTAGACCAATTTTTGGCTAGATCGGTCTATCCTCATACACGGCTAGAATGAGTCAGAGGGCCTTATACATGGACCAATAAGCTGTCGACCACACCAACCTAAAAAAGTTGGGTAACATTACTGTAACAAGACCAGTCATGAATATTAATCAATTAAATGTGCCAATCATTTTGTTCCTTAGCATTCAGGTCACAAGCAAACAGTTATAACCTATATGGCCCCCCAATAAAGTCACTGTTTAGTTACTGCCTGGTAACCAACCAGTGGAAACCAAGAGAGCTGCAAAGCAGGAAGTAGTGTTCTGACTGACATGTTAGACATCCAGTCACTCCCACCTTTATACATTACATTTTTGGCTAACTAACTATATTAGAAATATTTTTTATTTTGCACAGCCTATTTATTTACCCAGTTTTTATTTTTATTCTGAACAATGCTTTTAAATGCTCTCTAAAGCACTACAGAATGAATACCTTTCTCATGTAAAATAAGATGTTTATTGCCGGGAACAGTTTATTTGTAAGTACTGCACCAACAAATGTATGCTTTAATTGTAAAATACAATATTTTAATTTGTAGTCCTTTAAAAATAACAAGCAGACATCTAATTGGTTGCACAGAGTGAAAGAAAACACTGCATGTTGGCCCCTTTTTCCAGTTATAGACACAAACACTACTGGATACAGGGTTCTGACATTATATACAATGTACAAATATTCAATTTGCTAACAAGATTTTCTAGCATCACAGCACCACCTAGCAGCTACTTTTCCCTGTGCAAGGGACCTCTTGATAATTTCCCTCAAAGATGATTAAATCTATGGGCCATAATCCTTCAAATAGAAAGGAATGAAAGGCTTGTGCTTGGCTATAACAAAAAGGATTGAGTCATTCCCTATACAATGTTTTTTTTCCTTCATATTCAGTGTAAAAATTCAGCTGGCAGTATACAAGGAAAACTGCAGGAAAATAAAGGGCCACCCTCTGAATGTTTATATAATGCCAGCACATCTAGCAATATCACTGGTACCTCACTCAGGGCTGTACTAGGCTAAAGGCTCTTACAGGCGAGCGGTTCAAGCTGTGCTCCCCTGTGTTCCGTTTTTATGCGTTCAGCTGCAGGGGAGCGCAGGAGTAAACATGTTCAGTTTTTTTCAATGGGGCTGTACTCACACAGGCGCATGTAGGCACCGAACGCAGGTTGAGACGCAACATGCTGCATTTTTCCTGCGTTCGGCGCTTACATGCACCTGTGTGAGTACAGCCCCATTGAAAAAACTTAATGCGTCTACTACTGTGCTCCCCTGTGGCTGAACGCATAAAAACGGAACGCAGTGGAGCGCAGCTTCAAACGCTCGTCTGTAAGAGCCCTTAAGGTGTAATTAAGAATTGATAAAGGGGAAGAAATGGCTCCCCCAAAATGCAAAGTATGAGTATTAATTTTCCATAAAAAAAATCTGCCCGCGGCGGCTTCGCAGCCATCGCAACACTTCGCCAGGTGAAAATTCACTCAGGCAATGCTAATTTACTAAATTTACTAATTTACTAAAATGCAAAGTAGCGTCCGAATGTTGGTGAATTTTCACTAGCGTTACTTCAGCAATGTGAGCAAATCAGAGCGAAGATACGCTAGCATTCAATTCTGCCTAGTGCAACTTCGTTAGAGGTCTTCGCTCAGGCTAATTTGCATACGTCAGGAAATTTAAAGTTGAATGGACATATATTTTGCAGCAAATACATTACATTACACAAGTCCAGGGAAGCTTAATAAAGAAAATAGAGTTGTAATAATGTCCTACACATGAGCCCACTTTATAGTTTATGTTCCATATGTTAGAAAATATATGGGGGAACCCGGTAACCCCAAAACATTTTTAAAGACTTATGCAGGCTATCACTCTGAAAAAAGGAAAAGACCCAGCATTTTTTGCACTTAGAAACTTTTTCCACTAAAAAATATGATGTAAGTAACAGAAGATTGAGGAAGATGGATGCACTCCAATGCACTTCACCTGGTCTGAGCTGGTGAAGGCAAGTCTGGCGAAAGAGTTAACGTTCTGTAAAATCTGCATCTTAGCGAATTTGCGGAGTAACATCCATCCGCCACAGCAAAAATTCACCAATACCGTCTATCTCCTTTGCTAGCGAAGTGACGCCTGCGCCCGTTAGTAAATCAGCGAAGTCCCTGAAAATGGTATCTTCACCAGTGTTAATCACTTTGCCCATTTTGAGGTCACAGCATGGTATTCTGAATAGAATGGAGTAGTGTATTTAAATGCCGTACTTTTATAGCTACCATGGAACCTTCCTTGTACCAGTACTGTTGCTCCCTGAGAAAAAAAATACCCTCTGTCCCATAACTGTCAGGTCACTGCACCCTGCTTCATTCATTCACTGTTAGGGTTTTATAAAGTTGCAGAATGTTGGCAAAACTGTGTTTCTTTTTATGTCAATACTAAAACGATACTGTGCATAAAACATGATTTCTGCAACATTCTATAAAATTTGAAAATGCATAATGTTGTGTGGTTGCTGGATATATATCAAAATATATAGTGAATAAAGTACTCCTTATTGTAAAATATAAGGATATTATAAGTCACCAAGGAGTTCCATGACCATATAAAAGCACAAGGCCGAAGGCCGAGTGCTTTTATACAAGTCATGGAATGCCGAGGTTACTTCTAAAATCCTCATATTTTCCAACAAGGGGTACTTTATATATGATAATACACAAGTTTTAGTGAGTCGTGTGACAAAAACTTATCACTCTTTAAACATTCACTTATACAAGTAGGGGATCATTTAACCTGAAACATTTATTTTTAAGCTAATTTATTATGTTAAAATGTACCTTGTAATTGATGATAACTAAACTACATGAATCCATATTGGTGGCAAAACAATCCTATTGGGATTATGTTATGTTTAAATGAGGAGACTTGAGGTATGGAGGTCCAGAAAAATCCCTTATGTGGAAAACCCCAGGTCCCGGATAATAGATTCTATACTGTACCGACAATAGTTTTTAAGTTTTGATTATACTATGTAAAGAACTAGAATAACTGCAATTTCTTGTAGTTTTAATTTTGATTGTTGTGCATATTAGAAGCTGTATCTGATTTTTAACATAATCAAGAGAATGGTTTCCCCCGCACTATTTACATGTTCCACTTATAGCATCGCAAGTATCACAGGTCATGTATTTTCATGAACTCATCTGACCCGTATTCAGTGCCTGCATAAGACAGCAGTTTTATAATTGAATGTTATTTTAAAATTATTTTTTTACATTCATTATTACAAGGGTTAATTCTCCTCTCACAGAGATTAATACCTTACAAAGCCATAGCCATCTGTACACCATTTAAAGGCTTATTAAAAAGAGCAATGATTATGCTGAGCAGTGGTTCAGTCTGTTCTTCATACTGTCTGTTATATGAGAAGGATGAGAACAAGAGATATGGCATTTAACAAAAAATACATAAATTTGAAGAAGCAAACATCATTTTACATGATTTTGATAATAATAATTTTAAATCAATTAAAAAACAACAATATTCAAAGGATCCTTTTGGCACCACTATCCCAGTGTCCCCCATAGCTCAGGTAACAAGCACAGATATAAAGAAAAATATTGGTGTACCAGTCACTTAGTCACATTTTTCAATAAGAATCTAATACAGCAAATATATAGCTACCCCAGCCGAGCTTGAACGTGTGATTTCAGGTATATTTAGCAGAGCAAATGGCCATTCACCCCAGTGCTCACCATAAAGACAACCAGGTCTGGACTGAGAATCAAAATAGGCCCTGACATTTCAGGTACAGAGAGGCCCAAACAGCCCCACCAGCCCACTAAATAGTGACTTTCTATGGCTCCTTAAAGCAGCCCTTCTGGCATTTGCCAGAACCCACAGATTGCCAGGCCAATAATAGCTGCAGACAGACCAAGTTGGCAGCTTATTGGCCAGTGTATGGGGCCCTTCCCAATCGATATATCTGACCAAAAATCACCCATATGTCGATCAGGCAGGTTTACAAATCCTGTCAGATTGAGGACCACATTAGTTTGTTGATGCAGTCCTTGCTCCAACTATCAGGATTTGTGATCCTGTCATTGGGCCCTAGGGCCCATGATTGGATCAGGCCGATATCGCCCACCTCAAAGCAGATATGGCCCATCAGACTGTGCTTGGGAATTTTTCAGCTCTATAAATAAAGGATAATAATAATGAACTTGCACTGATGTATTCTGAACAGCTTTCAGAGGAAGCTCCAATGCATAATGACTTGCAGTGAAATCCCATACTTAAGTATTCAAACAGGAACATTCTAATCCATGTCCTGTCAAAGAAATACTTAACCATCAGTGTATAAATCAGACCAGCTTTGCCACAAGCTTTCCCTCCCTTTGTGTAATCCCATTTAGTAATGCATCTCTCTCCCTCAGGAAAATTTTCTGTCAAATTTACTAAAGCTTGCCATAAACTAGAAGCTTTATTTGGTGACCTTTTTATCTATTTGGTAAACAGGTTGATCAGCCTGTGAAACCTATTGGGAGAGGACAGTATGTGTGTGGTCTGATGCAGTCCTTACCCAACAGGGTTTTCCAGCCAGCCTGGCCAATAAATGGCCGAGCCCAGTCAGAGTCCCCATATAAAGGCCAATAAGCTGCTGACTTGGGAATGGCTGTCAAAGCAGGAATATTGGCCCATGTATAGGTGTACTTAGTATGTATACACATCAAATAACATTATTTGTTGATTTATTCACTTTACTCTAGTGTGATCTCCCATGAGATGATTAGCCAAACCAAAAAAAAACAAAAAACAGGTTGGGCAGTGGCCCCAACAATACATGCAACTGGATCATTGTAAAGCTTCCCCATTGCCATTATATTCTGATATTGGATCAGAAGGCATTGCTGATGACTACTATGTAGAAAACACATAATTGGCTATTAATATAGCCTTTGGATTTCTGTCTTTTCCAACCTTAAGCTGAATATTCAGAGCTGGCAGTGCATGTACCCTCAAAGAAGGATGCAGAAGAGATTACATAGACTTAGATATAGATGAAAATCACACAAGGTAGTAGGAAAATGTGTCCATTGCACAAAAATTTCAATTGAACTCTAGTATCGACTGCTCTTCTGGTCTAAGAGAATATGGGGCAAATTTACTAAAGAGCAAAGTGACTAACGCTGGCAAAAATTCGCCAGCGTGACATTATTTCAAAACTTCGCAGATTTGCTAAAGGGTGTAGGCGAAAATTCGATAGCGAAAGAGACATACACTTGCGCTCATTCGCACTCTATCGCCAGGCAAATTTTCGATCTGGCGAATGGACGTAAGTCCGCTAATTCACTAAGATGCGCATTTTACTGAACGTTACCTGTTCCGCCAGACTTGCCTTCGCCAGCTCAGACCAGGCGAAGTGCAATTGAGTGTATACGGCTTCCTCAATTTTTTGTTGAAAAATTTTCTAAGTCCCAAAAAACGCTGGCGTCTTTTCCCTTTTTCAGGTTGATAGGCTGCAAAAGTTCGTAAAAAGTTTTTTAGGTACCCAGCTTCCCCCATAAGCCGCTTACCAATAAGAATTCTGATCTGAGACAGGTGTGTAAAAGCTGTCAATAAAAACTGAGATATTCTTAGGAAATATGGACAATCTATTACTACATATATGGGTCCCACAATCACTTTGCATTGGCAGGGGACTGCAGTCTGTCTGTTCATAAACAAATCACATCTGCTGATGCCTCTGAATGTTAAAATCTAACCCTGGTAAAATAACCATTAGCATTAGAATCAGACTACAAAAAGCTAAAATCAAAACCCAGTACATTTAAGCTTGACCAGCACCAAGAAAATAGGTCACTGATAATATAGGAAATACAAAATATATATACAAATGTATGTTAAAATCCAAATCAGAAAATGCCAACCAATAAATGGGACTATAACGAAAAAGACTTTTTGCAGAGGAGAATAATTTATTGTGATATGTGTTCAAATGCAATTTCCAGGAAGCTGACACATAAGCAGTGATTATGTGAACTCACATTACCTGCTACATAAGCTCAGAGAGAACTAAAGACATTCTGAGTGTCACTAGAGCCACAACACTCGGCTTGCTCTATGTAGGTAAAGGTTTTAACCATCTAGCTATTAATCACATGAAAGCAGATATTAAGGAATATTAATCCACACCAGCTGCTTGCTCTTTCGCCATGCCATTATCAGAGATTAATCTTTGGCTGCCTTTTCCCTGCTGTCTCTAAGTACGCATCAACATTTTGCATAACACCCAGATGAAATCTTTCTGAGCTACTCCAGACATACTGAAAAACAACAGGTTATACAATAATGGTTAATGCTGATGCATGAGAAGGTCTCTACAGGCACCCAGAACAACAATTTAGGGTGCTATAACGAGACAGGGGCAAATATTTAGTTGATATCAACAACCTACAGCAATCAGTTATTTTGCATTGTTCTTATGGCATGAAATAAATAAATGCTAATTGCTGATAGGTTGCTGTAGGATACAGGGCCATTGCAAGCTGTATCAATTATATAACCCTAAAAATCAAACCCACATTTTCATGATGATGTTATACAAATAAATCTGTGATGACCTTGGTTAGCCATAAGAATTCTTTGAAGGACCACATCAACCCTAGTTGCTTAGTAAGGAACATCTGCTTGGTTGCAGTGGGTTGCTAGACCTGGGTATACTTTGGGGTCTAACAGGTGTTGCTAAGAAAAACAAAACCCCTAGTACAGTATGAGTAATAAAAGGGCCAGGGAGCTGTAAGAGTAATGAAAGGGCATAGTAGCTCAGTTGTTACTTACTGGTTGCTTCCTTAACCAATTCTATGGATGCTAGCTACCAGCTCCAATCTATTATATTGCCCTGTTCCTTTATATTTCTTTTTGCAGACTCAAAACTGCTCTTTTCACACCTTATCAAAGCTGTTGAACATTAACCTTGAGTTGAGTGCAGGTTTCATAGCTATTCAGAAGGCTTTCTCTACTGCCAATTGAAAGTCTCTTGAGTTTCCTCATATATCCGATTCTTTTGTTGGCCTTAGCTTGTGGCCTGAATTCTAAAACTGTCTCCCTGTACTAGCCAGTTACCTTTAAGATAGGTTGCCAATAATCTGCTTGTTAGGTAGTTGGGCAGATGTATCTACCTACTTTAACATCATAATATGGATATATATGGATGATACCCCAACAATAAATCCTTGGGGCTGGGGCACTATTGGATATCCATTATCACAGAGTTTCAGAGTTTCATGTCATTACTTCATGGTAAATTTTTGAAACCAGTTTAGAGTACCAGCGTGTCATGCGTTATACAGCAGTTTTCTGACTAATGGACTTTGTAAAGTCATACAAATACTAATAAACTGTTTTGATGCTAGGAATCTTCTTTCGCCAGCTTTGCCATGCACTCTTGCAATTAGAATATAATGAAAGTTTGGACACCACCATTCATAAGTTGTTAGACAACCAGGATGCCATTAAAATGTCCTAGAGAATGGTTACTGATATTAGAACCCCAGTAGCCAAATTGCTAACATTGCTAATGTGATGCTTTCACATTAGGCCAGTGGGTTTTCCTAAACACTCTTTGTTGTTTCTCACTGAATATGAAACACACCAGATAACATGATATTTGGAAGAACAGCCAATCCTTGTGAACTCTGCCATCACATGAATGATGTTGCACTGTAATACCAACTTATACCCAGCAGAAAATAAAGGGATGTCCAAACTAGAATTAGCTAGGATGCCAAGGGTGATTTAGATGCCTATATAGCCACAGCATACAAGGTAGAAGTAAAGAAAAACAACATCCATATGACTGACAAGTTATTGGAATGTTTTTGATCATTGCTATCATTAAACAGCAATCTAGAGTGGCAGAATGAATTTCACCTTTAATAATGTAATCTGAACAAAGATGCAGCAGCTACATATTAGCATATGTACTGAATTAGGGCATTATCAGTATATTTTGCCAATAATTTCCTTTACTGAAAAAGTAACACTTCCCTGGCTTCCAGGTAAGTAATAGGCTTGTATAAAATCTCAACAAAACCAGATGGGACTTATCCTCCAATAGTATGGGCCCAATTATTACAAAATACACACATAATCGTATTGAAGAGTAAAGATAAAAGGCAATATTTATTTAACTACCATGCCACAGATACTTAAAACCATTTAAAAAAATAAAAAACAGCGCTGCGCTGGGTTCAGGGATCCCTTTAACCCCAAATAACCACTTATAAAGAGGACTCCTCTATGTAGGATTTGGTGGAGATTTGATTATGTCTAGGTGGCTCAACAGCCAGTATTCCAATCAAGCGTTAGTAGGTACACATGTAAATCCAATTGTTCATGTGAGGGAGCAGGGTATCCCAAACGACTCAGTGTCAGCGCTGTGCCTCGACAGCTGTTTCGCCACTCAACGTGGCTTTGTCAAGAGACCGTCTCTTGTCTCTTGACAAAGCCACGTTGAGTGGCGAAACAGCTGTCGAGGCACAGCGCTGACACTGAGTCGTTTGGGATACCCTGCTCCCCTATTTTGGGAACTTAAGTGCGCAGACTGAAGATCTCCTGCCAGTTGATGGAACGCGGAAATTATCGGGTGAAAACTCTCAAAGACACGTGGTCTGTATACATTTATTTTCGGGTCTGGTGATAGCCGGGACAACTATTACACCTGGGCTGGCACAATACGGTGATTGTCAGTGATCGCAGTATCACGAAGCCGCAACTTCTCAGCTGCCCACTGAGAGCAATAGGCGGCTGTAAATATATGGATGGGACAGTAGACATTGGCAAATCCAGTTACCCGCAAAGACATTAAACCTGATATACTGGCTTTGCACCGCAAACCATCACGGGTACTATTGTATCCGCGGGAGATAGTAATCTTCACTAAGCTGCAGCACGCTATTCAGTGTTATATAACCAGGATTTTTCTTTTCTGCAATATTTTGCGGATGTGAATTATAAGGATGCACTTTCGTTCCCTCACATGAACAATTGGATTTACATGTGTACCTACTAACGCTTGATTGGAATACTGGCTGTTGAGCCACCTAGACATAATCAAATCTCCACCAAATCCTACATAGAGGAGTCCTCTTTATAAGTGGTTATTTGGGGTTAAAGGGATCCCTGAACCCAGCGCAGCGCTGTTTTTTATTTTTTTAAATGGTTTTAAGTATCTGTGGCATGGTAGTTAAATAAATATTGCCTTTTATCTTTACTCTTCAATACGATTATGTGTGTATTTTGTAATAATTGGGCCCATACTATTGGAGGATAAGTCCCATCTGGTTTTGTTGAGATTTTGAAAAGTATATGTGGACACCTCCAATTAGGCCATTTCAAATTGGAGAGACACCTTGCGTAATCAATTTAAGTATATAATAGGCTTGTATATTATTATTTAATTGTGTTTATGTTTATGCATCTACTGCTTCATTCATCAAGTGTTTGATATCTTGAGCTGTTTTTCCCCTGATGCCTGTTGCAGACTTCAAATGCAGTTTATTGATCATGAGATGATAGTAACAACAAAAAAACCAAAATAAAACCAAAACAAAGCAAAGAACAGAAAACTGAGTTGGAAAACATCTTTGCAGCTTCAGCCACAGCATCAAAGGCAGCTGTGATATAATACTGTCAAAGGCATTTTTTCAGAAAACAAGTATAAAAGTTGACTCGCTAAAATTATTTTTTATTTGATTCACTGGAAAGGATTGTTATCTGCATCCTCTTTAGTCGGTAAGATAGCTAAATATTCTGTATTTAGACACACCACACTTTCAAGATATGCCTGCAATATTACATTAAATACTTCCTCTAAATCTATCCCTAGAAGGGCTGGTTGCACAGAAACTGTACTCAGTGTCTGGCTAAGATGCCAGGGGCCCAACAGAAAACCATAGACCTTTGGCCCACTCTCCAAACTAATTTTCTCCTCTCCTCCCTTTATTCTTTTAATCTCTTTTCTCAATCTCTCCATATTATAATATTTTCTTGTATCTATTTCTCCTCTACATTCCTATTCAGAGATAGACCTGTTATCCAGAAAGTACAAAAGTATGGGAAGGTCCGACTGTACTTGTCCAGTTACTAAGCCCATAAACTGAGCAATCAGATCTTATGGGAAGCTGGCAGGAGATGTGCCCCTGCCGCTTCTGGACAGTCTTAAACACCAATTAAAGACATGAATAAACATACATGATATTTTCTTTCATTCATATAGGGGTGTGTTCATTTAAATTACACAAAAAAAGATTAATGTTTAAAATTAGGAGAGAAAGGAAAACTCTCATAGTTTAAGTGAAGTATGGACAAAGGCAGGGCAGAAGGCACGTAAAAGGCAACACTTGGAACCAGTTATTTATACAGAAAACTATCATAGGTCCAGACATATTGGGGCCCAATCACAAGAGACCCAAAACATCCTGGACCAAGCCACTTATTCCTCCAGTTCAATGCATTATTTTACTGGCAAGCATCAATATTGCAAACTACCAAACTGTCTATTAAAATAATTATTAACATACAACAGTACATAAAAAAGAAAAACAGAGCACATCAAGAAGAGGTAAACTATTACTCTAGAAAAAATATGTGAATTGCTATTCTATTTTCTTCTTTACTTATTAAGTTAAAAAGATACTAGTATTAGTTTATATTACTGATACTAATTAGTATTAGTAATATTACAGGATTTTAAATGTAGTCATTAATTACAGTAAATGACTGGTGTAATGGCCCTACAATTTATCGGCACTTTATCTGTATATGTTAGAAAGAGAGAAAACATCATATTCACAAAAGGAATAAGTAGTAAGATACTGTTCAGAACATAATGTATTACAGGTATGGGATCCCTTATCTGGAAGTCCATTATTCATAAAGTTCATAATTACAGGAAGGCCATCTCTCATAGAGTCCATTTTAAACAAATAATTCAAATTTTCCAAAAATTTGTCATTTTCACAGGGCCGGAACTAGGGGTAGGCAGAAGAGGCATGTTCATAGGATGCAAAGCTGGGAGGGCACCAGGCAGGGGCGTAACTATAGATTAAGCAGACCCTGCGGCTGCAGGGGGGCCCAGCAGGTATAGGGGCCCCATAAGGCCCTAATTCATATACAATTTCAATAAATATTGGAGAAACAAGTCAACCTCTAAACATTTTGGGGGCCTGAAAAATAATTTGCTGTGGGGCCCAGTAATATCTAGTTACGCCACTGGCACCAGGCAGGTACCTGCTCTGCGCCTACCATTAGTCCAGGAGCTTGCATGCCAGGGGGGTGTGGGCGATGAGGCCGACCAGCTTGCCTAGGGTTCCCAGCCAGCCTGGCCTGTTACTGCTATCGTGCACCTGATTCTAAATAAACTGCATGAATCCAAATTTGTGGCAAAACAATCCTATTGGGTGACTTTTAACAGATTTAAAGTATGGAGAATACGATACGAGAATACGAAAACATGCCTAATCCAGAAAAACCCAGGACCAAAGCATTCTGGATAATAGATTATATACCTATATATTAGATGAAACCTCTTTGCATCTCTGATTTGAAATATGAATAACCGATGATTAATCACTAATGTAGATGCAATTTTCCACTATAGGTTTTTCTACTGTCTCAAAGCAGCAGTACATATGTTACAATGTAAGCAAATATCTGATTGTAGCAAATATCTGGTTGTAACACATTATGCACTGTTGAAAATTGGAATCTTTTTAAGTTAATGAAGAATGAAATGTATATGGTATGATCAGACATTTTAAAAAAAAATGTCTATAAACCTCTGTGCAACTTCTGAAATACAGAGTGATTGCTTTGTTCTGTTTGGCTATGATATCTTACTACAGTGGGTCTGTCCAGAAACCTTCAAATTAAAAAAATAATAATACTAACCTTGGCCATTAGTAGTAGCTTTTGTGAGAGAAACACATCCACTAATCATCATTTTTTGTCCCATTACAGATTATGAAAGTCTTCCCATTTTAAAGAGTTTAACACAGGTTACTACTTTATATATTATAAAGTAGTCACCTTTTATTGCATGCTTTGTTTCTCAGGGGAATGCATTTCCTCTGTATCCCCACTTCCTGCAGAACAGGAAGCTGCTCATTTTTAGGCTGCTTTAAACCACTGAAAAACATTAGGGTAAGGGACCGCTCCCAAGGAATTTGTAAAAAAAACAGTTCAACAAACTGTTAAGAACAAGAGTTTCTTGCACAAATGATGAAGGTCTGTTTTCTCAACAGAAATGGATTCCATCCATCATAAACTCTGTAAAGGTTCAAAATCTTCGCTTATGAGCAACATATGTCTCATAGTCCTTTTATACCATACTGTAGTTGTTTGTCTAGGATTTGTTAAGTTCTTGCCAAAAGCACAATAAAGTTTGTAACAATTGGGGGCAGATTTATCAATATACTTCGAAATTCGACAATCTAATTTTTTTCATCGAATTTGGGTATCCTGTGGTCAAAGTAAAATCAAATGATTTGAAGGATTTCAGCGATCGAACGAACGATTTTACTTTGATTTCCTAAAACTTGGAAAAATGCTCTGAAAGGTCCCCATAGGCTAACATAGCACTTCGGCAGGTTTAATTTGGCGAAGTATTGACATCGAAGTTTTTTTAAAGAGACAGTGCTTCGATTATCGAATGGTCGAATATTCAAATGATTTTACTTCAAATCGAATTCGAAGTCGAAGTCGTAGTATCCTATCCGATGGTCGAAGTATCCAAAAAAATTACTTCTAATTTCGAATTTTTTTACTTCGAAAATTCCCTTGAATTCACTATTCTAATGTAGTACTGCCATCAAGTCTACATGCTGCTGGAGCTGACATCACTTCTAATAATAGAGCCAGTGCCTATCATAGACAATACTGAACTTCTAGCATACACCTGTAGTCTTTCCATTCTACTGTACAAAAATGTTCAGATAAAATTATAGCAAAATAGCCATTCATAAATCAATAAAAAAAATAGCGCTTTTTTTGGACACATACTTGCGTTTTACCCTTATTTACTTTCACATTGCTTTGTATTGTGTATAATTATCAAAAGTGCTTTTATTTGTGCTGAACAAGGTAAAATAATCTTTGTACGAGCATAATATCTTAAGACATTGAATTATAATTATCTTGTTATATTAATTTGTCTTTTACATTCGACATATTCATCTTAGAAAATGGTATTGTTGAGTTAATTGTATTTTATAAAATATGAAACAGAAAAGATAAAGCAGACAAAAGCACAACAACTTACCTTTTGGGATCCAGGCGAAGAGCCCTTTAGAGATGTACGTTTGAAGGACCCGCTCATCCTTCTTAAGGAACCTGAGAACTTTCCACCTCTACCCCCAGCTGTTCTCTTGCCCCCTTGCCCTTTCCCCTCCATAAGGATATATTTAGCAGCTCCAAGTCATTAAGGGGAACTTTATATTCATTCATTTACTGAAGTCACAGCTCACAGTTCAACTGGCCAACAGTAAGAAAATGAACCTAGGGAAGCAGGCATCACTTCTCTGTAGAAACATAAAAGTTCCAGAATATAAAAGCTCCTGTAGACAAAGCTTGGAGGCAGTTATAAGAAGAACTGAGCAACACATGGGTACAGGCTGCTGCCTTCCCATCCCCCTTTTCTACAGCCTCTATAATCAGGCTTAATGCACGCAGCTCTAGCAAGCTATGGTTTTTAATGGATAGAGATTTAATAAATGGTGATTGAAGGTAAATCTACTTTACGCAAGCATCAGCACAAAACAAAGTTATTTTTTTTCCTTTTTCTACATTGAAAGGCATAAGTCAGATGGAAATGATGCTAGGATCGCTGGAAGAAGAGCAGATGGTCCCCAGAGCAAAAGATACTGTACAAAACTACAGTGGGAAATGTTAGGAGCAGCTTGCAGGAAAAATGCCTACAGCAGATCAGCTGGGAAAGGCAAGATAAGGATGAAAAAAAGGAGAGGGTTTAACTATATACTCTCAAAACTGATCAGTAAGAGAGAGAGGAAACTGTTCACAAACATCTTTATATAACTGCATCAAAAAGAAGCAAAAATAAAAGTGCAATAACAGTAATTTTACAGTGAGAACTTGAAGATGTGGCATTGCTCTCCCAGAAGGAGTTGTACTGGCAGTCATATTAGTTTCAGAAAACACTTACTTTTATGAGGACATTACAAATAACTCTGGGGTTCTATGATTGGTGTAGAAACACTGATCCGTTCCCCCTATACATTTTATATGACTGTAGAACTCCTTTGTTACTTATAATATCCTTCTAGATGTCTCATTTTACTAGGGATGCACCGAATCCAGGATTAGGTTCGGCATTAGGCCAGTATTCGGCCTTTTTCAGCAGGATTAGAATTTGGCTGAATCCTTCTGCCTTGCAGAACCAAATCAGAATCCTAATTTGCATATGCAAATTAGGGGCGGGGAGATCACATGTTTGTCACAAAACAATGAAGTAAAAAATATTTCCCCTTCCCACTCCTAATTTGCATATGCATATTGAATATTTGCATATGCAAATCAGGGTTTGGTTCGGTATTCGGCCAAATCTTTCACAAAGGATTCAGGGGTTCGGCCAAATCCAAAATAGTGGATTCGGTGCATCCCTACATTTTAACCTCCCTTTCTCCCTTATTTGGATTCTTGGCTTTTCTTCAAAGATGGGGGAAGAAATTCAGGGCAATTAGGGCATTTTTGGTGGCCCTTCTCATTGCTAAAAAAGTCAAAGTAAATAAGGAAAGTTAGAGAAGACTTATGGAAACTGGGCTTTGGCTTTTTGCTCTTTACCTATGTCCCTGGGCAAAGGTTTCGCAATAAATCCACCAGATCCTCAGATCTGTGTTTTTACCTGGTAGCTGTATGATGATAGGCATGTGTTATATTCACAGCCAGACTGTGTTATGAAGGCATGTGAGTTCTCTAATATTTAATGTGTCAGTACCATTTCTACAGAGCATGTATAGGGGAAGTAAAGAGTAAATCTTCCCTACCGTAGGGCATCACCTGTGTAGTGTAAACCATGCCCTACATGAGTGAGAATTGCTAGTGGACACTGGTCCTGGGGGGAGTGGGTCAGGCTAATTGGAGGCATGGGGGGCAGGTTTTGTCAGCGGCCAATGGCATTGGTGGTGATGTGTGGTGGCCAGGCTGGGGTGGTGGGCCCTTTGGATTTAGCTTTCCAATGGAGCTCAGATACCCCAGTTCAGCTCTGGAGCTTGCAATCTAAGGTCCTTAACACTATGGTAAGTTTTATCACAAGCTACCTTTATGTGCAGGAGGAAACCAGCTTACCCAGACGAAACCGAGGCAGACATTGAATTCAGTACCCTAGCGCTGCAAAGCAGATTTGCTACTATCTTTACCATACCTTTTGAGTTCAAACCTTATCCAAGGTGGGCAGGTAACTTTAAGTCAACAAACGGGAAAAGTGCCACAGTAGCTGAAAAGCTGGCCTGGGCAGAATTGCAGACCACTTTTCTTTTATGCCTACCTCAGGCTTTCTCCTTTGAAGGTTGTTCTCAAGAGGAAGCCCAGATAAGTTAGACTTATCCTGTATTTGAAAGGGTAAAACACCTTTAAAAGGGTGGTTCTACCTTTGAGTCAGCAGTATAGAATGGCTAATTCTATGCGACTTTTTTACTGGTCTTCATTTTTATTCTTTATAGTTTTTGAAATATTTGCTGCCTTCTTCTGATTCTTTCTTGCTTTCAAATGGGTGAGGGTAGATCATTGATCCCATTAAAAAACAAAAGCTCTGTAAGGCTACAAATTATTATTATTGCTACTGTTTATTACTCATCTTTCTATTCAGGCCCTCTCATATTCATATTCTAGTCTCTAGTCTCTCAAATTTGGGCCCTAGCAACTAGATTGCTGAAATTGCAAAATTGACAGCTGCTAAATAACTCAAAAACTGCAAATAAAAAATGAAAACCAACTGCAACAACCCCCTTTACATTAACTTTTAATATTTTATAACATTCCCTATTCCTAGCAACTTTGTAATTGGTTTTCTTTCTTTTTTTTTTATAGTTTTTTAATTATTTGCTTTCCTCTTCTGACTTTATCCAACTTTTTACATGGGGATCATTGACCCCAGCAGCCAAAAACAACTGTGTGGTGAGGCTACAATATTACTGGTATTGTTACTGTTTATTCCTTATTTTTCTATGCAGATTCTATTCATATTACAGTTTTTCGGTCAAACTACTGCCTGGTTGCAAAACTTAATAAGACCCTGGCAACTAAATAGCTGCTGAAATACCAGATGAGAGAGCTGCTAAACAAAAAAGCTAAATAACTGAAAAATTATATAAGATTAAAAACAACTGCAAATTGTCTCAGAACATCAATGTCTACATCATATTAATTAATTTAAAGGTGAACTACGCCTTTAATAGTGGCAAAAGCTACAGTATCTAGGAATCATTTTCAAGGCAAAATTTAAATAATTTGCAAGGGAGGAAAAATATCCTACCAGAAAAAACATCTATATTAAATGTACCATTTGTTTCCTTCTAGGTGCACAAGGAATATTTCTGCTGGGATGTTATATTAAATGCCAGTTTAACATTGACAAGCTTCTCAACCCTTTCTTAGAAACGGCAGTGGGCTATTGGTCAGATCAGTTTTGCTTTATTTAGATTTGTTTTATCTGTCAACCCATATCATGGAGTCTTTGTCCTTTTCTCCTTAATACTTATAAATATTACATGAACACATTTTATGCTCCTTAACACAGTAGTGGAGCTGTTCCAGTGGCAGGGGATCTAGTTATTATGAGATCTGGGTAGGATGTCTGTTTGTTCTCCTACATATACCAGAAAGCAATTAGGATCCGATTTTGGGTAAACACTTATTTTTCTATCCTAACACTGGGTGAATGACTGACAATAAGCAATAATTTGTTATGAATCCTTGATCTGAAGGGGGGCCCTATGAAAGATTGGACATCCAATGAGTGCTTGAACTAGAAAGTCCACAAACCAGTGCCTTTGCATATTACAACTTTTAAAGGAGAACTAAACCCTAAAAATGAATGTGGCTAAAAATGCAATTTTTAATATACTGGACTTATTACACAGCCTAACGTTTCAGATTCTTAATAGCAGCGATGATTCAGGACTTCAAACTTGTCACAGGGGGTCACCATCTTGGAAAGTGTCTGTGACAACACTGTGTCTGCTCAGTGGGCTCTGAGCAGCTGTTGAGAAGCTAAACTTAGGGGACGTCACAAATTATCAAGCAGAAAATGAGGTTTGTCTGTAATATAAGTTGATGCTACAAGGCTAATTCTTAAATTCTAATGCTAGTTGCACTGGTTTTTGTGTTGCCATGAATTAGTTATCTGTATTAATTACTAATCAGCCGTATACTGTGACATTTATATGAGATATATACAGTATATTGTGAGTCGGTCCCTAAGCTCAGTAAGTGAAAGCAGCTAGGGTTACCACCTGGCCGGTATAAATGATGGTTGATACCACTGTTATTAATAGGTAAAAAAGATAAATATATAAGAAGGCCGGTATTTTTCTCCAGAAAAGGTGACGACCCTAACAGCAGCACAGAGCATGTGCAGTAAATTAGTAGAAAAGAAGATGGGGAGCTACTGGGGCATCTTTGGAGGCACAGATCTTTGCTGCTAAAGGGCTGTGGTTGCCTTGGGCTGGTACACAAACCCAAAACATAATGAATAACATTTCTACGGCGCTACTTCTTTAGTTAGGATTTAGGTCTCCTTTTAAGGTCATAACAGTATTATGTTTCCTAGAGACCAATCTATGGTGTCAAGTATGCTAAGCCCTCCCTGGTGCCTGAAGCAATGATCCTATCCTAGATGCACTAAGCATGTTGACCATCTTTTAAGGGTAGGGACACACTGGGCAATTTGGGGAGATTTAGTCGCCTGGCGACTAATCGCCGCGACTTTTCTCCCCGAATGCCTCCCCTCGCTCTGCGCCTGGCTAAAATGAAAAATCGCCTGCGCTAATCACACGCGGCGATTCGTTTTCCGAAGTCGCCCGAAGTTTCCTCGTGAGGCAACTTCGGGCGATTTCGGAAAACGAATCGCCGCGTGTGATTAGCGCAGGCGATTTTTCATTTTAGCCAGGCGCAGAGCGAGGGGAGGCATTCGGGGAGAAAAATCGCGGCGATTAGTCGCCAGGCTACTAAATCTCCCCAAATCGCCCAGTGTGTCCCTACCCTTAATGCGTGTTCATAAAGCCCCCACCACTAGGAACACACACTTTTTCATAACTTTTGAATTATTTTTTATTATTGGTAGATAAACATATAGTATATCATGGCAGAATTTCAATTAAGAAATAAGCAGCAAACCTTTTGAAATCTAAACACAAGAATGGCAAGCATTTAGAATGAATGAATTTAGAAAAAGGATTTGTCAATTGCTTAGAAATAAATATAGCAATGCAAATTAAAAAAAAAAATGAAAAGAATGAGTAAATAACTTTCTCACTGTTTGGAAAAATAAAATATGAGCACAATCACATAGCTCGAGAAACTACAAATAGCTGAATCTAAGGCAATATTAGCCAATAAATTGCTCAGCTAGTCAAAAGCAAAAAGTACAACTATACATACATTTCAAAATGATTTCCATTTGCAGAGGAACAGTTGAAGAATATTTTTTTAAACCATGTCAATACTGATGCACCACAATACTTTATTTGTGCCATATCAAAGATTTGTACCACAGCACTTTTACATTTACACAAATGATTTGGTTTAAAGGGACTTGGTCATGATTTTATGGTGTAGCTTTTATTACTAAATTATACTGTGTACATTGTAAATAATTCATTCTACCATTTCAAATGATATTTTTGAACCAATAAATGTATTGTTTTTTTAATTGTAATATTGGTGTAATTGAGCCTGATCCTGTGCTTTCAGAAAGAGCCAGCACTGCACAACAGAACTGTTTTCAGATAAGCTATTGTTTCTCCTACTATAACTGAAGGAGTTGTGGTTGGGCTTGGGTGTTTTAACATTGAGTATATTCTTATATCACTAGGAACATTTTTAGCAATGCAAAAATGCATTTTGTAATGCACAGCCCTAGTATTAACATTTTTCAGTATCTTACAGGAAACTGCACTCTCTGGACAGACAAACACAGCAAAGAGAGACACAATTGCTATAGCAGGTGAGTTGCAACTTGTAGAGTGAATTAGTAGGTAAGTAATTGTCATGGTCTTTGCCTTTAATATGCAGAAAATAACTGTCTTTAAACTGAGCAACAGTGTGAGAACTAAATGGATTAGTCAGTGAACAACATTTTATCAGCAGACAAAGTCAGCACAGCGTACAGTCCAAACATAAGCAAGCACAGAAGATGCATGTGAGAAGCAGGATCCAAAAGCCACAAAAAAAGGTCAGAAACACAATCAAGGAACACCTATTACCACAATTTGGGATAATCTGTGTAAGACCTAGCAAAACTGCATATGAATGTGAAACCAAAAAAGAAACCCTGCATTAAATGCTACAAACATTCTGATTTCACTATAATGAAATATCACTCTCCCAGATTGAATTACTGTGATAGAGGAAATTCAGAGTCATGAAAAGAACTCAGCCTCATGGATACCACAGACACTGTTTATGCAGAAAGATATTCACCTTCATCTTTCTGCTAAGAAGACAGATACAGACTCGCTTTCACATTTAATGCCTTTTCTGCCTTTTTTAAGAAGAAAGGAGTTGCTTTAAATCATCAGCAGAGGGCGCCAGAAACACACTTACAGGGAAATCAGTTGCAGAACAAAGAAATATCTCATTCCAATAGACCTGTATCAATAAAGCAACACATATCTCTAAATGTTAAAATGTTAGATGCCCCACCAAATAATCATAATATTGAAATTAACATTTAGTATACTGCATGGCCAACAGTACCTAAACACGGAAATACCACCATAATAGATAATAACAGATAATATAATATTGTTTTTAAGATTGCATTGGAAAACATAAATATCTTTTAAAGTTATATCACCACACTGGTATATAGGGTTGCCACCTGGCCTGTATTTATATACAATTTGCCACATAACATATTGACTTGCCTAAAGAGAAATGGCTCAACATTTTGTGGACTGATAAAAGCAAGATTGTTCTTTTTGGGTCTAGGGACCATAGACCGTTTGTCAGATGACCCCAAAACACTGAATTGAAGCAACAGTATAGTGTGAAGACAGTGAAGCCTGGTGGCACAAGCATCATGATATGGGGATGTTTCTCATACTATGGTGTTGGGCCTATTTATCACATATCAGGGATCATGGATCAGTTTCAATACATCAAAATACTTGAAGAGGTCATGTTGCCTTATGCCTAAGAGGAAATGCCCTTGAAATGGGTGTCAACAAGACAATGACCCCAAACACACCAGTAAACGAGCAACATCTTGGTTCCAGACCAACAAGATTGACGTTATAGAGAGGCCAGCCCAATCCCCAGACCTTAATCCAATAGAAAACTTGTGTTGGATGACATCAAAAATGCTGTTTCTAAGGGTCTATGAAGATTCTCCTTTATCCAGGTCATGATATACAGTATCTAGTAGAATGAAGTCAAAGGCAACTGTACATTTAGGGGGTTATTTATTAAAGTCTAAATTCTAAAATCAAAATTTTTAGTTGAGAAACAAACTCAAATTCTTTGAAATTTATTATACCCCGAGGCTGCAAAAAGTCAGAATCTGAAGATCAGCCATCTCAGACCTGCCGAGGTTGTATATAAGTCAGTATATATAAGTAAATAAGTAAGTATGAAAGCAATAGATAATTGCTAATGTAATGAACTAATGTAGCAGAATATGTCAGTGAATTAAATCTTATCTTTTTTATAACACATCAGTAATATAAAGCTTAATCTTGAAATTAACTACACTGCATGGCCAAACGTACACAGACAACTGCTAGGCCAACATCTCATACTCAAATTAATATAAAGTCTTTGTTACTATAACAACATTTAGGGATCTATTTATCATATTGTGTAAAAAGTGGAGAGAAACGTTACAGATGATGTTGCTCATAGCAACCAATCAGATCTTTGCTTTTGTTTTCTAATAAAGGTGGCCATAGACCTAACAATAACGATCTTTCTTAAAAAACAGGAATACACATCTGTAGAGCTGAACCGTCATATATGCAGGTAGAAACAATAGAATTCTACCTGTATCTGACATTTCAGCATGATGTTTGGGTTCCTTCAAAGGCACCCGATCAAAATTTTCCATCCAGCCCGATCGACGAGCTGACCACTATCCAAGTCTTCTGGCGATATCGTCCGGCTCTTTTCCCACCATTCATGCACCGAATATCGTACGAAAATTAGATTCATACGATATTATCTGTGCATCTATGGCCACCTTAACTGTTGAATTCTAATTGCTAATTGGCTGCTTTGACGTAGTTGGCCAGCTTAAATATATTGCAGTATATGGACAAATAAACCCTGTTTTGTTTAAAGGTTAAGGCATTTTTAGTAGTTTAAGGCACAAACCCCCACATGTAATATAAGGCAGGAAGTTGCCCAGGAGCAGTAACCCATAGCAATCAATAAGATGTTTGCTTTTAAACAGGTGACCAGTAAATGCTACCTGCTGATTGGCTGATATGGGTTTACTTCTCCTGGGCAAACTTAGTGCCTTTTATTACATACCCCCTAAAATGTTTAATTGTCCTTAATATATTGATAATGGGTTGAGTGCAGATGACCTCTTGTATTTGGCTGCAATGGGCAACATCACCTGTAATGTTTCTCTCCACTTTTTACACAGCATGATAAATACTCTGCTTGATAAATTACTCTTCTGGGGAGGCCTTCTACTTGATGTTGGAACTTGGTGGGATTTGATTCCATTCAGTCAGCAACTTTACCACTAGCATTATGCATTCAGTCAGGTAAACTAGACAACTCTACCAGACTGACAGATAATGAATTTCCATTTCCCAAAGATGCATTTCCATTGCTCCAGATCCAGTGGCAGTGACTTTTACACCACCGCAACCAGTGCTTGGCAATGCAAACAGTGATATTCGTGGTAATAGCTTTTGTGCTGACATTGCTTCTGGTGACAGTTTTAAACCCAGCAGCGAGCATTTAGCAACAAAGGACTTGTCATTTTTTATTAAAAAAATGTGTCCTGATTTTGTCCATATGTTTGAGACACTGATATTCTAAACCCCATATGCAAAAAAAGCATAAAGTTTACCCAGGTGCAGTAACCTATAGCAACCAATAAAATGTTTGCTTTTAAACAGGAGACCAGTAAATGTACTTGCTGATTGGTTGTTGTAAGTGACTAGACCTCTTGCAGATCTTCACACCTTTTATTACATAATCAAGACCAAATGGCCTTTATTATAATTTTTTTTATTATGCATCACATATTTAAAGTGCTATGCATATTTATGGCATTGTTTATAGTTTAAGTTCATCCCAGCAAAGAACACATTAATTTTACAAGACATTCACCTTGCTCATTTTGTGTTTTCTCCAATGATTTCCAGAGCACTAATCATACTAAAGCCTTGCTTACAAATTACTGGACAATCGGATTTACCCTGAGTACCCTAATTACGTACAGTATAGGTAGAAAGTCCCCTCCCAGACGTAACATTGCCCACTGCTTAAGCTGGCCATAGACGCAATGATCCAATTGTACGAATCGTGGATTAGTACGATTTTCTGACTGTGTGTGGAGAGTCCCGACATTTTTCGTCCGGCGGAGATCGGTCGTTTGGTCGATCGGACAGATTAGAAAATTTCTGTCGCCTGCCGATAATATCTCTGCGTGTATTGCCGATCGTACGATTTTCAGTGGGAGACTGTCACTAGCTTTGTCAGACATAACTTTCGTACGATTGCTGTCAGGGGCAGAACATTGCTGATCTGTTCTTTTACTACTTTATTTGATCGGAATGGTAAGACTTTGATCTGAATGGTTAGTGGCGGGTTGGGAGATGGGAAAGTCCGATCATACGTTTATTTGAACGATCGGATCATTGCGTCTATGGCCAGCTTTAGTGTTTCACGCTTATCTGGAAACAAGTGTGTCCTTAAGTGACCAGTATAACTGTATTTGTCATCTTATATATTGTGGATCTGCAGCACCATCTACTGTAGAATTTTAGCAAATGTGTATTGGTGGAAAGATCAGTATCTGCACTTCATGCTACCTGTAACTGTCCAGATAATTATGTTAGCAGCTTCACCCTTTTGTTTTCCCATGTTTTACATTAACATTTATAATGCCTTAAGTATATACTGTACTGCTTTTATGCCCAGTTCTAGGCATTCCGCTCAACTATATAGACACAACACAGCCTCAAGTGCTGACATGCCAAAAGGGATGCAAATATTGTGCTTATTGTTGGCATTTATTAATATATACTCCTTGCACTTCTATATAGATGCTTAAAGAACCATTGTCCTGTCTTAAATCTTCTGCTGAATCGAGTGCGATTCAGTGGAGGTAAGTCTAGGCTTCCCAGGTAATACAGCAGACCTGTGCCAAAACTCCAAGCCCCAGAAGTGATGCTCTGAAAATGTTAACCACAACTTGCATCTGACTTGCTACCGCATTTTTTGATGCATCAGGTGCAACTGCCGTTGGCGCAGCTTCCCACGCAGCTGCAATTATGTAGGAATTATGCTGAACTGTGGGGAAAAACATGACAATTTGGATTTGAAATTGACCTTTGCACACAGTGCTCATAAATCACCATTAAAAGGGGTTGTTCGCCTTTAGTATGATGTGGAGATTGATATCCTGACACAATTTGCGATTGGTTTTACTTTTTTATTATTTGTGTTTTTTGAGCTATTTCGCTTTTTATTCAGCAGCTCTCCATTTTGTAATTTCAGGAATCTGGTTGGTAGGATCCAAATTACCCTAGCAATCATGCATTGATTTGAATAAGAGACAGGAATATGAATAGGAGAGAACCTGAAAAGAAAGATGAGTAGCAGTAACAATGAATTTGTACAGAGAACTTGTTTTTTTAGATGGGGATTTGTGACCCCTATTGAAAGCTGGAAAGAGTAAGAAGAAAAAGGCAAATAATTAAAAAACTAAATAAATAAATAAAAATGAAGATCAATTGAAAAGCTGCTTATAACTGGCCACTCTATAACATACTAAAAGTTAACTTAAAGGTGAACCACCCCTTTGATGTCTGCTGTTGAAGCCCACCAATCAGAACTGGGGGTAAAGGCGACTCATTGCTGTGTCATGATTTTAAAATACATTTCCACAATGAACAATTCACAAATGTGTTAATTATAGAATCACAGAATTATTTCAATAGTAATGCAAAGTACACCTAACAGTATCTTGTAGCCATATAATAGTTACTCTGTGCATTGCTGATGTTACAGTAATAGAGCATTCATTCTGAGAAAGGTACCAGCTCTTAGTTATTGTCTTGTAAATGCACCCTGGTTAAGTATCTAACATTAATCTCTGATGAAAAGCTACTAGAGTCCCACAGAGCAGTTCTGCTTGGCAATGATATCAAATAACATCAATGGCACTTATCAGTGCAGGGTGTAGGCACGGCTCCCACCTCCTGCTTTCCTCTTCTATATTGGAAATATTAGAGCCTTGATTATATGTTTGCCTTCCTTCATCTGGGTTACACCTGCTTGCTTTTATTATATTCTCCTTCTAGATAGCCTTTATTTAGATGAGCCATATGGCAGGACAGGTTAGCGTGTGTATTTAGTCATAAAAGTATAGAATTATCAGTTCCTGGATGAAGGAAAGTAGCAAACAGAAAAATATGACCATGAAGCCTTTCAGAATAAGCAGGTGGTTAATGTACATAGTGTCAGTAAAAATGAATGCAAAAAAAATCATGGCAACCAGAGTTCAATTTCTCACGAGATCCGGTTGAGCACTTTTCCCTGGTAACAATTTGAATATACAGTACCAAGGAACGTTGCAGCCATCTGATATTCCCTGAAACAATTATAGCACTTAACAGAAACATGTACCTATGTCATGCGCATATATAAATGCCAGTTATGTACGTGGCCAGCTAAATGGATTTCTGTGGGGCAGTGTGGGTCTAATAACAAACGGTGCCAGTCCTTGTAAATTCTTCATGACAGCCGGTTAAAAAAGCTGTTGCTGGATTGAAGCAGGGAACCTAACTGAATCAAAACCACTGGTGCTACTTATTTTATAACATGTAACTACAACCAAATTCTTGTAGAAATGCATCCAAATCAGTTTGTGCTTGACCTATGTGAAAGATTTCCTATAAATAATACAGAGCCCAAGGCTATTTTAATTCTGTGCCTGTGCTAGATTTTTCCATCAATGAACAACAATTAAAAATAAGTTAATTAAAAAGCAGGAATTAATCCATATTATGGATTAAATTGGCTCTGGCATCAGGCCATAAGTGATAACTTTTGGATAGAGAAATTTCATCCAATCATAACCCTACTCTACATGCTCTCATTTTTGCACTGTCCAATTGTGCAAACATGGTTTAACATAATTTTCATAATATAACTGGACAATAAAATCATATAAAGAAATCTTATGTGATGTATTTTATATTCTCTCTTCCTTTTGGCTGCATGAAATTGACACTATGGTTACTTTAAATGTATTGGATGTCTAAGTGCGAGTACTGCTCTGTTGATTATTAGGGAAGGTTTTTCTTTTGTACATATAAACTACAAATTACAACTATTGGCAAAAACTTTTATGTATACATTGATCAATTCTTTTCACACAATTGTTGTTGTAGAGAACAATAGAGAACCTATGTAATGGGAATAGGTCTAGCTTTTACATTGTAAAATTTAGCATTCTCATCTTTTCATGCTTTCCTTAAGCACAAGCCTTTTTTTAGCAATGTATTGGGGATGGGCTTTGATCCTGAGAAGCCTTTATATACAATATGTAACTATTATGCACCACATTGACTTCCGTGGGAATTTAATTTGCCTTATTACTGCTCATTTAAATGTATACATAACAATTTATAGCAATACTTGAATATGCAGCACTGCCATTTTTACAATGCAGTAAAAGTACAATATAGAAACAAGGCGCTGACTCCTCCATAGAAAATGCGTGAAACAATTTATAACATGCTGTGAGATGGGTGAATAGACTAGCTCACGGGCTTGTGATTGAGTTGATAGGATGAATAATAAAATGATGTGACATTTCTTACCATCTCCCATTATAACGCCTCTGCTGGGTGGGATCAAGGCCAGGCTGCTCGACAGGGATATCAGAGGTAATAGACCAGGCACATTTCATTCCACCTGAGCAATTTGAATGAATAGGTTTGATTTGTTGCAGGTATCTTGCACAGTTTGGTGAAGAGCAAAACATTAACATCAGAAGCCTTGTTCTGAATTGGAGTTTTTAGAATTCAGCTTGTCCACATGGGAAACTTTCAGCAATTAACCCACAAACTGATCTGTAAATAATGTAATTTTATGAGAAATCAATTGGCATTTGCAAACATTTTTTGGAATGCCAGCAACTACATTTCTTTCAATTCAGTGTTTATTATATATTAACAATATGCTGTACCTGCACATTTCTGTACATTTTCATAACAAAATATAATGCTCAGAATTGCTGTACTATTCAGCTGAGAAACGTATTAAATAATGACTAAATTCAAATAACGGTTCAGTCTTAGAAGTATTTTAAATTAAATTACCTTGTCAGACATAGGGAAAACAAGATACCATTGAGATATCATAGCTCTATCCAGACAGACAATCCATGATGAGAGAGATGATGATATAAGCCATTGATTCCTGGATGGATGTTAAACTCTGGAGTCGAATAGTAACCTATATGTGCTATTGTTCTAAGAAAATCTGATTCCTAATTCCATCAGCTAAGCTTTAGTGCAGCTAAAGATTACAACAGGATTTATTATTCTTACAGAGTCTTCTAAGTTCATTTAGGTGACAGCACTGGATGGCAGTCATATAACAGGGATGGAGGAATTAAGGCAGCTGTTAAAAGGTTAAACATTCACCCACTTTTTTCATAGTGAAAGTCTAGATCTAGGCAGTTATGATAGGTAGCTGTAAGTAGTAGGCTATTTAATAAGGATGGGCTTTTGTTGTTAATATGGCTATAACGAAAGGGAAGGTACTGTTGTGTTTTTTCTTCTTTTCCCATTACATTAGACACACGTAACCCAGAATTTAACTGAAAAACTGGGCAAAATTAAATGAGAAGTGGTAGGTGGTCCCCACAAAATGTACTTACAGCAAGAAATTGGTTTTACTGAATCCTTTTAGAGCTGGTGTTTGCTTGGGCACTAATGATAAGGGGAATAGCAACACATCTTGCTACCACATTTGTGTACTTCACGGGAGAGGTAAGTGACTTTTTAAAAATAGTGATGGGTAAATCGCTGATGGAGAAGGGAGAACATATAACAGCATATTATGTGAATCAGCAACAGTTAACATTTGCAGAATATTGGTAGGTGCAAAGAATAACAAAGAATCACAAAATGAATGTATAAAATTGCATCTGTGGTAAGTGATAACAAAGCATGTTCTACAATAGCGGTCCCTGACCTTCTGTAAAGGAAATTTCTTTTTCAAGGACCGGGGGGGGCGTTCGGTAGGGGTTGGGGGTCTGGAGGGATCGGGGGGTTGGGAGGGAGTCGGGGGGCAGCGGGCAACTGCGTGTCCAATTCGGAATGCCGGCGTTAATTGCGGGCTAGGCCCAGTGGCCTATTTCAATACTGTCAACAACCCGGTTCTGGGCCGCAGACCGGTGGTTTGGGACCCCTGTTCTAGAACATTCAGGGTGTACACAATTCTGAACTTCCTCGTCACTGCACTCCTTCTGTGCATTTTAGTAAGATAGACTAGAAAGGTTGGGCTGCCATACAGCAGAGAGCATTTCAGAGAAAAAATATTATCCTGGGAAAATCAGGTCACTTTAAAATGCCCTTCCCAGTAAACCTTGGAATTTGTCACCTGAGAAAATATAATTATGTGCACACTTCCTTGCTACTATACATCTGAGTATCTTAAGAACATCCATAGGTATTAAAATGACTGAAAACTCATTATCTAAAGTGTTTGTGTGTGTTTGTGATCCAAAAATGTTTGGCTAAGAGCAAATAAAGGGAAATCATTCAAACAGAGAATGTGGTTGCAAATTCCGAATTATCATGATTCAAGAGGAATCAAGATGAGAAAGAATGAGCCTGCTTGTTTCTCCCCGATTGTTTTACAGCAGGGATTTCTCCAAGAAGACCTCCCAGACAGCTGGCTGCATAGACACAAACATTCCTTTGTACTTCAGTGAAGCAAAATATTTGTGTGGGTGAGCCCCAAAAATGAATAATCAAGAAACTGGAAAAAATGCACCTAGTTAATGATGGTTAAAACAACTTCCAAATAGTCTGGAATTGTCTATTTGAATCTATATCACTGTTTATTTTTTTCTAGAAATATAAGAGTTGCATGCTACTAGTGGTGACATTGCAGCTACCCTTCCATGTGAGTAATATTGCTGTGGTGATGGATTTTATTTTGGCAATGGGAAAAAAAGTTTTGCACAATATGTGACACACATGGGGGTGATGTAATAGGTGCTACGTTTGGCAAGCAGCAGTAACCCATAGCAACCAATCAGCAGGTAGCATTTACTGGTCACCTGTTTAAAAGCAAATATCTTATTGGTTGCTTTGGGTCAGTGCCGGGCCAAGCCGACCGGGCGCCCTAGGTGACCCAGCCGGCAACTGCACTCCCCTCCGTGCTCGTGCGTGTGCAAGTTCCTCGGAGGTTAGGGGAAAAACCGAAGAGGTGAGCTTGGCAAGGGAGGGCAGGGGAGATATCGCCAGAGGAGAGGGGAAAAAGCTGAAGGGAAAGAGAGCTGGAAGGGAATGGAGAGGGACGCAAACATGGACTAGGAGTAGGCAGAAGACTGGTACCTGCCCAGCGCCCCCTTTCATTGCGCCCTAGGCAGGTGCCTCTTCTGCCTACCCCTAGTTCCAGCCCTGCTTTGGGTTATGGCTCCTTGGCAAACTTAGTGCCTTATATTACATATGGGGGTTAAGATCTTCCATGTCCATGAGATGAGAGCTGGTCCTATAAACCCTCCTTGATAACATTCTGACAGAACTACGTAGTGTGATACTGTCATTACCTTGGCATTGTGAACATTTTGAACTATAATGCCATCAGC